>NW_005842046.1:900863-989968 GCF_000455745.1 Alligator sinensis
TTCTAAAAGACACTCTTATTTAAAAGTGGCCAATCTTGATTTTAAAAATTTATCAGTGATGGAGAACTTACCTACTGGGGTTCCACCCCATTTAAAAATATCTTTGTTAAAAACCAACAAATTGGTATAGATTGCCCCGTTTTATCTAACCAAGGATTGTATTTTTCCTTTGAAGGAAAGCTTTGCACTGGAAGCTCGCATTCAGATGATTTTTCCACTATGATTGCCAAAGAACCAACGTGTCAAAACTGGACCTTCACATTATTTAGTCATCGTAAAAAGCTGTAACAAAAAGCTGTACGTGATAAGCAAACAACTACTGAAGTATTCCAGTTTATTTTGGGCTTTCAAGGACCTGAATGCACAGCTCCCATAGGATACAATACTCCACTCTGGGCACGTCTACATGAGATGCTACTGTGCAGTTGTTACTCCACAATTATTTAGTACTTGATTATACAAGTACTAAATAAATTTACAAGTACTAAATAAATGTGCAGTAGTGCCAGCGAATGTCTTTTTAGTGACACTACTGCACAGTAGCCTGATAATACCGCCCAGCAGTGTATTAGCACTGTTGGTGCAGTAACGTGCTACTGTGCAGTATTATTTATGTAGACGTGCCCTTCCTGTCCTTAACTTCTTCCCTTTCACTAGTGACTAGTGTTGCCAATGAGCAGCTGTGTGTACCATCTAGGTACACGCCACAGAAAATGTGGTGGTACCTCTGTGGGTGTGATGAGTGTCTTGGCTCTGTCTACTGCTTGCACTGTGTTTCCCCATTACTGAGAATTTAAGAAAATCTTTCTCCAGTTGTCATAACATACTGCAGTGCACACTTTCTTTTTTTGCTTTGTCTCCCTGCTTACCTTAGCAATGTGTGCCTGTACGTTGTTAGACCTCAGGCCACTGCTTATGCCCTATAGTCTCTCCAATTAAATATATAGTTTTGTCATAATAATTTTAGAAGATAAGTTGCATAAGCATATGTTCCATCCTCGATCTCCAACTTCCCACCTTCCTCATCACCTATGTTCAGTTTTTCAATTATTTCAAGGCCTTTCCACAAGTAGACAAAACTTCTTGGCTCTACTAAGTTCATTCTTCAGCGTCTTGGTATAGGCGGATCTTATGCATGCTTTAGTTCTTTAAAGCACACAAATAATGTGGCACACTTTCCTGATCTTTAAGACAATTAATGCCAGTCTGCAACATCAGTTCCTTCTGAGGTTCTTCTTGGGTGTGCATTAATATTATTCATATCACAATAGGGTCAAGGTGTCATGATGGACCAGGTACCCTTTGCATGCCGACCCCCTGCCTATGCAGGGGGTCGGACTCGATGATCTATTGAGGTCCCTTCTGACCCTAACATCTATGAATCTATGAATCTATGAGGCATTGTATGAACACACGATGAGAGAGAGAGTGAGTCCCTTGCCCCACAGAGGGTACGGACTAAGTAGCCATCCTATGCATTGATGGCATCTACTGCAAACTGTGACAGAAGTACTGCCACATGGCCAGTCCCACATCAAAAGTATAGGTTTTTTTGGGCAACATGTTGGTGCATGTGCCTTCATGTGAGAGTCATGGGTGAATAACACACCTACAGAATAGAAATTAAATAGATTCAGGGTAAATGCCTGCACCAAATATTCTGAGTAAAGTGGCAAGGCAGAAGGAATATGGAGATGTTGGAGGGGCCACAACTCTCCAGCATGTGACCAAACTGTATGGTGGAGAAGTAAGACAATATGGAGGGAGCCAGGTGTCCAGTACCCCTATAATACGGCCAAGGTAAGCCCTGTTTTGCCAACAATAAGGCAACAGAGAAGTCAATTCCAAGAGACTTGTTGAACCTGAGGAACTCACTTGACAGATCAATAGCTTGAAATTAAAAGAAGAGCCAGCAAGCTTGGTGACAACCGCCCTCTGCCCTAATGCACCTGGTATGGACTGGCAGGGAGGCCAGCACAAAGCACCGTATCTTATGCCACGGCTGCTTCCATTGAAATAAATGAGTAACTGGATGGTAGGATGCACTATGCCAGTCAGTAAATATATACAAGAGTCCAGAAATGGTATTGCACCTTCATTTAGTTGAATCCTTTTGCTGCAGAAATGGTAGAAATTCTTGGAGGGAAGATATCACTGGGGCTGCTGAGGATGCAATATTCAATATTCTGTTTGTGCCAGTTCTGGAAAGGAAATCACATTTCATATGTCCCCGGCTGCCTCCACCTCCGTCTCCAAATTGTATGCATGCAATTCACTGCGTTATTTTGTCCTTCCCATCGTCCCTCACCATCAGAAGGAGCTGAGGTCTGTATCATTTACTTATGGGATTAGTTTGCTCATGAGGGCATCCCTTTCAGATGTTTATTAAAAAAGCACGATTTTCTTTCAGTTATATGAAAGATTGAGATTCGTGGATATCCCACAATGTGCTATATATGTGTGTGTGTATACATATGTGTATAAGGGTATTATAGTCTGCTTTCCCCCATACAACGTTTAATACTCAGATGATGGCATGTTTTGCCAGGTAAGCCGATATCTGCTAAAAACACCCATTCCCTATGGCTTTCAAGAGGAATTTGGCAGATGTTATTAATTTTGAACTTACAGCTGGCATCTCTAACCAAAAAACCGCTAGCTCTTTGTCCTGCACACCACATACAAAACCAGGCTTGTTGTACCTCCTTAGTAACTAGAAAAACTAATTACTCTCAGTGAAGAACCAATAACTCAAAAAACGCCCCCAAAACAAGCCCCCGAAACTCATGCATTCCAGGCCCATCTTATTTTCATAGTCATATTGATTTTACCCTTTCAAAAGTTCAATTGTTCTTTATAACCCTTCGCATCCTCCGGATTGATCACATCAGTCCAACCACGCTGCATCTACAGTGCCTTATCGGCACCACATCTTCGAGTCCTTACTGCTTCTCGCTATCTGCGTTTCCTGGTCTCAACTCGCTGAATGCCAATTTAACACTCTGCTTGGTTTCTAGAATCAGCCAAGTGTTTATTACCCAGAATGCACTGCAGTCATTCTGGACCACCTGTATTTTCAGAGTTTTATCTTAAAACACTTCTGATGGATACCCTGGATACATAAAAGGCATTGGAATATACCAAGTATGACCTCCTCCCTCCTCAATATTATTCCAAGATCAGAGGAACAGGGGATACATTATTTTGATAACAAAGTCATTCACATAAATCTCTCACAAAATACAGAGGCTACATTGAGTCGGTGGGTAGCTAGGCTTAATGCACAGACGTGGCCTCAATTTTCGGGAGGCATTGAGCGCCTTCTGTTCACTGGTTATAGCAGGTTTTGTGAACGTGATTTTAGACACGTAAACACTAAGGTATTTTAACATACATCTCAACTGGGGTTTTTTGTTATAAGCCCTGGGTGGAGTACCAGGGCTCCACTTCTTTTCTGTCCACCACGTCCCATTAAACTATGGAGCCAAAAGTAAGAAGCCAAAAGGACATTGCTCCAGTAAACAGGGCATATTCTCAGAGGTCTCTCCAACAGTTGCGCTTATCTGTTTTTTGGGATTAGTCTACAATATGGCATCAGTAGGTAGATAGAAGGCTTGGTAGCCATAGAGATGGCAAACAGAAGACTGTTCCTGAAACAAGGCAGGTCAGCAGTCACAGAAACCCGGCATGCTCACAGGAAAACCATTCACAACTTGCACAGGACAGGCAAGTGCGATCAATGGGACTGAACCCACTCCCGACTGAGCAGATGTAGTAAAGCTGGGAAGAAAGGGAAAAGGTGACTTCAAGGATATGGTGAAGAAAGTGATGATGAAATGACGGCTTCCCAATAAGCGAATGCAATTGCATTTGAATGCAGAGCTGAGCAGCATTTTGGAGAGACCAGGGGAACAGCAGTCAAAGGGTTATCTTGCTTTGTAGCAAAGCAAGGCAGTGCATGGGCACGTAGGACAGGGGAGCCTGCTTACTTCTCTGTGCACTTTGCTGTTTTGGAAAAAAAGGACACATGATAAAATTGCAGCAATTTTGAGGAAAAACAGCAATAGGGAAAACAAAGAGGGCTGTAGCTCCAATGTATGGGAGAATCTTTGAGCAGAAGTACCTCTATCAAGAAGGACTTTAATTTTTCAGTAGCCACTCAACTTAAATTCTCTCCAAGGCAAAGCTCAAACGTCAGCAAGGTTGCACACAACTTCCAAGAACAAACTGCTCCCAACTGCCTTATTAAATTATACATATGTAACTATTTAGATAAACTAACACTCTGTCCTGTTTATAGGACATGTTCCAAAAACCATGAGTAATAAATTACGCACACTTCTTTAAAAATAAATACTGCTTGTACTATTCATGACACACAATGTCTGCGCATGAGACTGGAAACATGTCAGCTATACGTGCAGGTCTTGCCGAAATCTGGGCTTCTATTCCTGACTCTATTCCACTGTTTGTTTTATTTTTTTTTTGCATGATCACATGCAGGTCCTTGATCCTTCTGCACATCGGTTTCTCAAGAAGAACAACGTGGAAAGTAGTTGACTATATGTGGTACATTAGGAAGGTATTTTGCAAACCTCTTTGCCATGAGAAAAAAGACATCAGGAAAGTATTACGTTCTTTTGTAGCAGAAAGTAAAAAGGGAGAGTTTCAACATATATTCCATTTTACATTATATAACATTCTCATTTTTAGGGCGATCGTAGACAGCTAAAGTATTATATGGATCCCATTTCATTTAAAAAAGTGTGGCATTTACCATTAGTTCAGGCGCTAAGATATGGGAGCTGAAATAATTTCTCACTACAGGCTCTTTTTGATGATGATCCACTGAGTTGCCCTCAGTACGTTAAATATTGTACAGTGATTTTGAATGGTGTCAGGATGGCTTGGATGAGAGTTAGGAGGAGAAACATGTCGAATTTTTAGCTCGTTGCTATCAATGTGTTTTTGTGTCTTTAGTCAAGAAGAAACATCCCTCTTGAGATCAAGAAGAAACAGGCCTCATCCCTCTTGCAACTCCTCTAAAGCCGGTTCGTTGACATCAAGGAGGTACGTTAGGTCACTGCTTATTTTCATGTTCGCCGTATCTGGGAAAGGAGGACTATTTTTTTATTTAATGTAGGAAGTCAATTCATGACACTTCAGCAGTTGGGCATGAGCTGTAATATTGGTTTAAATCACCCAAGACATTTTCTATAATCCAAGATACCGTTTTTAAAACTGCGGGGCATGACCTCCTGGGGGGAGGCAAAGGTTCCTGGGGGAGCACGACCAAGGGCAATGCTTTCATGTGGAAATACTGTGCATACTCAAAAGCATCAGGTGTCTCAAGTAGGGGGAAGCAAGAGTGGCTGACTACTGCAATGGGGCAATAAACCCACAAAGTTTGGGAAAGGCTGGTCTGAGGAAATTACCAGTCTTACTACCTGGTTTAGACAAGAGATTTGTGATGAGCACATACACTTTTCTAAAACCAAACCAAACAAAAAATCCTGGGATAAAAGGAAGTGGGACGCTAAATCTCAAATGCTAAATAGCTTCCACGTACCTCAGTTGTGACAGCAAGAATCAAGCCTGTTTGAAGCATAGCTGATCTCTAATATGATGGAAGGTGGGATATTACTGTTGTACAGCCTCAGATCTGCTAGGCAGCCTATGGACTATCATTGCCTCCGAGTAAAAATGCATTGAGTGCTTGATACACATTTCTTGAGTGAATGGGTCTCTAGCAGTTGCTGGTTGAATCTGTATGAGCCAAATTAAAATTTGGCTTTCATCCATCTCCCAAGAGAGGTATGTGTATGTCAAAGCATCATCCACTGAACGCTCTTGAACTTGAACCATGAAGTGACTGTTGTAAAGTGGACTGAGCACTTGAAATACTGAGTCTTGAACTACTGCTACTCTCCAGGACTTTGGGACTCGGTGGAACGGTGGTGTTTCCAGCTACTTTCACCAGCACCTGGGACACAGTCTGACAGTACTCCGAGAGTGGCCTTTTCAGACAGCCCTTGAAGGGAAGAGGTAGCAAGGTAAGGAAGATGCTCGTTATCTGACCGCCACTAAATAATCTATTGAGGCACACAAGGAAGCAAGCTTATGCATCTCCTTTAGAGGTTGGGAAGGCAGATAGTCTTTTTAATTAAAAGGGAGTGGAGGAATTAGCTAGAGAACAGCCATGCAAACCCTACCTTCTCTGCTCATCCAAACCCTAACCCTAACGCTAAAGTAGCACTCTAAAGTAGCAGCTCAAAGTCTGGCAAGATTTCTTCCATGACCAGCCTTTTGCCTAGTCTGGCTCTGTAGGGTTTATGGCCCTAGAGCCTTCCTCATCCTAGGAGGGGTTATAGCAAAGGAAAGCATAGCGAGGAAGACAATGGTGAGCTGTAGCAAGCCTAGCAGAAAACAGTAAGCTGTAGGAAGCCTAGCTTTGCTTGTGGAAGGCAATACACCTCCTCAGCATACAGAGAGGAATCTTTATCCCTCAAACCAGACCTTCCTCTTGTCAGTCAAAAGCACTTAAAAATATCAGGCATGTGCTAAAGCTAAAATATTGGACAAATCTAGAAAGAGAGCCCCCCGCTCCTTTCTCTTTGCCTGCAGCATTCCCCTGTTAGCTCTGCTCAGATTCACCCCCCACCCTAAGCTTCTTGCTTTTAAGGGCACCTGGCCTTTTAGCAGGCTCAGCTATAGAGCCCTTCCCACCCTGTTGGATCCAATCAGTTTTTCCATTTTATTCAACTAGTTGGCCCCAGGCTGAATACAGCTCCTAGTGCAGACAAAACGAACCCTGCTTTAGGACGACATGCAACCAGGAGACCTTACAACTAAACACAGCAACTGCTGCTTTACAGGACCACACCTGTTGACACTGGGAAAATTTCCCTGCAAATGTCAAATGAGCTCTCAGATCTGTTCAGCCCTTTCCCAGCAACAGCAGAAGCTAGGAGTGAATGAGCTCGGTGTGCCACCTCAGTTGAGTCTTCAATGGGGAGATCCTCATCCAATGCAGATCTATTCAGAAGCAGACTCACTCCTGGGCACCTGGAAGGAAGCCCTGTTGTACCTGTGTTAGCAGAAGCTGAGGTTGCCTCAAGTGCAAGCTGTCTCTCTGATTACCAAGGTATCCCTTCCCTTCCTCTGTCACAGGAACGATCACGTTCATTAAGGCCATGAAAAGAGGATGGCAAGCACTCTTTTTTGCCAGCACCTAAACATTTGTTTAGAGAAATAATTACCTTGACATTGGAAACATAGATTGCTATTAAATATGGGATTATTGTCAAGGCTGAATGAATAAGTGCTTTTGATGAAAAGTATTTAAAATTTCAAAATGTGGATTTCTCTCTCCTTGCAACTTAAAACGCTCAGAATCAATTAAAAAGAAATTCTATTCTGATCTCGTGTGTCAAGTTTTAGCCCAGGGAACATCATTTCCTGACACAATATCAGGTTATTGGAAGTAGGAACATGCCCTTCAGCATTTAAACACCAGTAGATACAGCTGTGGTAATAGGCACTATAATTGTAGCTATCTAGGACCCAGTGATGATACTGCTCTAAATCAGCAATGTGTCCCTCCCACATCCCAACTGCGAACAAGTCGGCAATGCGTGTGTCCCCATGCCCCATTCCCATCCCTGAGAAATGAAAATGACTTGATAATGAGGTCCCTGAGCATAGTCACAGAGGAAATGGCTTGAGGAATACTGCAGGGAACAGATGATGTATGTTGGGTGTATGGACTGGAAGCACGTCAGAAAAGGAACGATGAGATTTTCTCCCTTTCTCTGGATAGTGGTGAGAAACCTAGTTTATACAAGACAAGACATACACAAGACAATACATATTCTAGCAAGGTCTGCACAGAAGAGCAAAACTATCTGCTGTATCTTTACCTGCTTGGAGGAGGTTAGAATCAGTGCAATCCAAGGCAAAAACATTAGTGGACATTACCCCATAGATACATTTGGAGCTGTCTTCTGAGCATAACAAAGGTTGCTAGAAGAAGCTGTAATACTTATAATGAGATCATGGTTGGCATGCATCAAAGACAGGTGAAAATGGTGATTCACCTTTAAAAACGTCTCAGTCTGTAATCGGTTCATACTGGAGAGATTGAGAAAGTAAAGCTGGGGGAAGGACTCTGGAGAAAGTATTTGCATTGTGACACTTTTGTTGCAACACTTTTAATCATTTGGTATCGCCATGCATGACATGCCAAGAGGAGAATCAAAGGAAGTATCAAATAAGTTCCAGAGGAACGGCTCTCTTGAATTTCTTTCGAGTTTGCTAACACAATAAACACAAATCAAAGCCCAGTGAAGTTGTCTCTTTGCCCAGGTGGCATCAAAAGGATGACCAGGCAGGTTAGGGAAGGAAGCCCCTGTTTTCCAGATGAGGTTTCCTGCTTTAATCCAAATGGCTTCAACCGTGACTCCTCTACAAGGGGACAAGGATCTTTTCTTTCCTCTACAAGGGGACAGGGACCTTAAAATCTAAGTGGGCTTAAACCAGACCCCTAATCCTTGAAGAATTTCAGACCTGGGTCCTGATAGAAACCAATGAACTGTGTAGAAGTTCAGATCCAGGTTTAGACCCTACAGTTTGGGCTCATCTTGAGCTTTAAAAAAACCCACTTATTAAAAACACAGCAGCTCCAAAACAAACTATTAATAAGCAGAGTTCATTAAATTCCTTCCATCATAACATACATATTGATAGTAGGGCTGTGCGAAATGGGCCCTACTTAATTCAGATTCGGATTTGGCCCAAATCGGGGACAGTGATTTGATCCGTTGATTCAGATCAATGTCCCTGATTTGATTTGTTCCAATTCAGTGGAGATTCAGCCACTGAACTGGGCTGAATCTCTGCCGAATCGAATCAGGGACCAAAGCTTCTCACAGCCCTACTGTCTATACATGTGGTGGTGGGGAAGACATTAATTAGAGAGGTTCCCAAAGAGCTGGTCTAATTAAAATGCAGCAAGGTCACGTATTAAGCCCTTGCATGTTTAAAAATGGTTGTGGGATGCTTTAACAAAAGCTCCTTCAACCAGCTTTAGTTAAAGCACCCTGGCAACAGTTTTGAAACACCTGGGGGCTTATACATGTGGCACTGTGGCAATGCTAGAGCGTTTTAATTAGAACATGGAGCAGACTCAGAGCATATATATAGGCATCTTGTATGTGTAAATCTAAAGGGTCATGATGTTTGCCTGTGAATATGTCTACACTAAGACTGCTATGGGGCATAAAGATACTAGAGCTGGCTCTAATGGGTGCTAGGATAGCCTAGCTGCGGCAGCCAGGAGCTCCATCCAGGCTAATTTACTTTGCTCACAAGGTACTGTATCGACAAAGAATTCAAACCTTCAGGCACTTGGTTTCACATTTAGGGGATTTTTCTTACCAGTAACTTCAGGGATTTTTAACAAACTGAGAACTCATGGCCTCAAAGGGTCCAAAAGTGTTGGGCAGGGTTGAATAAATTGGTCCAGATAAAATAAGAAATATTCCCCAACGGCCAACATAGCTGAAACCTCTTCTGAGTTAAAAACAAAAAAATAATTAACATTAATTGATTTTTTTTCCACCTTTGTGCACCCGTATGCTTCCTGGCCCAGCCTGTATATAGGAAGTATAAGAAAATCCCACCAGAAAAATTCATCTGAGTTATACCTCTGTTGCCATCAGGGTGGATGTATTATTTGATTTTTCAGAAGCACTAAACCCCCATAAATCCTCTTGAAGCCAATGGGAGTGCAAATACTTAGTGCCTGGGCAGTGTAGTGACAAAGATAAGGGTCCAGGGTGTCCTGGAGTTAGTACAAAACTTGTTTTACATGACATGCGTAGTTCTGTCTTTATTCCAAAATAAGGTATTCTTAATGGCCCAAAGCAACTACTAGTATTTATTAACATGTACGTCTAGTGTTTTTCACTAGCCCTTTCTGTATCTGGTAAGTGGGTTTTTTTGGGTGTGTGACTGAACAATGCATTAGAGATGTTCACTTCTAGTCAAATACTGCCCAGCCATAGAGTGCTTCTTGCTTCTATACTCTAATCTTTTCCTGTGTACCACCACGGACGACTAGCCACGCTACAGGGATTCATCTGTATTTCTTTATAACATAGCACTGTTGTTACAACCTTATTGGAAATGAATATTAAAGTATTATATATAGAGAGAGATCTCTCTCTCTCTCTTTCTCTCTCTCTATATATATATGACTCCAAGTATCAGACATTCAGTGAAGTATATGGAACTCAAAGGAATTCACGTCGGCTTTGGTTCTAAACCTGTGGATGTGCTTGAAAATAATCATTTTTCTAGGGAATTTCTATTTACATTCTTACATTGGGTAAAAGAAGTGTGATGGTCAAACAGGCACGGAGAAAAGCAGAAGGCCCCTGAATTCGTGCATGATTACACTCCTATGTTATTTCGTAAGATGCCCTTTGGAGCATGTAGTACAAGTTATTATTTTACCAATATCAGAAGAATCATTGCCAGTGCGTATTATTTTCACTCAGTAGAAACATAAATAGAGTTGAGCCATTGAGCCCCTGCTAATATGTCTGTTTTAATGCTGTGCATTATTGCTTCCTGTGTTTCCAGTACATCATATGATGGCTACAAGTCATGTTGTGTTGAAATGTGAACCACGGCTTAAAAAGAAAATGGACCTGGGGATCTGGTTGCCTCTGTCAGATATTGCAATGACTTTTCATTTTGCATATGTTAGAAGAAATGGATTTTAAACAGAGAATGCAGTGTGGGCTAGTGCTTAGGTCACGGTGCTGGAAGTGAGGACTCTTTATTTTTGTTTCTGATCCTGCTCTTAATTATCTGTGTGGCTCTGAGCAACGGACTTAACTTCTTGGCCTTGATTCAGAAAAGCACCTATTCCAGGAAGCCCTTACAAACATGCTTAAACATTCTCCCAAATTGGGCTTCTGTGCATTATTTTCCCATCTGTTAAACAGGCCTATGTATTTGTTTTAGAGGGTATATGACGATGCTTCATTTGGTTAATTTAAGAGGTGGTAGAATGCCTTAGGAAGGGTTTTTGAACCCGAAAGCTTGCTTAATAACTATTCTCCAACCATTTGGGTTGGTCTAATAAAAGATATCAAATTCACCCAAGGAACCTTGTCTCCTTAGGTAACACACACACACACACACACACACACATACACACACACACACACACACACTGCATTGCTCTTATATTTTCATTTCTAGAACACAGTTATTCACAAAGGAACGTGTTATGAGCCCTGTATTAGACACGGAGAAACTGAGGCATGCAGGGATGGATTGATACACATACACAAGGACCCAGTGCAGGTTCCCGACATGGCCAAAAATCTCAAAACTGACCTCCCTTGAATGCCCTCTTTCATCATGTCACGTGAAATGACCTCTTTCATCATGCCCAGTTTGGTATTGGCACACTGCAGCTTGACAAACTTTATGATCCATGGTAAAATGCTCTTTATGACTCCCTGATGCCTACTATCAAGGCAATTAACCATTGTCCCGCTAATAATTTTTTTTTTAAATGAAGATACTGAATAGGTTGCTATGGCGTGCATCCTTTATTATCCCACTCTCTCTAATGAGGAGTTACTTGTGCTTGTGTTAAAGCCATATTAAATGGGGGAAAATACCATCCAGCACTTTGTAAATGTCTCCAATCCAATGCAGTTTGATAATCAGTTCCCAAGTGTCCGTCACCAAGTCTGTTCCTTATGCTTTGGCATACAAATATGCACTAATTAATTAGTCTGTTGCAGTGTGAATGCAAAAGGCAAAAGGAGAATTTGTGTTTTAAATAAACTTCAGACCAGCATAACAAAGCCACAGAGCCCAAGTCTATCACAACAGTAAAACACAGACAGATGTATTAATTTAGCTAGGCTTTCATAATGAGATAAATAATCTTTAGAAATTCTTTTGAGTTCTCAGATGTAATCCTGATTTCAAAACAGATTGTGATTTGAAATGTAAATGTTTCTGGGAAAACTGACCAAATGTCAAAAAAACCCAGCCCATATCAAATTCTCCCCCAAAAAGTTTTGCAAGGGAAATACTAATACCACCCCCCCGAAATCTATTTTTTCACTGTTGTTATTTTGGCTTCCACGAACAATAAACGAAAATGAAATGACTTTCGCATCTGTGAAGCCATTATTATTTCATGTGTAGGGGGTGACATGTCACTACATGATGCACTGTAATGATACATAATCGTCTGGTGCTGTGGGTGGGCTGGTTCATCATCTTCTGTCACTTGGCTGCTTTGCAGCTGTGACTGTATCTGGGGGGAAAAAATAGATGTGGCATTTGTTTGAAATTTCAGCAAGTTATATTGGTGATGTTCCTCTAACTTCAAACAGAAGCAAAGAAATAGCATTGTCTATTCTGAGCGAGCCAAAAAACCTTTGATCGTTTTTAGGAAGTAGACTGTGTCACGAACTGGTGGTAATAAAATGTAGTAATTAAAATACTCCGTCATCTCCAAATGAACTGCATACGTTCTGCATATCCAATCCACCCGAACTGTCTTGAAAGCACCTTTCACCCAATTATGTATTTTCACTCTCAGTTTTATTTGAAGAGGAGATGCTCAGATATAGTTTTACTACCGAGAAGTAGAAAGAAATTGTACAACATCTGGGTGACCAATTTCCTTTATTGTTACCTATCGTAGAGGCTAGGTACAGACATTCAAACTGATCTAGATTGCGCTGCTTTCTGTAAGTAGCATAGTTTAGACCAGTAGTGATCATAACACATGTTCACCCTTTGGTGTGTGTGTGTGTGTGCGGGGGGCAAATATTAGACTGGGTTCTGCCATTTTAAACCAGTCTACGTGTGCCAAACTTCTGTTCTGTTATGGGTACAGACTGGTTTTTATGTGACGAACTTCTGTTACGGGTATAGACCAGTTTCTGATCACTTATTCCAGTCAAAGTGTAATGTCTGTCCATGGCCTAAGTGCCTGACCATAACAGTTAAATACTGCTCAGGAATTCATAAAGAGAAACAATAGGCTTGAGATTAGCAGAGCTGAGAAATAGTAGTGTTGTTTTAGATGTAGCTTGAGATTTCTGGTGAAGGTTATAGTGAACAAAACATACCCTGATCATAACTCTGGTTGGTATTTTACCCCGGCTGGTATTTTAGCCCCTTGCCTTCACCCTTCAGGGCCTTTCTTTTCCTTGGTTAAACGAGCCGGGCTCTTGTAGTCTCCTCTTGTATTATAAACTCTCAAGTCTCTTGGCAATTCTAGTATCCCTTCTCTTTATTCCTGTCTGAACTCATCTTTCTTGACATGGGTGACCAGTACTGTACATGGTATCCCAGATGAGGTCTCAACAGTGACACATGCAGCATAATTTATACTTTCTCATCTCTACTGGAAATAGATTGACTGATACGTTTTAGGGTGTCATTTGCCAGCATCATATTACTAACTCATAGCATCCATCTCACAATGCTCCTAATAATTTCCATCTATTCTGGATTTCTCATGTGGTACAATATCAAATGCTTAGCTAAATATGTCCTAAAGCCTTGAAAAATATTGAGGATGCACTATTAGACCTGTACTTTTCCAGATCATTTTTTTTCTCTCTTAAATGTGGATATGCTGTTCTGCAGTCACATGGTACCACCCCTGATCTGACAGATTTAATAAAACACTTGTTGGTGGACCTGTTATTTTATGATTGAATGCTTTCAGATCTCTGGGACAGAGAACATCTGGTTCCCCTGAACTTGAATGCATTAAGCTCCTTGGACCAAATCCTATTCAGCCTATTTGGTGCCTAAGAGCAATTCGATTTCAGCTTTCTCAAGCCCCTGAACAAACACTAGCTCATCTACCAATACCATGTTAAAAAAAAAGTATCATTTTAGCCTTAAGACTAAGTCACAAAAAAAGCACTGAGGAGGAGGAGACTCACTCACCTTTAGACCTAATAGTCTAAAGGGATTCAAGCAGGCTGGAACAGGACCTCACTTAGGTAGGTAAATTCAGGTAGGCACCTAATAGATGGAACATGATCCATACCCTTGGGTAAGATAAATTCCTTTTCCGTTTCATCCTTCTTACTAGATTTCAGTTCATCTCCATTAAAAGGTGACAGGTTTTCTTTTCCCTGGAACATCTGCATGAAATATCCACAGAAGAGTAATCAACCCAAAAGTTATTTATTAAAAAATAGAAATGGAAAGAAAACTAATGTGTTTACATAAAATAGACATTTTCAGCTTGGCGACACAGAAAAAAAAGAAATGTGAAGAGCACTGAGAAGTCCATCTTCTTTCTTCTACACTCAGGGCCTTCTGTTTCATCGGTGGTCTCTCTAGATTGCCATACAGGTGTAATCCTCTGATCCAAATACATTTTCTCCAGTAAAATATACATGCGAAGGGAGTTGGATGCACTGCTTTTGCTAAAAGGTAGCCCACTGAGAATAAGAACTTAACAAGGATTAATATCTGGCATTCAAATGCTTGACTACGTAGTTTGGAAATTGCATTACTCATGTCTCTTCTATTAGATCCGAACAGTCTATCTTAGCCTCTGGTATAAAACCTTTATTTTCAGTAATTTTCCCTCCAATCATTTTTCTCTTAACTTGGCTGACAATTCTAGCTTGGTCCTGAGATTCTCTCTCATATATCCCATCCTGATTGTCCCCAACCATTTCCTGGTTGCACCGATATGACCTTGGTCAAAACCAGAACCCCAGGTCTAATCCCTGTGAACTTTCACCTGTTTGAAATCAGTTCCAGAGCAAACCTTTGTAAAAAGGCCTGATTTTTCTGTTGTTCTGTACAGCCAGGCCAGCTCTCTGGATCTCAAAATTGCACTGCTAGATGGGAGGGTTTGACACAATTGCACATATACACACACAAAAATCAATTAGGTGCATGCACACCCACCAGGTGCATCCACACACACTACGAACTCAGGCACATATACATCCAAGATTACCAGTCAAAGCACATACACACTATACACACTGAAAATTAGACAAAAATCAGTTGTCAATACCCACACACCCAGTAGACATACACGGATCACTAGTTCATATATCACGCACACAACGAGAGAGATATATATATATATATTTGCCAGTTCACATACACACACCACACACCTATCCATACACACAAGTGAGTTCCTAATTTGGGTGATGTGGTGTGTATGTGTGTGCTTAGGGTACTTGGGATACCTAGGGAGCTTGGTAACTATGGAGGGGGAGTCAAGGGTCAAAGATTTCCAGAAGGAAGGGAAGAAGGGAGATGGATGGGGGTTAAGATGAGAGAGGGGAAAATAAGAGTGTGAGAGTGCTGGGGCCAGGATTAGAACCAGCAGACTGGAGGGGAGTTGGGGTTTCTTGAGGTTCATGTGCCCTGGGGTTACTTGGGGTCACCTGGTGCTGGGGTGGAAGCAAGGGAAAAAGCCTGATGGCAAAGGAGGAGACAGCCAGGAAACTGAGAGGCAGAAAGCTGGGAGATAGCTGGGAAATGAAGGAAGAGGGTCGGGAGGTCAGTAAGACAAAAACCCAACTCAGGGCTTCAAAATAACCGGTTTATTAAAGACAACACACTACACAGCCCCATGAAGTTATTGGTTCCTATACACACACACACAAGCACTCACATACACACCCGCACAATGGTAGCAGGAGAGAAAAAGGCTTGGTGAAGTCAAGGTGTGAAGGGACAGAGTCCAGGTCCTTTGCTTGGGGAAGGAAGTTGGGTGATATCTACCTATCCTGGGCTGTGAGTTGATCCTTGATGGTCAGTTAGGGTCTTCTTCAGCAAGGTGTTGTCCAGAGGGAGTCACCGGCATGGCCTCTGGGTGGATAGGTGGTGTGGCATGGTGCTGGTCCAGATGGGAAGGAAGCCAATATGCAAGGATGTAGGTCTATGTCTTGCATACTGGCTTCTATCCCATCCAGGAGACCACAAAGCAACTGCAAACTCTCTCTCTGCCTGAAGAAGGGTGTTTGTACCCAAAAGCTTGCAAAGAATAATTTTTTTCCAACCATGTAGTTGGTCTAATAAAAGATATCACATTTATCCAAAGAACCTTGTCTGCTCATGTCCTTAGACCAACATGGATATAACCAACACTCAGCTCTATCTCTGCGTTGTATGGGGGGGTCTACCACAGGGCTGTCATTGAATGTCTCAGAATTGTTCAATATTCAGACCCATCCTGGGAACATAACAAGGATGCAGTAGACAGAGGTAATTAGCTGTTTGTCAAGTGCATGTCTACCCTGCCTTCTGCTTGACTTCAGACTGAGTAACTGAAAGATGTAGTAAATATCCTGGAAAGACTAGGAAGTATCAAAGTGCCGAGTGGTCCTCGTTAATCAAGCGAGTGACAGGAGGTTGACGGATAATCAAGGAACGTGCGAAGTGGATTGAAACTGCAATGGACTGAAATGGTAATACTATCTAGCTCTGTGCATCCATGTGTTAGCCTGTGATTGGATGGTTTAAAGAAGAGTATATGTATAAAGATGTAATGTTTTCTGGAGAGCTTTGAATTTCTTTACCATGGCATATCACTGCCATCAGCCGAACTGATAGTGAATGAAAACAATTTGATTTCTGGTTAGTTTGTTTGCACACAGATCTACTCTAGCCCTCAGGGACTTGTACAAAATCATATAAAAAATGTGTGCCCGAGCTGGGGAAGACCTCAGTTCTCTCATGGCTCAACCAGTAGACTATCCTTTCAATTAATGAGATGTCTTTGTGTTTACATGGCTCGTTATTGGAATTCTAGTGCTAGAAATATAGGGTCACACATCCATGTGTTTGACCTCCCAGGAAACATTGGGACAACCTCCTGAAGATAAAGGCTCGGCCTTGTAGAGTTCTGGCATTGCTGCATTGTTCATGCCATCACCACCTTTTGAGAGAACAAATACTGATTTCCTCACTTGCACCTCAGAAAATGCTCCCAACAATGGGGGTTTTCCTTGCAAATTTAATGCAGTTAGCATGGATGTCAGCCTGAAAACAGGGATGGGATAAACTTTTCTCATGATTACAATAGCATAACGGTCTTGGAGGAGTTTGTGACCATTGGACCTTGTTATCCCTTGGGGCGCCTGTTCACCCGAGCACCCCAGGGGATGACAACGTCCAACGGTCACAAACTCCTCCGAGACCTTTTTACGCTGGACATAAGGAAAAACTTCTTTATTGTTTGAGCCCCCAAGGTCTAGAATAGACTCCCTCCAGAGGTGGTGCAAGCACCTACTCTGGACTCTTAAGAAATGTTTGGACGCTTATCTTGCTGGGATCCTTTGACCCTAGCTGACATCCTGCCCCTGGGGCATGGAGCTGGACTCAATGATCTTCCAAGGTCTGTGAAATCTATGACATTTTTGTTGAGCTGAAAAGGAAAGAGGCACCAAAAATACAAGACTTTGAATTAGATTTCAAAATGCTTTGGTGCCTGGCATAGTCAGCTCCAAGGCTGAGACCCTGCTAACTATAAAGAGAGGAAACATTGGAAAATTTGCTTCGTGACAAAGTTTTAGTTCATGCCTGTTTCTGCTAAAAAAAATGGGCCACATCCTTATGTCATGTATACTGGTAGAAGTGGAGCTATGTTGATTGACACCAACTGAAGATCTGAAATGGTATTTGCACTTCTTTGGGCTGATGAGAATCATTAGAGCAAAAAGGTTGTGCTAACATTCCACATATGTTGGTGCTTTGCCCAATCGAATGTTTTTGAATGTTCCCAAGTGACTATTTTCAGCACAGGTACACTTTTTTCCCATCCTCTTTTATACAAGCTGCCTATTAATTCTTGGTATATATTCATTTTAAACAGGCAAGGATTAGATACAGGATAGTAGGTCACATAAACAGGATTACTGAAAATTTTTTGTGTGATAGATTTGCATTTGTTGGAATAAATCCCATAATGGCCCTTATGGCACACACTGTTCTGAATCACTTGTGTACTGTGAATTTTGATATTGATGGCCAGATTCGCTGCTACCTTATGATGCCTTTGCAAAACTCAGGCCTAACCCTGAAGGGAAACTCCTTGATGAGATCATTGCACCTTCTTCCAAGTTCTCTGACTTCTCTTCTTCCCTTCCCCCTTCACAGCTCAGTGGGGTTTGCTGAGGAGAAGTAACAGGTGAGGCAGAGCAGATCAAAGTCCTATTAAGATAATTCTCTACTGGCACAAAACCCATTAAGGATCCTGTGTTATCAGTGGTACAATTTACAGCAGCCTAGCAACTGCTCTAAATTGCACTGAGGCTAGGTCCAGTGTTGGAAATTTAGGAGCTATAATCATTGCCCTGATGCCTTTCTTTGTTTCTATGGGGCAGGAACAAGTCTAGTCCTTAATGTGTAGTAACAGATGAAAAGCTTTTCATGTGGTTTTATTTTAACGAAAGGAAGTGTTGGCAGCTGTTTTTATAGATGGAACTGTATAGTTAACACACAAATTAAGATTTTTGAAAGCAATCTAGGGGATGCAGACATCTTTCGTAAACTTTAATGAAAGCTGTGTGTCTAAATCCCCTAGGCTGCTCTGAAAGTCTCAACCATAGAGTCTGATTTAAAGTCCACGGAGGTCAATTCTTGCTTTTGACGTCAGCAGGCTCTGAACCAGCCTGACTCTTCAGGCGTCTTGTTATTGGATAGGGATGTAAAATATAGAGTTGAAATACACCAAAGTAGTTCACATTGACCCATTCTTCATTTCCAGCTGACTTTACTAGCCATCATAAAGGGTACACAAACTCAGAGCAATGGCATTTTCCAGCCTTCCAGGCAAATGAATGATGATGCGGCTGTAACTGCAATGAAATCTTAAGTGCGATCACCCCTGGAAATGGAAAACAAGTTGCCTGACAGAAGTTCAGTCCTATCTAAAGGTCAAACAAAGCTCCAAAGAACTCACCGGGACATTTTAAGATAAATATGTAAGCTGGTGTTCTCTTTGAAGTAGATTTTACTATACATATGCACTCACTGTAAATAGTGCCATGAGGGGCTGATGTGAATATTCAAATCCTAACTGATATGCCAGAGTTTTTGTTAAATCAACATCTTTTTCCAGTCTCTCAGAAAATCAGTGCACAAAAACCACTTTCAATATGGCCAAAACCAGTTTAAGATAAACCTGGATGGATGTAGCAGAAGACTTCACTGATTTAAGTTAAATCAGTTTACTGAACTTCTGTCCCAGATCCCCTCCAGATTCAAGTTAACTCAGTGACCCCCAGCATACCAGGATGCTTTGCATCTCCCCCACAAACCCCATTCGTAGGGTGGGTGGGCTAGACTGATTTAAATCAGCATAGCTCCATTGACTTTAACAGAGCTTTGCCAACAGAAGATCTGGTCTATCTAACTCTGATTCAGGGGCTTAATTCTGAATTGGCATCAGTGCGAGATAGGCATGTAAACCAGCGAGGTACTTCTGAGGATCTGGGCCTTACTTCTTTTTATGGAAGAGTTTTGCAAGAGCCTATTCTCCAAATGTTTGGAAAGGATTAGGAAATGCCTTGTAACCTTTCTTCTAGCAGCCAGAGTACAAACTTCTTGGTGTCAGCAATTCAGTGAAATCAGTGAGGGTTGGAAGGGGATTTCTGAAGTGACTCAGAAAAGACGAACGAGTGGTGAGAGTACAGGTCACAACTTAGCTATGCTATATCCCTCTGTTAACACATGCCTTTTACTCTACAGAGGGGAAGAAAATATGTTTTCTTTGTCGTTCTTTCTGGGCTTCTATTTATGTCCATCTGTCCCTCTACTGCCAAGGCAGCATGTTCACTGGACAAAATACTGGATGGAGATGGCTGGATGGAGCTGCTATGCTCAGCTGGAGCAGACAGCTTGGGCCAAGGCTAGCCCACCTACCCTGCAAAGGGAGGTTTGCAGGGAGGTACAAAGCATCCTGGGATGCTAGAGGACTGTGAGTAAACTTGAATCAGGAGGGTATCTGGGACAGAAGTTCAATAAACTGAGTTAACCTAAATCAGTTAAGTCGGATACTACATCCCTCCAGGTTTATCTTAATCCAGTTTTGGCCATTTTGAAAGTGGTTTATGTGCGCTGAACTTCTGTTGTGCTACAGATTTGAACTGGTTTCCGATCACTTATGCCAGTTTATGTGTAATTTCTATCCTTCGCCTAGGAGGTTTGCAACTTGTTTAAATTCAATTGCATGTTGCCAACTTCTGTGATCAGCAGGAGCAGCTCAGTAGTCCTTGCAGCTATTTGCTGCATCTCTGTACCCCAGTTGCTCTGCGTACCCTCGCCTTCACATGAGAATGAGAACCTAACCTTGGGAAGGATCCAGGTTGCACTGTATCATGCTTTGTGGCACAAAATTTCAACATTACTCCTCACTGTTTCTTCAAATAGCGTGAAGCTCGTGCTGCATCACTGGAGAATTATCATGCTGCTGAGAAGCAAGATATTGAACCCCTTGTTTACACAGATCTGGCTGTATTTTTTTAAAACTGTCTCTGGCCTTAGATGGGTTTTCCTTACTTCACACATTAGCTTCATGCTATTTGAATGCTGCAGATTCCTTCCATGACAGTAATGCAGAATGCAGCAAAGCAAATTAGGGGTAGGTACGTAGTGAAAGCCCCAGTAGAGCCCCAGACCTTCAAGACGTCTCCTCGGCCTTGTCTTGTCCAGTTAGTTTTGCCCATTTCTTGCTGCATAGCCAGATGCTCTAATAGATTCCTGGTACTTCCTGCAGAAGATTTGCTGGCTCTGAAACATGGATGAGTAGGAGGCTTCATGGAAAAATCCAATAGATAATGAATGAGGAATTTTTTCTGGGCTTTCAGAGTGCGTAGCTGAATGAAGGGAGAGCTTTCCGCTCTTTACACCCAGCAGTCCTGAGCTTCTTCAGGGGCATTATTTTGAGTACCCTGCAGACTTTTCATGGTGCTGCCCAGAATCTCTATGGCCATCCCCCTGGAGTAAACAGGCTTTACTGGGGGATTCAGGCAGCCTTATGGCCTTGTTATTTGGACCCTTACAATGGAGGGTGCTGGACGGAGATGGTTTCCATGTAATACTGCAATATAGCCATCCTGGCTGCATCCAGATGAGCACAGCTGTGCGGTATGTGGAGCCGCAGACCTGTCTGCAGGCATTCCCTGCACTACTACCTTGCAGCGCATTGGGCTTGGGTTTTGTTTTATTGTTTTTTTGACTCTGGGAGATCCTGGGGTCAAAAAACCTTGTTTGGAAAAAAAAAGCGGGGTGGTGCACGTGACGGCAGTGCACGCCACCCAAAACTGGAGCCTGGCCAGCCCGAGCCACACTCCAGCTGCCAACCAGGTTCCCAGGTGCAGGAGCACCATGGCTGCAGCTTCCCCTGCCCCCAGGTAAGGCTGCTGGGACCAGCACAGTTGCTGGCTCCAGCCTTCCCTACTCCACCTGGGGTAACCTGCCACGCGCCTGAGGGCACGTGGCATGGGCGCCCCCAGGGAATCAAACTTTCCATGCTTGTGTGGACATGGCTTCTGAGCCTTCCTGGATAATACTGTTTATTCTATTTAAATAATAAATATAATATTGATTCACTTTGAACCTGGGGACTGGATGGCTCAGAAGACTGATAGTGGAGTTTATCTCTGTTGTCCATATATTGCTGGATGGAAAACAGACCTTGTCAATATTGGCCTCATCATGTTAGCCTGTGCTGTCTGACTGTGATGGATACATTTGCTGCTAAGTGCTATTCCCCACATATCAAAACTACCACTAGGACTCATCTCAGCTCCAGGTTTGGCCCCTTCACGTTGGACCTGAGGCCTATGGGTGTCAGAGGATGGTACCGCACTTGTTCTCCAAGGCTATCGGGCTTAAATCCTTCCCTGACATGCACAGAAAAGAAAACATTTGGATTGCAAATCTTTCGCCAGACCTTTGAGGCACATCAAACTTAAGGAGAAAGAAAATATTCCCCTAATCAATGTTCCCTGATGTTACAGACACCAGATTTAATTTCAGGCTATCCAATTTCATTCCAGTTCAGATCTCTCATTTCATTTGAAGTATGTATTGGATTAATTGAACTAGTGTCTAGAGCCTGACATTTAGAGACAAAATCTCTTGCCCTCACTTTCTCGTTGTTATTGTTTTTGTTAAATCCCTTCCTGTTTTCAAAGAACCAGAGACATTTCTCAAACAAGGGTTGCAGTGAACAACTGCTTGAAGTCTGAGTCATTTGCCAACCTCGGTGCCAAGTCTTTGGTAGGACAGGGAGCACTCAAACTATTCCATTGCTAATCAAACAATCTTGTGACATCCTGCCAACTGCATTCGTGTCATCGGGTGCTCACGATGTATGCACTTCAGATTAGCTCGGCATCAGCTCCTCACCGCTGTGCAAAGGTTTCGTCTTTTTTAACATCTTTTTTTTTTGTTGCTACCAGCAGAAGGAAACAGGGCTGGCTTTAGTTAAAAAAACACAAACCAAAAAACCTTGGCTCATTCTGCTCTACTCATGAGGAATACATTCTCAAATGAGCCTTGCAAGTCAGTTTTTCCTAATCAGAGGACTCTTCACAATCGCCTATGACATATTTATGCTCTGCTTTTTATCTGCCTAATTTGCCTGTCTGCCTGCATATTTATACAGAGATCAGGATCCGAGCATCGTGCTGAACAACTTGGTTCTGAAACGTGTGAACATTGTGCCTTCAATCTGGCAAAACGCTTCGGCAGATGAGTAAATCCCACTGCCGTCAATGGCACTGATCATGAACTTCGAGTTACACATGTGCGGAAGGGCTTAGTTACATCAGAGCAAGAACGGGCACAAGACTGGAGTGAATTATTGATCGGAATCCTCTTTTCCCTTTTCCCAACACCAGTATCCTCCCTTCTTTCTTCTTTACTGATGACATCTCCTGTAGGTTTAGATGGTCTCTGCTCCATCTTATTCACCTTGCTTTGCTTCCTACACTCCCAGAAAAAAAAGGAGAATGATGAGGAAGACGCTGGTTAACACAGAAATCCCTTGGACTGCCCAGGAGCAGGGATGAAGACCTAGTCCTAGTCTCAAAGTGGTGCTGCAATCTTTTGCACATGTGGAAAGTCAATGCCCGCAGGGAAACTTCCTTTCAGAGGCCGCACCTGGGACTAAAATAAGAACTTGCAAGATTATGGAAAATACTGAAAGCTGATTTTCCCACCTCCAAAAGCAAATGCTTACTTGTGATTCCTGTTGAAGCCACTTCACCCTGCTCTGACGGTGCAAAGGGACCTGGAAGCAGCTGTAAATATTATGATGACATCATTAGGAAAGATAGCCCTGGAAACGGTGTCTGTGCAGTAAAGAGCTGAAAATCCAAATGGAGAGAAGGCTACGAGCCAAGGACTTTCATTCTTCATAGTAAAATTTATGCTCAGCTATGTTAGGTATCTGAGAAGGGACTGGGTACACTGCAGAGAGGTTTTCCTTTATGATCTACTGGGACGTTGCTTTGGACTCCTCACCACATGCTAGATGGTATTTTGGTAATATAATGACACTCGCCTGGGTAGCATGTGTATGTACAAATGCCGTGTACTAGATTAAATCACAACTGTGCACCATAGCCGCCAGGCAACTCATTGAACTGAGATTTTCCTTTTTGTAACAGAGGCTCGAGGGTCTACCAATGTCCTCACTGCAGCGACAGCGTGCAGCAAAGGAACAACGCTATAGCTAAGGGGCCACCGATTTATTCCGATATTGAAGTAGCACTTTGCATCTCTGAAAGGCTTTCCATCTGACCTGCTCCACCGTGCAAGATTTGCATTGACCCTCGCCGCACCTCAGAGAGGTAACACAAGTCTTATTCACATCTTCTTCATGGGGAAACCAAAGCACAGGGGTGAAGTGACTTGCCCGAAGTCTAACGGGAAAGAATGCATATTTTGTCTGAATTTCACAACCACACTTTGATTGGTTGCCAGTTCTTTAATTGCATCACAGCCAATTCACTTTGGTTCAAAACTACAGCGATGAGCTGTCTCTTACCTGTTGGTTGGTTAGTTAAAGGGAAAGTCTCAGAGCTTTTTCACTTTTGCACTGTGGAGCCAACAAATAAACTCTAGATATGCAAGAAATTAGAGCATCTGAGCTGAAAAAACCTTGTTATGAGATCTCCAGAGTTACTTTGCAGAAGATATGGTATGTGATAGCAAGGAACATTTCTTTTTAGACAGCATAATATATCAACCCCTGTTTGCATTTGTTTAAGTAGTGCTAACACTTTCTATATTTAGTATTGTTTTTTTTGTGGGGGGACTATTGCATCCATTCTACATCACCTCACCAAAGAGAAACTTTGTATAGTTTTTGTGCTACAATGTTATAAAAAGAAAATGAAGATGAAGTGAGCAGGTGAGAATTCACAGCCGAAGGTTTAGTATAATGACCACAAATTGCTGTGGGCATTTTCTTATATTGAAATCTCATGGTCATAAATTAACTCAATATCCTCTTATTTCAGGGCGAGGTGTGGGTGTTAGCTGTCATTGTTATAAACTAAAACCATAATAAGGCAAGTAGGATAGTGTTCTCACTGATGAACAGCCGTTACGGAGAGCTCTCTGGAAAATATGCCTGACATATCTAGAGATTCTTCATGAATACTGTCAACCGTTAAAATGCTTGATTTAGCTGAGATGTGCTCAAATCATAATGCCAGATCCAGAGCCTCTTGAGGGGCAGAAGTGCGATTTAGGTCTAGATCAAATGTAAAATTTCCAGCTTGAGCCAATTGCCAATGTCGAAATGACAGTGTTTAGTGCATGAGACAAGGATGGTGCCTTGATGGTATTCTCTATACACTGAAAAGCTTTTGCTTAAGTGAAAATAGACCTTTAACTTGGCTTCTAGGAGGAACCATATTTCATAAAGGAAGCCCCACTGGCATCTAAATTCACTTGGTGGCAGACCCGTTTGCATCATCGGTCCGTTATATCGGTATACTCTCTCAAGAGCAGCTGAAAATAGGCACCTCCAAGGAAGGAAAACCTCCTTATCTTTGAAGCCAGGTTGGTGATCTTGTCAAAGGTCTTTCTAAACCTAATGGCCCGCTGCAATAATGTAGTTTAGATACATCAATTTTTAAAGCCAACCTAGGAGCGATGTGAATGGCATCATTGCTGGCTACCGTTAAACTACTCAGTCAGAAGGACTCAGTGGCAGGCTGGTCAAATTGGGATGACTTTTGTCAAGACTTGAATTTACACTTCTGGAGCAATAGTGCAACAGCTTAGCCCCGCTACCCCTGCATCCCTAGGTAAGCTTAAACAAGGGGGAGGAAGGGGGGAAAGAAATCCCCTTGGCTCTAGTTGTAACCGTGTATCATGCATTTTTTCCTGGTTGCTCTATATGCATTGCATTCAGTGGAAAAGACTGAAATGTCAGTAAGTAGCACAATAAAAAATGAGGTCCCATCCACCTAATGCTCTATGATTCTTAGCGCGTGTCAAAGAGTTAGAAAGATCCTGTTCTGTTTGCATGAGCTGGCTGCTTGGTATTTTCCTGTACCGGTGCTATCTTACTCTGGAGTTATTTTCAAGGCCTTACTCAGTTTATTTTATAAGGTCTAATGTTGCTTCTACTGAGGTTAGTGGCAGAACTCCTACTTCCCTCCGTGGTCATTGAATGTAGCCACAAGTGCCGTAGGAGAAGTCATTAGTATCTCTTGTCTTCTGATAATCTTGTCATCTACTGCCTATGAGCTTTTCTGAAGTCATGTGCCTCCATTAAGCAGCCATTGAATTATTTTTTTTTGGGTAGCTGTGCTTTGTTCTATTTTGGATCATTAGGCAATTATCTATTGAGAGACTTTACAAAAGAAAACACATTAAAATGCTATCAAAATATTAGATTTTATTACATCCATTGTTGAAAGTAATGGATATCACTGGAGGTAGAGTTATTACATTTGGGCAATTTAACCTAATGGCTAACTACTTGAGCTGCACTCCTCTCAATAATCTTCATTCACAGTGCCTACTGGGAACATACTTTTATAATTTAATTGAGAGGGATTCACAGCCCACAAATTTTATATTGAGCTCTAGGTTTGAATGCGCTCAGAAACGTGTGAGAACAGCTTTGGCATGATGTGAAATGCCAGGCCGTAAGCGTAGCCACGAACAGTCTCTTATAGCATATCGCCTGTCCGAAAAACTTTACGTATGAACTGATGTTTTACCATGGCTCCCACCTGAAGGATTATACATAGGGTGACCATATTTCCTGAGCCTCTAAATGGGACACCTCTCTTGCCCTTCACTTCCCAGGTCTGGCATGATCAGCTGTCTCTGGGAGAGGAGGGTACAGAGGGCCAGAGGGGGGGGGGGGGGGGGGGGGTTACCCATAACTCTACAGTCATTTTAATGACCTTGGAAATACTGCTTTCCTGAAATCTCAGTCTCAGCTGATGGCTGATGTGCAGGGCCATCTGCTTTTCCCTTTCCCACTGACCTGAAATGATTATTCTTATGAGATTTTTCACAGAGCTAGACCCAGAAAACGATGATTTTGGATGCTGCACCTAAAGGAAATGCTGAGAGTGGAGTTGGATCAGGGCTTTCCAATCTGAATCCCTCCAGTCTTAAAAAAAAACAATTTAAAGGTTTGGATTAGAAATCCCAGTTTGGCTCTTTGAAGCCAGGTGTGTTAGGCTGACAGCACCACCAAAGTCTAAATACTTCGAGAATGAAGAGTGGCAGCAACAATGGAAGAAATGGAAACTTAAGACTGAAGAAAATAAGTGAAACCCTTGCTCATACATAACACTTTGAATATCCACTTAGCATGCTTAAAACCTTATTGCATATATATCTCTTTTTGCTAAATCAACCTCCAAACTACAGCAATATCTGATGATGTTCGATATCTGGCAATACACAGAACACAGCTCCCCAAGTGGTTCTTTAGCTTATCATCTCTGTTTCTTTGCAGAAAATAATATAAAAGCCTTTTTTTTTTTGTATTGCATGCAGTATTCATATCTGTCCTGCAATCATGAATAATGCAACACACACATGCTCTGTCTCTATAAATCATGGCACAAATATTAACTGATGTACTGGAGTTCTTTTTCCTTTTCGACTGGGCTGGTGTTTGCCACAAGGCATCTCAGGGTATAGATGTTATTCTAGCTCTTTAGTTCAAACGGGTTACTTATGTGACTCGACTCTGAGGCCAGTCAGAACCGAGAGCCTCAGTGCAAAACACTTTGGGGATAAACTGACCTTTTTCACAACTGGAACTTTAAGGTCATGCATTTCAGATCCGATGCTCTCCTTTCAAAGCTATCCTCTTCTGCATCTCAGGAAGCACAGGCTGAAAAGGAAGTACAAGCTGTTTCAATCTGCCACCACACACATGATGCTGGCCACCTCCAGATACAGTACGTGAAATTTCCTTTTTTAGTGTTTACAGACAGAAGGAGAGAACATTTTTTTCCTCTCCCCATAGGAATCATGTTAGGGAACATCCCAAGGAATATTCTAACTCATCTTTCTTATTTAGATGGGCCCTTCTCTGTGACTCATGTTTCAGCAGTCAGTCTTCAGACAATTATTTTCCTTGCAGTCATTGTTACTGTGTATATATTTTTCAGCAGAAGATGGTGACTGGATATACAAATCTTACACGAATGGTGTCAGTTTTGGGTTGTGTTCAGCTCAGCTCCCAGCAGCTACTACAACCAGTTCTTTGCACTAGAGTTACTTTAGTGCACTACATAGTTTCATAGTTTCATAGTTTTAGGGTCGGAAGGGACCTAATAGATCTTCTAGCCCGACCCCCCGCCAGGGCGGGAGAACAACAAAAAACCCTAAAAACAAAAACGGGACTCAAATGAGTCCAGCCAGGTAAGCATCCAGCCTCTTCTTAAAGACCCCCAGGGTAGGGGCCAGCACCACCTCCCTTGGAAGTTGGTTCCAGCTCCTAGCCGCCCTGACTGTGAAGTAGTTTTTTCGGATGTCCAATCTGTACCTCCTCTCCATCAACTTGTGCCCATTACTCCTTGTTATGCCAGCGGGGGCTAGGGGAAACAGCGTCTCCCCCAAACCCTTCTGGTTCCCCCTAGTGAGTTTATAGACGGTCACCAGGTCCCCCCTCAGCCTTCTCTTGTGGAGGCTGAACAGGTTCAGGTCCCGCAGTCTCTCCCTGTAGGGTCTGCCCTGTTGTCCCCGGATCATGCGGGTGGCCCTCCTCTGGACCCTCTCCATGTTGTCCACATCCCTCCTGAAATGGGGCGCACAGAACTGGACACAATACTCCAGCTGCGGCCTGACCAGCGTCGCATAGAGGGGGAGGATCACCTCCCTGGCTCTACTCGAGATGCACCTGTGGATGCACGACAAGGTCCAGTTAGCCCTGCCAACCATGACCTCGCATTGTCGGCCCATGTTCATCTTGGAGTCAATAATGACACCAAGATCCCTTTCCGCCTCCGTGCTCTCAAGTAGGGAGTTCCCCATCGTATAAGTGTGCTGCTGGTTCCTACTACCCAAGTGCAGCACCCTGCACTTGTCCGTATTGAAACACATCCTGTTCCTGTTTGCCCACCCCTGTAACCTATCCAGATCCTTCTGCAATCTCTCTCTCCCTGCTAGCGTGCTCACCTCCCCCCAAATTTTGGTGTCATCAGCGAATTTAAACAGGTTGCTTTCCACCCCAACATCAAGATCGCTGATGAAGAAATTGAACAGCGCAGGCCCCAGGACCGAGCCCTGGGGGACTCCACTACCCACCTCCCCCCAAGTCGAGTATGATCCATCCACCACCACCCTCTGAGTGCGACCCTTCAGCCAATCTGCAATCCATCTGACTGTGTAGGCATCTATGCCGCAGTCGCCTAGTTTATTAATTAGGATGGGGTGAGAGACGGTGTCAAAGGCCTTACTGAAGTCCAGAAAGACTACATCCACCGTGACACCTGCGTCCATGGCCTTTGTGACCTGATCATAAAAGGCAATCAGGTTGGTCTGACATGATCTCCCCCTAATAAATCCATGCTGATTGCCCCTGAGCATCATTTCTGATGCCGGCCCGTCACAAATGTGCTCCTTGATGATCTTCTCAAAGAGTTTCCCCAGGATTGAGGTAAGACTGACGGGCCTATAGTTGCCCGGGTCCTCCCTTTTCCCTTTCTTGAAGATGGGGACCACATTAGCTACCTTCCAATCATCTGGCACCTGGCCCAAGCACCACGATCGCTCGTAGAGCCGTGCCAGGGGCCCTGCAATAACCCCAGCTAGCTCCCTCAGCACCCTGGGGTGGAGAGCATCCGGACCCGCTGACTTGAACGCGTCCAGCCCCTCCAGAAGCTCTCTAACCCGGTCCTCCCCAACCTGAGGTCTGAAGGCGATCCCCTCGCCCACTACATCTGGTTTCATTTGAAAGCACCTTAACATATGCAGTGAGCATTTGATGTGAGCATTTGTAGAGCTACAGACCGGTTAGAAGAATACAAAGGGGCAAAGACTGTGGCTAAAAAAGGACAGACAGAGTCTAGATCAGGGGTAGGCAATTATTTGGGCCCAGGGGGCCACACAGGGAATTTTGGTGAGTTGTTGTGGGCCAGCCCAGCAACGCCCCCATCTGGTCCTGCCCAGCTGCAACAACTCACCAAAATTCCCTGTGTGAGATGGGGCTACAGGCAGGTGGAGAGTGGTGTTCAGGAGTGAGATGGGAAGGCAAGGTTGGGATCAGGGGCTGGGGTTGTGGGGCAGCCCCTGCCCTGTGGGGGAGGCCTGGGGTGTATTTGGGGGATGTGGGGTGTATGTGGGTGGGGGGGTTTGTGTGGGAGGGACTGCTTGGGTGCTAGGTCCTGGGAGCCTGCTAGAGGTGAGGGGAGGGAGGAGGGGGCAGGGGGTGCATGCAACAGAGCTTGCCTGGGCAGTGCAGTCTGTGGCTGCCCCTGCAGCACTCCGCATGGGGCCAAAGCACACTCCAGCATGTACCCGCCAGCCTGGCCCTGCCCAGTATGCACAACTTCCAGTGGGCCTGTTCCCAGTGCAGTTGCTGCTTGGTGCCCCCCTCCTCTAGTGGCACTCCTCCTCCTGCCGTGCCGAGCCAGGAGAAAGTTTCAGTTCAGTGGCTTCTGCCCCAGCATCTGGGGTTCTGGCTCCAGGTCCATCCACTCTGCCAACCTAGCAGGAGCAGGAGCAGGAGCAGGCAGGGAGCCAAGCAGCACCTGGGCGGCTGCAACTGAACCAGGTGCAGCCCCTCCAGAAGCTGTGCACACTGGCTGGGGCTGGACTAAAGCACGGTGCAGGCTGCCCTGGGAGGAGCTCAGCCCCATGCAGAGCGCCATGGGAGTAGCTGCGGACTGGATCCAATCAGTTGGTGTCTAGCTCCACCATGGACCAGATCCAATCAGTTCATGGGCTGGATTTGGCCCATAGGCCAAATTTGCCCACCTCTGGTCTAGATAAGACATACAGAAAGTCCAGAGTATATTTAATCTATTGGTACTTAAGTGGTTGTAGATGCCCAAGGGTGATTCTATTCTACTTTGTTCCAGTCACTGCTAAAGATGAGTAGGCCCTCCTCTTCCTCACTGCTTTTTGTGACTTTATATTAAGAGTGAAGTGATAGTGTTTCAAAAATAGACTCATTAATGGATTTTCAAGGATATGAACAGGGCTTAATTGAATAGTACTTAGGTGACCCAGTCCACTTAGACACCTAATAGGTGGAATAGAATCTGGCTCAGTCAATATAGGCAAACAGACCACATAACTGCAAAGTGTTTTTATTTAATGTCCTACTTAAAAAAGCAAGAGTTTGCCACTAACATCCTGGAAAATGAGCATTTCCCCAAAGGAAGCTTTGTGGGAAGTGTTTTCTTTGAAACTTTCTCAATGGAAAATAATGTTTTTCCCAGGGGAAAATTAAAAAAACAAAATTAAGAAAGTTGGACTGCTAGCTCTTCTCAGTCTGTCTGATTTTTCCAAATTTCTCATTTGTAAAACAGGAAGAGTGGGTTTCCCTTATTTTTTTTATTCTTCCTGCTGTTTTCCAAAAAGCAAAATAAGTGGAAAGAAAGAAAGTGCTAAAAATATGACAGTCTCTCTGAATGTAGTGAGCGCCCTTAAAAGGGTTGACATTAAAAGAAAAAAGTGTTAATAGTGAAAAGTGACACTTAAAAGGGAGGCTGTTATGTTTACTTGCGTTTTATTTTTCTCTCCACTTGTCTACCAGAAATATTAACAAATGTATTTTTAGAAGAAAAATATAAAATTGGGAAAACTATTTTTTACTTGATTTTTTCACAAAATAAAAACTGTCAAAATAGGTTTTCCATGAAAAACTCACTTTTTTAAAGGAAAACTCCAGGTTTATTTAAAAGAATCACTTTGTTCAATAATTATTAAAGTAGTAATATGTTCTTGATTGAACCACATTTTAGACAATCCAGGAAGGAGCCTGGTTCAGTCTGAAGTATCAACATGAATATAACTGATATCCAAAAACATTTCCTCTGAAAACTCCTAAATATTTTTAGAGCTTGATCCAAAGCCCATTACAATCAATGCAAACTTCCCATTGACTTCAGTGGACTTTAGACCAAGTTCCTAGAATTGGTTGTCTTACCATTAATTAAAAAAAAATCTATCTGTAGCAGCTTGACTGTGATATAATTAACTCGTTTAGAATCTAATCACTTTATCTTTCATTAAAACTAATGCATCCGTTTCCGCTCCCTTACCAATGCATTGTTTTAAAGAAGCACTTTAGGGTTCATTTCCTGTTGAATTGGTGTCTGCTGATACAACAGATTCACTTTCATGGCCAGATTTGCAAATATAGTGCTAAATGACCACCTCAATAGGAGAGGAAATACATTACCATTTTGCACCACGGAGCCAGGAACATGCACATTTCATCTGAGACCCACGGGACTATTCAGTGCAGTCTTGATCCAACTGTTAACATTTGGGGGCTAGTAGTGCATAAGCAATGACATCAAGGATTTCAATAAAGATGAGCAGGAGGGAAAAAGTCAGAAGCATTGAACCAGAAAGTTCAGATGCTTCATGGACTTTGGGCCTCTGATCTGATGGTCTCACAGGGCCCAGGCTTTCCTGTATATTTTCTTGTCATTTAGAATTTCAGCTGGCTTTGGACATACAATGAGAATGGTTTCTTTCTTAGTCGTATTGCTTTGGCCTCTCTGTTTGGATGGAACCAGAAAATGCAAGTGGAGGTCACCTTCACTACATTATGATGGCTCCTCAGGCATTGACACAAGCATCAAAATACACAACACAACACAAAACACACCTGCGTGACCTGGGTACTGTGAAAGGTAATGTTTCTCATTAATGCAGCTGAATCAATGAAGGGCTGCACAACCCACATCAGGGGCAACAGGCCATTGAACAAAGTGAAAGTGAGGCCAATAGCTGGAGTTTTGAAGAACTCACACATTTTGGTGAACATGAACATTTGACACTGTGATCCTGCAGCTAAGGCTAGGATCCAGCAACCAGAAAAGCTCTCTTAGTTAGTTATATCAGCTAGGGTTTGTGCTCCCTCCTTATTTCATCTTTTATTCTATATATTTATAGAGACCCCCGCCCCACCACCATTCCCCTCCTCCCCGCTTCTTTCTCTTCTTTCTTACTTAGCTGGCTCTCTTCTCTTTCCAAAGCAGAGCACATGACATTTGAATAAAAAATTGAAGTTTGAACCCACAATTTTTAAATGGCTGGACATTAAAGAGGATGAGTTGCTTCACTGCTCTACTAACAACTTTCAGGGTTTCTGGATTGGGACTGGTTTTAAGCTGACCACCTAGAAATGGATGTTTTTGTAGCTCTTGGAAAACTGAGTGGGGCAAGGTATTAGGAACGTTAACATATGAATCAAATATAGGGATCCATGCAAGAACATCCGATATCCCATATTGGGATATTTCCACATGGATCAAATTCAGACATTCCCATAAAGTATAAACCTAGAGTTGGGCAGCCACTAGAGTTTTTAAATTTGGTGGCCAAACAGAACAAATGGGGTGGAGAATGAATGGACCGGGGTTGAAGTAAATGAAACATTTGAACACTTATTTTACAAAATGCTTTTTATGGGTTTTTTTTCTCCCCCTTTTATAAATCTATGATCTTTTTTAAAAAAAAACCAAAATATGCTCAAGAAATCAGCTTCTGAAATAACAGCTGTTTGGCATTTAACTTAAACAGAACTTTTGAGTCCAAGTTCCCATTACCCATGCTCGGAGTAGGAGCTGGTGCCCTGTGCCTCTCTTTCCAGAGCAAATGTGGTTACAAATACAAGCAATGCTGAAGCTGCAGCTCTTGGCGTTGGAAGCTGAGGAAATGGGAGGTGGAGTGTTTTTTTTAGCGTGCCTGGTAATTAATCTGTGATATGGCAGACTCAGTCTCTGCAAGTATTCGTGAAGAATTTATACTCCCACCTATCCAACAATCTGCAGTGAGGTGCATCATGCAAAATGTACTTGTGAAATGAAACGGCTGTCAATCCCAGTGCTTGGTGATGGGAAATGCAGGCTGGACATGTTCAGATCCTCATATGGTTAAGCCTCAGGCTAGGCGGTGGGATTTGTATCTAAAATCAGTACTAAAATTTGGTGGTGGATTCAACTGTACCAAACACTCCCAAGCTTTTCTTGAAAAATCTTGGCTAGGAAAATGGAAAAAACAAAAAAATTGCAAAAAACCCCTCAGTCTTCCAAAATTCCTGTAAATTTGGGCCCGAAACTTTATGAGAACATCTGTTCTGGTCCGTGTGGCTGCATCAGTGAGCAAATTGGGCTAGGACATATGTACAGGCCAGATGGAGCATTCAGAAGATTACAGACAAACTTCTAACGAGTTCCGTTGTATCGTGGGAAATGGTGAGTTGCAGTGGGTTAGCACTCAGAAAAATATGCCAAGATTTTCAAAGCAACAGCTGACAAATCTCAGATCAAGCACTCTACTCTGGGCTTGTCCCCTTCAGTTGCAACTAAAGTTTGCATTTGTTTTTTCTGGCATCAAAATGTGGATGCCAGCAGGTGACTTAAGATCAGTTCGGTCCAATGGGGCTTTTTTCAGTTCACCTGCTAAGCATCTAATTGACCTATGCACCTAAGAGCAATTTTATTCCATTCTGTTCAAGTCCCTGAAAATGCATCAATGCATCTACAACATCATCATCTTACTCTTAAGACTGCACCACAACAAAGCAGTGAGGAGGAGGAGAACCCACCCACCTGTTGTATTCACTGCTTTTCAGGGACACGAGCATGCTGGGATCGAACCTCACTTAGGCGCCTACATGACTAATTGATGGAATAAAATCTGGCCTGCAGAGTTTATAATCCACCCCACCTCCAACTCCTCTCCTCTCTCTTCTTTCTCAATGGCATCGTGATCTCCCCTCCAGCCCATTACTTCAGGCCTTCTCTGTAGAGCTTCACATCTAGGCTGTAGCTACATCTTGCTGATTATTCCTACGTAGCATCACAAAAATGCGGCCTTTCCTTTCCATCCCTGTAGCTAAATCTTTTATCCAGGCTCACACTTCAGGATCTAGCCATGTTCTGTCATAGCTACTGCAACCTTTCCTCCAGCTTTGACTAATATAATTTTGCTTCATGTATACCCATTCAAAACTCTGCTACAAAGTAAAAGCAACAAGGTAGGAAATTCATCTAGCTCACCCTTTCAATTAGCATCCCCTTGCTGGCTCCTTGTTCTCTGTCATATCAATCACAGGTTCCTTTCAAGGCCATGCAGAGGTTCTCTCCCTGCTACCTATCTATCACCCACTGTTACAATCTGGCCTCCCACTTCTACTCTGTCAATGCCAGCTGTCATTCCTTTAAATTAGCAAATTCCCTTGTTTGCTCCCCCATGCTCACCCTCATGCTTAGCAGCCTCAGCCCGTAAGCATCCCCTAAAACACCTCATTGCATTTCTCCAAACGTCTCCTTTAAAAATCTTTGCTGTAATGCCAACAAAAGACCTTGACTGAGTAGGCAGCGAGTGTGTGGAGATGCAGTCAATCGTACGAGCCAACATTTGCATTACTTCCTTGTGCTTCCCTTGTATCCAGCTGTAGTCCCTTATTTTACACTGAAATTGTTCGGAGTGCAATTCCCATCCGAATGGGGTCTTCATGACTTGGGCTTAGGATCACTATCCCAGCACAACTAGCAATATTAACAACAATGACTATAATGTATCTCTGAAGCCCATGAATATCAACCTCCCAAATTGCCTGTTCAATGGGTTCATGACTTATAAAGTCAGAAAGAACAATTGTGACCACCTAATTTGGCCTCCTGTTTAATACAAACCATATAAGGCTACCTCTGAATTAATTCCTGTTCGAAAAAGAGTATCCTGTAAAAAAAAAAATCCGGTCTTGATATAAAAATGTCCAGTAATGGAGAATCCACCCCAATGTTTGGTAAGTTGTTCTAATGATTCATTTCCTTCATGGTTGCCAAAAAAATGTACCTTATTTCTAATCTATATTTGTCCAGCTTCAATGACTAGATTTTAGATTTTGTTGTAACTTTTTTTGCTAGATTGAAGAGTACCTTATTACCAAATTGCTGTTTGTCAGGTAGGTATTTAGACACTGTGATCCCATTCAAAATCCCTGAGGCTCCAGAGTTGTGGACAAAAAATGATTGGAAAAGCACGGTGAGCATTTTTGAAACACACACATTATTGTTTTTGAGACAGAGCAAACCCTGAAAAGTCTTGCTTGCAAATGCTGAATTTGGACAATGATACAAACAATTATAACATTGTTACAATGGGAAGTGCTACCAGCTACCTCACAATCACATAAGATATTTTTAAGTACAATGAGCTTTAGTTAAAGTGCCCCTGCCGCCATTTTGAAACGTGCGGACGCTCATACACAAGACGCGGAAGGTTGGTTGGAGCGCACTAATTAGCATGCTGCAACAGACTTAATTAATTGAGTCTGCTCTGACATGCTATAATTACAGACACCCATAGATTTACTGTCTCACTTGATATACCCACCCCTCAGGTACTTGAAGGCAGTATGCTCATCTCTGATGACCTGTTCCTAAATTAAGGCTAAGGAATGGCACTTAGGTAATGTTCTTAGAAAGAAACAGTGCCCCGGCTGCCTCCTCACAGGGAACAACAGACAGTGATGTATGCTGACAGACAGAAATGCTGTTTGCACATGGATGGAGAATAATTGGTGCTATCTATTCTCTAAATCAGAAGGGCTAGAACTGTCTAGGGCTGTCTAAAAAGCTACCATGTGAAACATGTTCCAGTTAGAAAATGGAGTGTCAATAAATGGAGTGTAAATAATAATTTTCTGTGGGAAAAGATCAATTTTGATGGGCAGTCCATTAGGAAAATCAAAGCAGATTGCTACTTTGTTTTGGGTTGGAATTAAATTCTGTATCTGTCTGAGCTGCTGGGCTTCCTGGGTATTGTAGTTCTGCATCTCCTGTGCCTCCATTCTGTCTTATGATCCATGATTGCCACCAAAGCTAAGTACAGACAGTCACAAAGCCCAAGGCTGAATCAATTCAATCTGGGCAGGTTAGTCTATATTGCGTAGATTGAACCAATGAACAAGTGAACAAACATTCACTTTTGATTCTGGAAATGCAGCCACATGCCTGCAGTGGCCCAGACCAGAAGCCAGGTGGTGCCTCCCTTCTTGGCTGGAGCAAACAGCTTGATCCAAGGCTAGCCCACCCACCTTCAAAGGGAAGGATTGAGGGGAAGATACAAAGCATCCTGGGATACTGGGGGACTATGAGTTAACTTGAATCTGGAGGGAATCTGGGACAGAGGTTCAAGAAACTGATTTAACTTAAATCAGTTAAATTTGATACTACATCTATCCAGGTTTATCTTAAACCAGTTTCAGCCATTCTGAAAGCAGTTTATGCTCACTGAAGATCTGTTGTGTTACAGATCTGAACCAGTTTCCAATCCCTTATACCAGGTTATGTGTAATTATTTCCCTAGCCCTAGAGCACATTGGCCATGTTGTACAATGGTGTCCCCCTATTGGTGCAGGATAGAAATTCCCTTTTCAAATCAGTGATACTGTTCTAAGCCATTACTTTCAACTTTAGTTTCACACAGCTCCTAGCATTAGTTCCAACTTATAATATAGGCCTACATCTCTATCATATCTCCATCCTAAATCTCTATCATATCTCCATCCTTCTGAAATGTCAGCCGCCACAGTCCTCAGGATTCCTAGCAGAATTGTACTATTTAGCTATCAGGTTTTCACCCAGCCATCAAGTGTTAACTGCATGTAATGAGCTGCACATCACATGTGGTACTTCTGTATTTCTCACCTTGCTACACTGTCTGCAACCTTTTCCACCCTGGTCTTAGAACTCTCTATAGTGATCAGTTGACTGAATGAACATAATACGTGATGGAGTGAGAAACTAACTCTGACACTTATTTGAGGAAAAATAGCCGATTATTACAGTTATTCACTGACCCGACTGTAACTACCCTTTCCATGCCTTTTTCTGCTCTATAATTCATCTCTGCAGGCCATCCATTGACAATGAGCAGGATTGCAGCTTAGCACTTTTCAGATATGCCTCTGTTATTCCTCTTTGCTATCTACTTACATGGATTAATTAACCGAAAACGTGGATCCCGTGCAACTTCCTATTGGTATGCATGAGAGACCTTCGAGTCTATCTTTCTACTAGTCGGGGTAGTAGAAATGTTGATAAAAACGTTATCAGCATTTTTAAAGAAACCCCTATAAACCGCTTCTGCAACATTTTCAGTAAGTTTGTTAGAAAAAGAATAGTGAAACAGTACGGCAAGCTTGCTCAGTGCACAGCGGGGAACCAGGCTGTGTGTCAGATGAGATGGCTCTCTTAGATGAGGTGATGAACAATCAGGGGAAGAAAATCTGATTCAGAAGATGGTTCTGAAGTAAAATGTCTTCTTGGTGTCAACTGCAGCCCACACATTACTTGGGGTGGTGCCTAATGTCACACTCTAGCCTGAAGTGATTAATGCCACAACAGACTTCAAGCCAGGATCTTTTGAATGAGATGCACAGATTTCTGGAACTGCAGCTCCATGCTACTCTTTGCGCTGCTGGCCCGGAGCAGAAAACGATACTGTAGGAGGACAGGGTGGCCACTCTCAGCTGTGCTCCAAGCCCTTGCAAATTCCTGCCAGATCACAGAGGGGCCGGTAGAAGTCACGAGAGATTCTGGCGGCTTCCCTCCACGGAGACGAGATGGGTTATACGAAAAAACGAGAACCGTCTTCATGTGCCTTTCTTTTATCCTTCAGACCCCAACTGCAGGAAGAATAACAGCTGTTCTCTCCCATCCCCTCTCAGCAGTCTTCCCCCACCACCCGTGGTAACATGTGGGACTTTAACGTGGGTGGGTGACATGACAGAAGTGCTCCCATGGAAATTTCCTCTTGCACAGGCAGTTGCTATTTAGGGTCATAACTAATGAATGAAGGGCAGCTTAACACTACAGTGACAAGAGGGCCGGGGCTCTGCAATAGCGTGCGAGACACTGTTCTCGCTCATGCTCCATGCATAAATCAGCCTTCCTTGTTGTGCTGTCATCGCTACAATTGAACCAGTTGCCCTGCCTTCAGCTTAGCCATTTTGCAGTTGCCGAGGAGAAATTATAACAAATGTCTTCAGAACAGGAAGTTATTTGTTATCTCTTAAGCCTGATTCATTTTTCACCTAAAGACAGGGCTGAGTGAATCATATTTCTCTCTGAAGACCTTATTTTCCTGTCAATACAAATCTGGTTAGCCACACTGCAGGCAGACGTTTAATGTTCAAGCCTTCACTGGCTGTGAGATGTGCTAATTCATTTATTAATTCTGCTTGCAGGAGAGAGGAGATATGGTGATTACAGAGAGGAAAACTTTCGGCAGAGTTTGAACCTCTTGCTTATCTTTCATCACTGTGGATTTCATCCAGTGGAGAGAATGAGATAAGGAAACATTTCCTTTCCCCCAAGGTAATATCTTGTACCTTACAAAACAATAAATTTGCTCCCTGGAAGGGGGTGAATGATTTGTAATACTGAATTAATTATTCAATAAATCTCCCTCCCCTCGCTTTTCCCTTCCTAGGATCAGAAAGCAGTATTTTGTAATTCAACATGCGCTTGCCAAATACTTTCTGTGAACACCTGACCTGTGGTATATTTTGGAAATACTTTTTTGAGATTATTGCACATCCAAAATTTGATCTTTGGGACTGGTCACTGTAGTCACATAGGACATTTCTATTTAGTAATGGGTTGAAAACACCTCTTATGTTTGCTGGTAGGAAAATGTCTGTGGGAAGTAAATTTAAATTCAGTTACTATCAGTGATCTCCCACGTTCAGACCTTTTGCAAATGTTCTGACCAGGAGGCTTGCTCAATAGGATATTAGTGTTTTTCTACACTGAAGGCTTATTAAAATTGTGCCAAATTTCACATTATTTCATAACCTCAGGGCAGGCAGCAAATGGGCAACAACTATCACGATCCAGCTTATGGAAAAATATTCTTATCTTCCAACTAATTCTACATAGTTTCAGGCACTTTTCTTTTGATCGTATCTGACGTATGATATTTAATACCTGGATAAGACCTTTTTCAGAATACTATTATTTGCACCAGTGGCTGATAGGTCATTCATTACATTTCTGAGTTTGGATGGGAGAATACCTGTGAATCTTAACTCTGCAGTACCTCTTTGGGAAAACCTTCCATTGGTAATGTCCTCAGTATATGACTCAGGATGGCAGGTTCTGGTCTATCAGTTTTGAGGTGAAAAAAACTACTGGAAAATAATTTTTTCCAACCTGTCATGAAAAGATTAGTTTCCTGCATGCTATTATGCATAGTGACCTACTAAATTGGGGCGGCTGCCCCCCCCAGTTTTGCAGTATGAGCATGGCAGTGGTTGTCATTTTTATGGCAGAGTGCGACAGGCCACCCCACACCTCTGCCCAAGGGCCCCTGGAAGTCCTGTCTCTCCCCAGAGATTGACAGATGGCCAACTGTCAATCTCCAGGAAGGGGCGGGCTTCCAGGGCTCCTTGGCCAGTCAGAGGCAATGGCAGCCCACCATGCTCCAGTGAAAAATATCTTCCCCCTCCTCTTCTCCCCCCCCCACACTGTGCTTCAAGATGCCAGGGCTTCCTGCCATTTTCTGTTTGTAGGTCCTTTTCCTCTCCCCTCCCCGCCCCTGCTGGTTTTTGTGGGGGCTGGGCTTTTTCATGGGATACCTACCGATTTTGCAGCTTCCACAAAAATCACAAAATCATAATTTCAGTAGGTCCCTAATTATGCACAAAGAAATCTACCATTCATAAATGTTCAGTGTATGAATTCAATTCTCTCAATTAGGGAATCAACATCACAAAATAAATTTAAAATAGGATGGGATGGCTACATTTTCTCAGGAAGCTGGTAAAATGCCATGTATTAGCTGGGTAACTCCACACAGTTATACTGTTGTATAGGACAGGATACAGCACTGGGATATGTGATGTACTTCAGCTGCCAGGATGACATGCCAAGCCAATGAGAGAAAAGTAAATATCCACTACTGTCCAGCAGCAGCTTCTCCAGCTGCAATGAAGGAGTAGCCAAGTGAACCGTGGACGGTGCTAAGTACATTCTTCAATGGTCACTTGCCATGAGTGGAATCACCCATAGTGCACGGTGAGGCTCATTCTTCCCTGCTGATGAGTGTTATACAAGGAAAAGGATGATTAAGGGCAAGTGAGGACATCCATAAAACAATGGCTGTCAGAAGAAGTAACACACTGTCTCTCTCTTTTATAGGTCAAAATACTCAATAACTTGACAGCAAGGCAATGTACCCTTGTACCCAATGTAGAACTGTCCCAATACTATATGCAGAAGGAAAATCATCCCCCCGCCATATCTATTCCATAACTCCTTTGAAATATTTAAGGACCACACAGGCCCTTTGGCCCACAGCACCATACTACTAGTTCATATCTAGTTATGTGTCTAGTACAAACCCTAAATCCTCTTCAGACTCTTCAGGTGCTGTGGCACTCTGGTCATCTAGACAGCTCTAATCATCATTATTCACCACCCTATAAGTCTTCATAGCACCTGCAAATTTTATCAGCAGCAGCATTATACTGACTTCCAGATCACTGATAAAACTTTAGAATGGCTTTGGTCCTAACATCAACCCCTACACAACCTCACTAGACATGTGCACATAGAGTAACAAATCCTCTTGTCATCAATTTTTGGGATCTGTCAATTAGGCAGCTCTTTAGCCTCTGCACAGTACTAATTTTTAATGAGAATATTATATGGTACCAAATCAAACACCTTTAAGATTATTACAGCTTCCCAGGATCGGCTGTGTGCACGAGACAGACAAGTCCTAATTTCACGCACTGAACCATGCATTGAACCTGATGACTTGTGTTTGACTAAAACACAACTTATTTTTGGCATGGGTATAACTTCCAAAAAGACAATCTTATCCAGGAATAAAAATAGGTTTTATTTAACAAGACCTATTTCCCATAAAATGTTGTTGATTACTACTAGTTACATCCCTATCCTTCAGTTACTGACCAATTGGATACTCAAATGTGAACAGGATTTTAACAGGTGAACCCATTTCAAATCATTCACATTTGAACAACCTTATGAAAAAGGTAGTAGTGAAGGGGTGCTGCTCTATACTGTAAGAAACCTCAGCCATATCACATTATCTTCTCAGATCGACTGGCTATTAGGGCTTGTCTCAATCAAACCCCATAGGAGTCTCTATGATTTTTGGATTTGAGACCAGGCCTTTTCTGCACCGTTTGAAGAGTTGGAATACTTACTGAAATGTTTTATCTTCAGTAGAAGTTGCAAGCTGCTTGTTTTTTTTTTTTACAGGCAGCACGAGACTTCCTTTCTTTACTTTGGAAAAGGAAGAATGATCATCTGCTGGGTATTTACATGTAAACATATTGTCAGGGAATTAGATTCCCTCTCTTGGTAACAGCATACAAAGGACTCTTGGCTGATGGAGAGAGACATGAGCAGAAAGTAAATCACTGCTGGAGAGAAGAGCAGTATATCAGAGCTGCAAAGAGTGCGTGCAAAAACAATATGTGCATATACTGTTTTGCCTGGTTTTCATTATTCTAATGACGCCTCTCAGACACCAAAAGGGTACTGGAGTCTACCTGTGATTTTTTGCCTGGTGTGAACTCAGAACCAATTTCCTGAGAATGGTCCCGTGAGAGAAGGAGAAATCTTTTTTTCCTTACAGACTGTTCTTGTTTGCTATCACACACTATCCCTTTCCATATGCTGTGTCATAAACTGGAGAACCTCAGTTAATAGCTTTTTGTGCACTCATAAATCAGGTAGTTGTTCAGAGCTGATTTTCATGGGCACTTTAAAATCAAGTTATTCTCCAAGCCCCTAAAGTAAAGTGACAAACATCTAAATTATTATTGCCCGTTTTCAGCATTTCATATATGGATCTCAAGATTAATGTGGTACATAAAAGTGGAGGGGGAAAAAAAAAAAGCAATGGGTAAATTAAGTTTCTTCCAAGGGAAAAGCATGAATCTTTGCGAAGGTAATTTCTTTAGCGCAGCCTTTGTATTAAACTTTTTGGTTTTGCTATTTGGAAAACTGAAATATCAAACATTATTTACCAGTATTGCTAGCTAACAGGACAACCCAGGCTAAAAAAACCCCCAAAACAACCCCAAACAAATGCTCAAATCATTTTCACATAAACCAGAAGTCTAGCTTGAAGATTTATATATTCGTGGCCTAGTACAGGACAACTGGCAACCTGTCTGCGGGTTTGTGAAAAGGTGTTTTACTAACGTTATGCAAAGTAGCATCTTATGTAACAAGTGGCTGGCAGTGCAAGGGTTTAGTAGTTTTTCATATTTTGGACACCAGCACCCATCTAGTGCAAGTTCTGATGACAGGGTGGTTTTAATTCAGGAACTCGCTTTGCCACTTTTTTTTGGACGGCGCTGCAGTTTTAACCTTTTGGGAGAGCTTCAAAACCCATCTGTTCCTCTTTTAAGAAGGAAGACAGGCTGGGGTATTCGATGCGGTTGGTGGAGCTGTATTTGTAGTAGATTTTAAGGCTGGTGTTTTCATAGCTGTAAGGGAGTTATGTGCTCAACCCTGATGGAAATCCATATGCTGGAAAATTGGCTTGAAAACGGATTTTATATAGGATCATAGGAAAGTAGGAAGGGACCTCACGAGATCATCTAGTCCAGGCAGGATCATCCCTGACTAAAACATCTCGCCCAAGTGTCTGTCCAACCTGCTTTTGAAAAGTTACAGGGACAGAGAGTCCTTTTCTAGGTAGCCTGCTCCAGTCCATAACCACCCTCACATCAGAAAGTTCCCCTTAATCTCCAGCCTCGGTTTCCCCTGCCTAAGCTTTTAGTCTTGTCCCCGATGGCCACAAAGAAAAGCTCATTTCCCTCCTTTCTATAATCACCCTTCAGCTATTTGAAGATTGTTATCACATCCTCGCTCAGTCTTCTCCTATCCAGGCTAAATAACCCTAGTTCTTTAGCCTTTCCTCATACGTCATGCTTTTTAGGCCCCTAATCATTTTTGTTCCTCTCCACTGGACTCTTTCCAATCATTTGCATACTTTTTGAAGTGCGGGACCTGTTGCACTTAGAAAACAACTGTCTAAATCTAGCACTTTAAGAATTGACACAACACTTGGCTGATGAATAGCAGAAAGGCTTGCTTTAATAACTGCCAAAAAAACTATAAAACTAAATGACAGAAAAACAGAAGACTTTTCCTTAATATTCAACAAATGAGCTATTACAGTCCATGTATTATCTTAGTTGTGCAGAGATCTTTACCAAAGCAGGAAGGAAGCAGGGCTTTTACAGCTTCACAGACCGTGGCTCCTTCACTTGTGGGCTGGGTGCAGGATGGCTCCTTGATCTTTCCTGGACTGCACACCTTCAGTTTTCATAGTCAGCAGGACCCAAAACTGGACGCAGTACTCCAGGTCAGGTCTCACCAGTGCTGAAGAGAGCAGAAGAATCACTTCAATAGATTTGCAAGTGACACTCCTGTTAATACAACCCACTACACCAGAGGTGGGCAAAATATGGCCTGCGGGTCACATCTGCCCTGCCAGGCAACTCCATCCGGCCTGCGGGCGCTCACCAATTAACTGTACCCTGCCCAGCCTGCATGCCTTCCTCCCACCCTGGTGCATGGAAGGGCCTGGCCCAGCCAGCACACAGCTTCCAAGTGGGGCTGCTGCTGCCACTGATGCAGCCGCCGGGGGACTTGCTTGGCTTCCCTGGCCTCCAACAGCTCCTCCTCATCTCCCCGCTGTAGTGCTTGCTCTGGGCAGCAGGTATGGAAGCAGCCAGGGCAAGGGAAGCTGTGGCAGGGGGAGTAGTTGCAACTGGGTGGGGGAAGGGAGCATGGGGCTGGAGCTGGCAGGAGTGTAGAGCCTGTGCCTAGGTGAGCAGTGGGAGCTCAGAGCTCAGGTTCACAGATTCACAGGCTGTGGGGACCCACCCCACACACACACACTCACCCCTATGGTGCACAGCCCCTGTCCCCAGCAGCAGCAGGTGGGGGCCTTTAGGGTGCTTGTGGCACTGCTACCTGGCCATACATGGCAGCTGTGCATGGCAGCAAGAAGTGCAGCCTCTATTGCACTGGGCTCCCCGCAGTGCATGTGCAGCTCCTGGAAATCACACGCTGCCAGGGGAAGCCTCGTGTGATGGAACTGGTTGCCTTCCCCACCACATGTAGCTGCTAGGACTCTGCCAGACATGGCAGGGAGTCCCATCCCTGCTTCCATGGTGGCAGCCAGCTCCATTGCAAGGGGCTTCCCTGGTGGCACATGAGTGCCGGGAGCTGCACGTCCACTGTGGGGAGCCCTGTGTGATACAGGAGGGCTGGGTAGGCTTTGCTCCTTGCTGCCATGTGCAACTCTGGGTGGAGCCATGCGGTGATGAGCAGCAACACCTGAGGGCCCCTGCCTGTGCTGCTGCTGCTGGGGGTAGGGGCTGCGCACCATGGGGGGAGTGTGTGGGGAATCCTTACAGCCCCCATCCTCCTTCACACCCCACAAATTCCACACACCCACATCCTGCCCCACAACCCCCCCCCCCATAAACACACACCCAACAACATAGCCCCACACATGGCTACACCCACTCACAAACCACACTCCCCACACCCTCAACCATACCCCACACAGAATATACAAGAGTAAGTCTTTATTTTTACCTATTATGTAGTCACCTCTATATCCACTATGCAAACACAAATCATGACAAAAATATTTTTTGTTGTAAAATTAAAATATGTTATAGTAGATGTTTGACTTTTAGTGTATGATCTGATTTTTTTCCTGGTTCAGATGGAACCCCCACCCTACTCCCCAAAGGAGTACTTCTGGGGGCAAGGGGAGGGACTTCCAGTGGCAAAGGTCAGGGGTTAGTGGCGGGAATTCCAGTCCCAAGATGGTGACTGGGGGCAGGGCACCTGTCAAGGGGTGGGGCTACCCTTTTGTTCCTCAAGAGCTTACCAACACTCATTAAGTAGCCCTCCAGCTGAAATAATTGCCCACCCCTGCAGTACTCTGTTGGCTTTTTCTCAACAAGAGCACATCGTTGATTCACATTTGGCTTGTTGTCCCCTGAAACCTCCAGCACTGCAGCCTAGCTGGTCATTCCCCTTTGTGCATTTGTGCATGCAATTAGTCTGTCTCAAGTGCAGGACATTGCATCTGTCCTTGTTGAATTTCATCAGGCTGACTGCAATCCATTTCTCTGGTCTATTCAGGTCACTCTGAATCCCAGACCTACCCTCTAGACTGTCTGCAACTTCACCTAACTTGGTGTTATCTGAAAATGTGCTAAATGGACACTTAATCTCATTATCCAAATCATTAATGAAGACAGGATTAGGATGTAAACAGGATTAGGATCCAGAAGAATGACCCAGGACAGACCCCAACTTGCTACCTCCTCCCAACTAGATATTGAACCATTGATGACTACCTTGAGCATGATGATCCAACCAATTATGCATCTACCTTACAGTACTTTTGTAGGTCCCATCTGGATTTTCTTATTTTATTAATAAAGACAGTGGAAGACAGTGTCAAAAGCTTTGCTAAAGCCAAAGTGTATCACATCCACTGCTGTCCCTCCATCTACAGAGCCTGTTGCATTATCATAGAAGGAAATCAGGTTGGCCAGGCATGATTTGCACTTGGTGAATCCACACTGGCTGGTCCTGATTACCTACGTCTCCTCAAGGTGCTTCACAATAGATTGCTTGAAGGTCTGGTCCATGATCTTTCCAGGTATAGAGGTCAGACTGACTGGTCTGTAGTCCCCCTGTCCCCACTTCTTCCCTTCTAAAAAGATGGACACTATATTTTCCCTTTTCCAGTCATTCAGAACCTCACTGGACCTCCATGACTTTCCACAGAGGATAGAGGATGGCTCTGAAATTACTCATCCGGAGGGGCAGCTCTCATCCATCTTAGCCATATGTGTAAAAATACATACATGTATACCTGCACATAAAAGTAGTCTTGCTGGGTATGCCTCCTCACTCATTCAGTCACAGAAAAGAATAAGACACTACATGATTTACCTGACCAGTCATGACTAAGTGATACAGTTTTACATGTTTATGATCACTCTGTAGAATAATATCTTTAAAAGGACTGTTTTGAGTGCATTCAAATACTAACTATGTGTTAGAAAATGGCTACGTGCTCAAAAATATTTTATGAGCATTAAAGGAGGATAAATTTGCAAATAAAAAATGAATAGCAAATAATTCTGTCTATGGTGCCAATATTCTTCTTAATTTAGGATCTTGAAAGGGCACTGAATGTATAATGAATAAGAATTTTTCTTACTTCACTTAATCTAATAAATGGATATGTTTGCTCACTCAACCAGTCAAAGAGAAGAAATTCTACATGACTAACTTAACTCGAATAAGTAACAGAGTCTCAGGTGCTTGTCATAACTCTATTGAGTAGTACATTTAAAAGGAATTCTTGGAGTAAATCCAAATAATAAATAGATATCAGAAAACTGATCCGGGCATAACGTTCCCAACCTACTACAATTATGGGCTCAAAGACATTTCAGGAGGAAAAAGTTTGCAAAACAAATTATGAATTGCACCTACTGCTTTCAGCAGTGCCAAATCCTGCTTAATGTAGCGCCTTTTAAAGGCAATCTGGGGATGCCTACATGAGAGACTTAATCTACAGTAGCCTAAGTCTACTGTACATTAATGCATCATGGCCAAATCTATGCTAATGTGCAGTAGAAATAGTCTGCACGTTAAGCGTCACAAGAAAACAGTGCGCTGTAGCTATTGCACATTTATGTACTACCTCGTATTAGGGGTACTAAACTTAATGTGCAGTAGCGACGGCGCATTGCTGCACGTGTAGACATGCTCCATGTATAATAAATAAAAGTTGTCTAAGTTTGCTTTCTATAATAAATATAAAATTAAAATATCAACTCACTGGTGAGAAATGATGACTAATGGCATTGGCTAATGAATAATGGATGAGACTTTTCTGTTCTTTTTGTATTACAGTTCTTAAGTACCAAACTTAAGATTTGTTTTGTTTTTATTTTTGAAGAAATCCAAAAGCTGAGCAACAACAAGATAATAAAGAAGAAAAAGAAGGAAGCTTGCCATTTTTTTTTCCTAATTTCAAATTGAACTAAAACGCCAAAGGTTTGCATACTATTCACATGAAGGCCTCATTTAACTTTGGTTCACCAGAAAGGTTCATAATACCTGGCAATTGCTTCCAGCAAACTGTCTCAAATTTTGGCTTGGTCATGAAGTTCATATCAGGGGACTATGATCTGATCTGAGATGTCCTGAAAGTTTCGCACGACTCTAGGCGGAACTTCACAAATAAAAAGAGAGACAAAATGGAGCTACAATAGGTTACATGGGCAGAAATCCTGTAGCAAATGCATTAGGCATGACTTGGCAGAAGAAACAGTCTGGAAATGAAATCATAATACCAGATAGAAAAGGACTTTCATATCTAGGTCTAAAGTGTAATGACAGTGACTGAGAATCAAAGAAGAAGAAAGCCACTCGATGTAAATTAGTATTCCATCTGAAAGTATTGAACTTTGCTGGAGAGTTTTGTCTCTTTGTTCTCTTTAAGTATAAGATTATGATTATCTAAGTGTGCATATCCTCATCTGGGAGGCAAGATATCATTCTGATGGGAACAGTATAAATAATACATACTCAGGCAAGAAGAATAAAGGATACATCTCTCTCTCTTTCTTTCTTTTTAAGAACAACAACATACGTGTGACTGTCTGAATGAAGTCAATTACAGAAAATAACCTAGCATCAAAGTGAAAGATAAAATGGTTGGAAAATGCCCCAGACTGGCCAGGTAAGAACTGGAATATTAATTGCTAATATAGAGAACAAGAACAAGATAGATAGAAGAGATTTGTTTCCAGTGGATGGCAAATAGCACTGGAATGAAAGAATAGAGCCAGGTGCCTCGTAAAAATTAAATATTTCATCCACCCTGAACGAATCATTATCCATGATGGTCCCACTTGAAAACTACTGCTGGAGATCATTTCAAGGACTGGTAAATGTTGACACAGCCATTTAAGCCTCTTAGATGCTATCATGTAAGGATTTCCCCCCACATTTTCTAATTCTCTTTTCTAATTTTCTATCCTATTTCATGCTACTTCTCGTTTTGCTGTTGATGTACAAAGAACTTTATCTATCACTTCTATATATGTCCCTCCCCACTTCTAACCTATGAAGACATGGCAATCATTAAAAGTGACCGGTCCCAAAATTTCTCTGTTCTCATTCCTGACTTATTTCGGCATTCATTGACTCCAGGGCAAAACATGTGCATCCAATTACCGTCGGCCAGTTCTGTCATCTTCCCCTCACCCATATTTTAAAATGGTGATAAATAGTAAAGAAGAAAAAACTCGATATGGCTTATTCGCATGCTCAAATTTCCGTAGGATTTCTCTTTTGCCATTTTATTTATTGTGGATGGAAATTATAATAATCTCTGGAGATGAGCAACCTTATCATTATAGTGAATTCATTACATATAGAGATAGTAATCTCAAAACCCCAGTTTGATACCCATTGGCCAAGTCCAGGAATCCGGTGGGTGAAATAGATGGGAATTTTGCTATTGATTTGAATGGGACTCATTTGTATTTTTGCCAAAGCAAACCTATATTGACCTCTGTGGGAGTTTGGCTAAGCAAACATTGAGTAAAAAAGCCTTGGGGTGTCCTCTCCCATGGAAACATATGTATGAGGGGAGTTTCTAGAAAGGAAAACTCTGTGAGGAGAAATTTCCATGGGTTCCTCCAAGGGACTCGGTTTACCTTCTGCATTGAAAAAGACAGCAGGATTTCTCCTTGACTTGTCCTGGTAGGATCCACGTGGATATTGCACTTGGAGACCTTGTTGTTTAGCACCAGTACAAGACTATCTCTTCTCTGTAACTCCCCAGTTAACTTCTCCAAGATTTTCTCCTGGCTCCTAATATCCCCTTCTCTTTAAAGTGTTTTACTTGAATGGAAGCAGTGTTCCATTTTTCCCATAAGGGGGTTGGGAAACAATGTACTCCTGGCCCTGACATGACCTCTTACTGTGCATGCATCCTTGAAACAGAGAAAAGCTTTCCATAGGAACTAGGAAAAGCTTTTCTTAGGACAAGGAAGATAATACATAGGACAGAAGACATCCATAGGGAGAGTCTCTGCCATGTTGGTGAGTGAGTGAACCCTGATCAAGAGGTTTCACATTGGACCCCCAATGGATAATCTTTAATGTTTCAGAGCCCATATTTTGGAAGTGATGCATTGGCATTGCAGTCACATTGGGACTTAGGCAAGAGGCCAGAAGCAAGTGACCATAAGATCATGAAAAAAGGGCCAGATCCTGTCCAAATGACTGAGCCTGGAACTTGATTCATATACATTCATAATTAAAGCCAAAATTTATAAAGCTTATAAAGCCCAGTGAAAATTAAAGCACCTGGAATAAAGCAGCGCTGTTCTTGTTGTGGTGCCCGAGGTGACAATGTGGATTAAAAAAACCAGAGGGCGGGCACATTCAGTCAGTCAAGCAACCTGACTGGAAGAAACACCCAGGCATCAAAGAGTAGGCAATATTGCAGATCCTTTGCCCAAAGAATGCTGCATTGCTTGTATTTTTCATTTTTTCCGTTCATCGGTTTGCCACTTTCCTGGTCTTTTTCAGGTGCCATTTCAATCCCTCAGGCAAATCTGCTGCAATCCTGAAAACAAATCCCAGAGTCTGAGATAAAATTATTTGGAAAGACACTTGAGTTGCATTGCTCCGGTCCAGTCCCGGGACGGGAATACAGTTGGGTCACTCCTGGCATATGTTTTCCATTAAGATTCCTCTTCTGGCTGTAAGAGCAGAATTATGAAAACAAGCCCAATATTTACGAAGCTGCTAACCCCGTCTTGCTTTAATACATTAGGGCACTCAAGCACAAGAGAACAAAGGTCAATTGTATTGGGCTCCACAGCATCTTTTGTGTTCACACACTTTCTGTCTTCAATAAAGCAAAGCAGAAGTAAGTACTCTGCTTATATCATTCTAAAGTAGATGTGCTTCTATTTCTTAAACATGATTCTTACTCCCAAAGAAGTCTATGGAAATGTTATCATTGACTTCAATGGGAGTTGGCTAGGTCCCTAATTAGACACTACAAAGATAATAAACCACCTGAACCACACTATCTAAATAGTCCCCTATTCCTTATAAAAAGCAAAAATATCACTGTCATTAAAAAAAATGGAACCTGACAAAATCTCTGTTGAGACATATCCTCAGCTGGCATAAATGGGCAGACACTGAACTAGCCCTAGTAGAAAACTGGTCACGGTTGGAATTGGACAATCACTTAACAACTCAGAGATCACATTTATAAAGCTTGAAAAATGTAGTGCTTTCAGTGCAGTTGGGGTTAGATCTTTCATACTTTCTACTGGATCCTAACAGGGCCTAATCTAACTTGGAGTTAATGAGAAGATACTCAAACTTTCACCCATAATTCAACCTGAACTTGAGATTCAAAAATGCTTGGTTAACTCTTAAAACTTCTGTGCAGTTCTACATTTGGCATACGCTCATGAACAGAAGCACCAAAATGCCATCAACCCATCTCCTTTGCAGCTGTAGCAAACTCTTTATCTTTCTCTCCTCTAGTCAGTCAAAAACACCATGTGTGAAAGCCTCTTCCTCTCTCAAAGGTCCATCCATTAGGGCTGTGTGAAGCTTCAGTCACTCATTTGATTTGGCAGCGATTTGGCTATATTCAGTGGCCGAAGCTCTGAATCCGAACCCTTTAATTTTTCCCAATTGATTCGGAGAGATTCAGAGCAATTTGATGATTCAGACATAGACACAGTTTTACATGTTTTTTCTACATACCTCAAGGAACCAGATGGCTCGTGAGTGCTGCGATGGTGGGGTGGATGGAGCGTCCCACAGGAGTGTGGGGACGGGATGGGGTCCCCAGAGTGCTTGGCAGTGGAACCAGAAGTGGACCAGAAGCACCCAGAAGTGGACCCTCCCCCAGCCCCTGCCTTGGTAACTGGTGCCTCCTGGGTCTGGGGGGGCACCTGGGGTCCCCTGCAGCTGATAGCTGGTGGGGATCCACCACATACTTGGTGGCAGACCTGGAAGTGGACCGGAAATACTTCTGGTCCACTTCCAGGTTTGCCGCTGAGCATGTGCTCCCCCCACCCCTTGCTCCTGTGGGACACTCCATCCGCCCCAGCATCGCAGCATTCACTAGCCACGTGTGGTACATCAAGGTATGTAGTAAAAACTTTAAAGCTGTGTCTATGGCTGAATTGCTGATTCTCTGAATCAGCATCAAATCTTTGGATTTGGCCGAAATGAATCGGGACAGTTATCTGAATCAACGAATTGAATCACAGTTCCCGATTCAGGCCAAATCCCAATCCAAATCGAATACAGCCCGTTTCACACACCCCTACCATCCATATCCTTTAAATCTCTTCCCAGGTGTTCAGTCTTTTGAGGCTCTCCTACAAAATGACTGCGGGACTCCATCCTTTTCTGCATCTCTGCTCCCATGAGATCTGATCCAGCTCCCACTGACTTTACTGGGACCTGGACCCGGCCTTTTGCCCCTGCTCCTCCTTGTTGTTCCCATACTTGTATAAATTCTTACCCTGGTTCCTTCTAGAACTACGCTGTCCCAGGTTATCTTCCACCACTTACCACAGGTTAAGAGTGGACACATGAAACAGGTACCGCAGATGCATCCTTTTCATTTGTTATATTCTCTTTGTGTCTCCAGATCCTACATCCATGAGCTTCGATAGAACAGCAGACTCATAAACCTCTTTGTATGCTCAAGCTACACCGACAGAGTATTAAACTCGGGTGTAACTAAAGGCAGAAATTGGCCCAAACTGGTTAACTCATCCAAATATAACCTCATCTTATACTGACCACCTATCCTTTACCTCCTGCCAGTGTCTAGAGGAAAGGAGGCAATGCTGCACACATTGTGGTCTGGTAAATTCAAACCATGATGCTCACAGAACAGGAGGGCATTTGTTTCTTTAAAAACACAATGCTTTTCATTTCAGAAACATGATACACGTTACAAGAGAAGGGGACCAGGCGTTCCCCTGGTAAGGGTGCTTTGTCTGCTGAATGTTAAACTAGATACATAAATACATAAAATCTGAGTAATATGCTACCATCCAAGTTTCTGTGGTGTAAACTAGGCAGCAAGAAGAAGATTATTATTGACAGGTATGTTCGTCCATGAGTGCACAGCATGCTACAAATGACACTTCACACCCTCAGGAGCAGTATCAAGAGAGATGAAAGGGACAATTTTTGTTTGGATCCTGAACATTTGGAAGAACATTTTTAAGTTTTCAAATTGGGAAATTTTCATATTTGGAAAAAAATCCTGCACGAAACTGCTCTTTCTTGTACCTTTGTAACAGCATATAGAATGGCCTGGATTTTTCACAAGAGAATTTTTAAAGATAAAAGCTGGGGGTTTTTTCCTCTGGCAATTAACTTCTCTGCATGTTTTCCACAATTCCTGGTGCCACAAACTGAATGATGCTGGTCCCCTAAAACATTTACCTATAACAGTGATGACTCCAAATCAGAATGGTGTCTCATTCAGGGTGAGTGAAGCGGGAAAAGCCAAAACTATCTATCCCATGATGCATCATTTTTAGAAATAAAGTGTCAGGGGCTAGATCTAGAGGTGGTGCTCTCCCCTACCTTGCAGGTCTCTAAGAGGAGATTGGACAACCACCTGGCTGGGGTCATCTGTCCCCAGCGCATTTTCCTGCCCAGGGCAGGGGGTTGGACTTGATGATCTACTGAGGTCCCTTCTGACCCTAAAAATCTATGAAATCTGTGAAATCCTCTGATTTGCAGTGGGTTTTGTATTATAGCTCCAATTCTGCAACTTCCTGGGCGCATCTACAAGAGAGGCTTACTGCGCAGTAGCCTAATAACATTGTGCAGTAGCACGCCGGTTAAAACCTGTGCTAATAAGCGACTACGAAGTGTTATTAGGCTACTGTGCAGGAACCGTCATGAAAAAACCATGCACTAGTGCTACTGTGCAGTAAATGTAGCTACTGCACGTTTAGTTTAGTTCTTCATTAAGCAAGTACTAAACTAAATGTGCAGTAACTACTGTGCATTAATTGAACATGTAGATGCATCCTCTGTTGTTTTAAATAATATCAACTGAGGCTAAGCAGCACTTTGCTGAGAAAGATCAGTACCTTACAGGACTGGACCCTTTTTTTTTTTAACAGACCTGTTAGTCTTGCTCTGCTCAATGCCAACATAATTCATTTTAACTTTAAATCTTTTAGTAGCAGATAAGAAACTAGCAACACTTTTTTACCTAATCACTCCAGCACACAATGGGAGAGGGTTGCTTAGTTTCAAGCCGAAAAAGATCCCTATTTTATGGGAGCGCAGATACTCCTCTGCTATTGTGGAAGGTACTGAGCCCTCAAATGAATCAATCATTTTTTATGAACTGGTACCCAGGAGTCCAGAGCTGCTGTTTAATAACAATTCTCCTGTACTGGCAATGATTTGAAGAGCAAAACAGCCCCAGAAGCTCTTCTGGAAGGAATTGAAGTCCTTTGTAGTCATGGTATTTTGTATGGTAATAGGACCGAGAAGTAGCAGTAATACAACATTGTACTGAGCCTAATGACTTTGCCTCGCTCATCTCTATAATGACTAATGAAACATTATTAATGTAAAGCAAATAGAGCGCTCAAGCTGGTCCAGGGCCTGCGTGAAATCAGAATGTGCTGTATGAATTATTCACAGCCATTTTTTAGGCAATGTCATTTTTCCCCCTCTGACACGCAGTTAAACTCCTTTCTTTTTTGCCTTCACACACTTCTCCGAATCAGTTATTGCCACATGGAGGGAAAAGTCATTTCTAAAGTGTAGCACAAACCAGGTGGTTGTAGCAAACCCAGATTACAAATGAACAGAGCGGCGTGGCTGTGTCAGTCGTGCTCCTCCTAACTGTTTCAGATGCTGGCATCTCTCGCTTCATCCTCATTATATTCTGCCTTCATAAGGTATTCAAAGAGCAGGATTATGTACTTGACTTCTGTCTGCTCTCCTGACTTCTAAGTGAACCTCATTCACTCATCCATGCAAATCTCTCAGGCTGTCTACTGGATCCCAGCTTTAACAACTGCATTTTGACCACCATAGGATCTGGGCTATATCTAAATGGCCACTTTAAAACTTGGCTGTATTGGGAATATTGTTAAACTGGGAGTCCAGAACCACTAGCTGATTTGGATGGAAGCATGGTGATATCACCACACCTGCTTCATCCCAAGCTGACCAGGGCAATGGGTAGCCAAATATATATCCAAGCATTCAGACTGCTCATTTTCATATGGGTGTCCTATTAAATCATTACATGACATTAAATCAGCTCTGCGCTCAGATCCCTTCTACCACACAATGAGCATAATCATTGCTCTTCTTAAAAATAAAACCACCATTGCTTTTATTTTTGATCCCTTTACAGCATTGCCAAGGGTTGGGTGGAAGGAGGCACAATCTTTGTACAGGAAGGCAGGACTCAGCTCTTCCGCTTGCTCAGAGTGGGTGAAATCCTGGTCTTGTTGCGTCTCCTGTTGCCAAGATGTCATGCAAAGGTGTAGAGAAAGGGAGTTGGGCACGTGTTGCTACTTTATGGTTTCAATTTGACATCTGTATATGATCCTACATTTCTGGGCCCTCTTCAGCTGTGTTTGTCATTCTCTTGCTGTTATAAAATTTAAGACTGGTTTTCCAAGTCTTGCTGAGTAGCAATTCTTTCCTTCTCTCTTGACAAGCATGACTTGCACTTGCATAATCTTTCTTCTGTATAACTGATCCATGCACTGATCCATGCATTTTATGTTTGACACTCTGGACAAAATCCATAGAGGATGTGAGTTGAATCAGCACTACTTGCAGAGTTCAGTTCTTTAATTTAAGCGTAAGTCCACTTACAGACTATTTGAACTCCAGGGATTCAGCAGAGAGAGACATTTCAAGCAAACTGGGTCTGCATCCAGCTGCAAGTCTTACCATAGTCTAGGTTTTGAGATGTTTCTGGTCCATTCCCCGCTGTTAACCCATGGTGGCAAGTGCTATACATTCCTGTTAGTCCCACAGCCAGGATAAAAACCCTGAACCAGAAAAAGAGGGTTGTACTATCTAAGCTGAACAAGAACGGAGTTGCCTTGATCAGCAAAATGTTACTCGTTCATGGACGGTATTTATTCAGGAGAGACGCGTGCAGACTAGCCAGTACTTTATTCTCCAGTTGTGAATTTGGCTCAGTGTGATTTATAAGGGAGTGGGGAAGGAGGAGACAGCTTTTCTTTGCAGTCATCTCTGCACGGCTCGAAACGTTCAAAGGTTTTCCAGTCAGGTATTAGTTCCCCTTCTCTCCATAGTTTGCCTCTAATTTGCAACAGCACAGTGATATGCTGGTCTATACTTTTGGGATGCCTTCTGTGACTCTTCAGCCTTCAGCAATTTCACCAAGTAATTATTAAAGACCCTGTCCTCCTTGAAGAAATGGGATCTAAACTGGAATTTTAGAAAAAAGCAGCTTTCCTACCGTCTAGGCAAGTGATCAGGATGGAACAGCAGAAACCAGGTTCACTTGCTTCCATAAAAGCAAATAGTAAAAGACTCTACGTTTGCCTTCTCTATCAGACCCCTTTCTATTTGCCTAATAGCAGAAGTTAAATATTTGCAGCCAACAGACCCACATCAGGTCAATGCTGAAAAATTGATAATGTTGGTTTTCACAGTCAGGATTGAATAGCGGTTACCTTTTGGCTGGGAAAATGAGTAAAGAGCCAGATAGTAAAGAGTAATTACGCTATTGAGTATGGCTAATCTAGAGGGACACTTCATATTGATTCAGTTCCTGAATGCAAGAGACCAGTCTAAACTGTGGCTACATATACAAACACCCTTGAGGTCTGGGAAAATGTGTACATGAATGTAGATCCTGTTTGCATTTCATGCCTTCCTCTATTGATCTCTACTGAAGAGCCAATGAGGTTGATTTTACAAGCAGGAGGGAATCTCTGGGTGACAGAGGGTCAGTATAACTAGGTCTGTGCTCCCTTTCAAGCTGAGGAGTACAACAGGAAAAGGACTGTGCTGAGGAACTGATATTCTTTGGTAGCTGGTACAACGGCCATTTGGATCGTACTCCTAGTCAACACACACTAGAGCAGCCTTGAAGTTGCTCTAATTTACATTGGTAATTATACTGGATCCTGGCCAACTCCATATTCATTATTACTGTTGTGCCACCCTCCCCCTGTCTTTAGCTTGTTTCAGCCAGAAATTAAGATTTTAAAATATTTGGGCTACGGACGCTTAATATATACCTGGACAGCGCCCAGCGGAATGGGGGACTAATCTGCTTGGGGCTTTTAGGTGCAAGTGTAAAACCCATGACACTAATTACAATAATGAAACATCCCAGGCCATATTTCTTTGTTTGAACCCATGGACCTTCTAGCTGGTTTAATCCATAGCAGGTAATTAATTCCTCAGCTTTTAATCAGAGCAGTGGAAGCAAAACCCTTAATTTGGCTGAAGGTGAAACTTGATACATTTATCAATAGATGAGACAATATGGACAGCTTCATGGTCTTTGCTCTCATGCATAGTTTCATAGTTGGTCGGGTTGGAAGGGACCTGAGCAGATCATCAAGTCCGACCCCCTGCCATGGCAGGAAAAAGTTCCGGGGTCAAACGACCCCAGCGAGCTGTTCATCTAACCCCCTCTTAAAGACCCCCAGGGTAGGAGCCAGCACCACTTCCCTTGGAAGTTGGTTCCAGGTCCTAGCTGCCCTGACTGTGAAGTGGCACCTCCTGATGTCTAGCCTGAATCTACCCTCTGCCAGCTTGTGACTGGTATTTCTAGTCACTCCTGGGAGTGCTCGGGGGAGAAGGGACTCCCCCAATGCCTGCTGGTCCCCCTGACTAGTTTGTAGATGGCCACTAGGTCCCCCCTCAGCCTTCTCTTGTGGAGGCTGAACAGGTTCAGGTCCCTTAGCCTCTCCTTGTAGGGCCTGCCCTGCTGATCCCTGATCATGCGGGTGGCCCTCCTCTGAACCCTCTCTATGCTGTCCACATCCATCCTGAAGTGCGGCGCCCAGAACTGGACGCAGTACTCCAATTGCGGCCTGACCAGTGTCGAGTAGAGGGGGAGGATCACCTCCTCGGACCTGCTTGAGATGCATCTGTGGATGCATGACAAGGTACGGTTGGCTTTCCTGACTGTGTCCCCACACTGTCGGCCCATGTTCATTTTGGCATCAATAATGACTCCAAGATCCTTTTCTGTCTCTGCACTGACAAGACGGGAGTTCCCCAGCCTGTCGGTCTGCTGCTGGTTCTTCCTCCCCAGGTGCAGCACCTTGCACTTGTCAGTGTTGAAACTCATCCTGTTCTCATCTGCCCACCCCTGTAACCTGTCCAGGTCCAATTGCATCCTATTCCTCCCTTCTAGCGTGCCCACTTCCCCCCACATCTTAGTGTCATTTGTAAATTTGAACAGGGTGCTTTTTACCCCCTCGTCCAAGTCGCTGATGAAGATGTTGAACAGCGTGGGTCCGAGGACTGAGCCCTGGGGAACCCCACTGCCCACATCCCTCCAGGTCGAAAATGGAGCTTCCAATGTGATGGAGCTGCTTTCACTTTTGCTTTTAGAAGACTTCAAAGCCAAAGCTGAAGAGTCAAGAACAAGATACTGAAGTCCCTGTTTCTGCTATATGGTAATGGCCTACCTAAGCTTTTTATAGGTATCCCCAAAAGAGAAGGATATTTCAGTGGACTCCAAGCCATGATATGTCATATAAGAGGAAGAATGATTGCATATAATAATTGCAATGAAGAGGAATGTTTTGCACATCATTGTGGGGAGGGGGTGTGTGGAAAGAGGAAGGGCAGAGTTTGGTGCATTATTACCTCTTGGTCTGTATCGATCTGCACCAGGGAGGCAGAGAACATGTTGTACCGTATGCAAATATCTGTTCCAGGTGTCCCTGTTCCTGCCTTTTCTTTGGTGTTAATCTTTTTTTTTGTGGGAAGTGACATGTTTATTAGCATGCACATTCAGCTGTTCTGACTGATTGCAGCACAATAGTGAAAGTATATTTGTCAGTAGTTTTCCTTCATCCTTCATCTGGATGCCAACATAATTCATTTGTAAAGGGAAAGTGACTTATATTTTGAAATGGGAAGAAGCACATTCATCTGGATGAAGGATGCCATTTATTTGTCAGTTATTTGCATATTGCAAATAATGTTCGCATCTTGCAATATGTAAAGTTGCACATGGGATATTAGGAGAGGGTTTCTTCTCTGATTGGTTTAAGGCAAGTATATGCTGCTGGCACACTACTGAGGTATAATTATTTTCTTTACATTAAAACATCCTGGCTTATGACTAGCTGCAAACAATTATATAATGAATTAACAAATTCTTTAAACAAGACATAATTTGTTTTTTAGGAGGGAATGCGTTCCTTGGTTGAATTCATGGCCACAATTGGCACTTCCCCAAATAATGTTAATGTAATGTAACAGTTATAGCACATTCGCATTTGTCAGTTTGTGATTAGGATGCTGGGCTGGATCACAGTCCATTAGCACTTTTATCTGTGGCCCCCCCAGCAACACTAGACAACCTACTACCGATGTACCATGTTCATGACATTTTAAGGTTTGTTTAGTCCCTTTGCGATCCAGCCAATATACCAGTGATAATTCTTAAAATGGCACTGACTGATGATCCATGAAAGGCTGCAGGAATAAATAAATGAAAGAGGCTAGGTTTTAATTTAGTTAATTTATTTTTGCATCTATTCAGGTTCCAATCTTTATTAATTACAGCCCTTTAAATAATCTCTCTTTAGGTTAAATAGTTATTAGAATGACACCCTGATTCATATGCAGTAATTTAGAAAGAACAACTAATAACGTTTCCCGGGAGCAGTTATTCACTGTGAACAGACAGTTGCTTTGGGACTGAGTTGACACTTGTCAGCAGTACTTTAGGTTGGGTTGGAGTCAGATCCTTAGCTAGTGGCAATGGGCAGACCCAAAGGAGCTGCACCAGTTGACCTCAGGGGAGGTCCTAAACCCACACACTTTAAATTAATAACCCCTGGGAACCAAATTAAAAATGACTCATCTATGGAAATGTGTAACCCTATTCTATAAGACAGACACAGCCAAATATATATCCAAGCATTCAGACTGCTCATTTTCATGTGGGCGTCCTATTAAATCATTACATTAAATCAGCTCTGCACTCAGATCCTTTCTACTACCAGACGCTGCTCTTCGATGCAGATCTCTCCTGTTCAGGTAAGGGTTGCTGTAGCACGGTGGTTTAGGTGCCTTGGCACGGATCCAAAGGTGTGAGTTAGAGATTGCTCCAGACTCCTGCCTTCAGCTCACCCAGCTGTAAGAAATTAAAAGTGCCTGGATGTGGTGCTTGCCACCTCATTACCTTGTGTGCTTCTGGATGGACTGGGCATGACATCGCCAAGGGGTGGGTAGACCTTGCAACCCTTTTTACTGTTCAAATGCTTCCCTCGACTAACCATACCTCATATCAAGCACTAGAAGGACTAAGATGCGGGATACCTTGTGCCTGTGGAGGAATGGGCTCTCTAGCAGTTAAAAGAATATGCTACATCCTCTTTGTGGGGGTCTTGTGGGAGGAGCAGTTAGTCTAAGAGAAGGCAATCCTGAAGTGCCAGCACTGGGCTTTCTGATTCCTGCAGAGCCCCCAAATCCCCAGCAAGCCATGGGACTGTAGATAGGGGGAAGCGTAGCATTTACATTCACAAGTCATTTGAGGGACCACTTGTGAAGACCAGGAGATAAGCCTGGACCAAAACCCTGGACATGAGCATTTTTAAAGTTTGGGCTGATTTTGAATGTAAGTCCATATCCAAATTTCAGAAGCTGCACCTCTCTCTCTGTAGGACTTCAGATCAAAACCTCAACTGAAAACATCCTTGAACTCTGAAAGCTTTGAAGTCTGGATCTGAATTTTAATGCTTGAGTGCATCTCATCCTCAATCTTTAGATGCTATGGTGGCAGGGTGCCTTAGAAAAATGATAGCCAGATAGATAAATATTTTAATTAGTATCCCCAAATACTAATGCAACTGGTCACCAATGCATATATTTCAGATTAGCTTCCCCCAAAGCACTAATATAGTCTGGATCGAAATACTAATCTATATGCCAATTGGTAATAAACTCAATAAATAGTTTTGTGCAGGATAGAATGATAATATTTCAAGGCTGTGGATGTAAGAATTAATCTATCCTGTCCAAGAATGTGTTAAATATTTATCAATGGTTTTTCAACATGCCTGTAGCTGATTAAAGTTTTGTTTCACACCCAGTTAGTAAAGAAAAAAAAATAGCTACTGACATTTAACTGTGTAACGAATCTTATCCATAAAGCAGTTTAGACATCATCATAATTGTTGTTCAATTATTTCTTCCTCTCCTGGAGGTGTTAGATGCCTAACCATTCAAAGCACTCTGCCCTTGAGGTAGCAAAGCACTTAAGCATGTACTTAACATTAAACCTCTGATCAGACCTTACTCACATGTTGAAAATTATGCACATATTTAAGTTTTTTGGTTGGATTGGGGCAGAGTACTCAGCAGCTCCCACGATCAAGCACTTATTTAACAACTGTCATTTCAGCAACACTAAGCAGGGTAAAATGCTATCAAACATGAATGGCTCATTGAGGGTACAGTATGTCAGCTTCTAGCATCAATGGCGCACACAAGGAAGCAACGCAGATACCATCACATTCAACTGCCTCCGACTCCCCATCATGACCATGAACCCATTTACACCTGAAATGACTAAGGGCAGCCTTCAGCATGAATCCAGAACAGGTCTTGATCTCATGCTTCTGAAGCAGTTTGGTAATGCCTGTCATTGGGTTGGTTAGATGGGAGAAATATTAGACACATTTTTGGGAACAAAATACCCTCCCTCTGAAGCTAGAGTAGGACACCTTGACCTTTCTAGCATTAGACTCCAAGAGCCAAACAGATGCAGATTAAAATTATACAAATCTTGGGGGAAAATGGTTTGACAGCAAGATGTACATTGCAATTGTAATGCAACTTCTAAATAGATAGGACATTTGTTCATATATAGTTGTATCAAGGTAGTTCTTCCTTTTTACTAATGGAATCGACAATGCCGAACCCACATACGTGGGCATGCGTGTACATACAAGCACACACACCTAAACTGAGTTGTCCAACCTGTGACATACTGTGGGTCTCCAGCACCTGGGGGCCAATACTTGCCCCCACCCCATCGTTTTTGTAGCAATACTTAAAGTCACATTACGTGATAAAAACTTGGCTGGTACCCCTCCTCCCTTCCCCCCCAGGCCGGCGCCCGAGGGCCATGGCTCCCCCTGCCCCCTCCCCCATTGGTCTGCCACTGTGTCCAACTGCCTTGAAAGAGTACCATAGATAAAAATCAAGATAATATCACACATCACCTAACTTTTTGGGGGCCAAAAAATGTTGGCCAGATGATCAATTTCCCTGAAGTCTAACAAACTTCCTCAAAGATATGAAACATGAACTTGAAAACAATCAGCCTGGTGGATAGGACAGAGATTAATATCATGGAGATCATACCCTAATAGCACAGAGATTAATATAATACAGACTTCTTTATAATACCTGGATAATGTTTGAATACTGCTGGTGAATATGTATGTACTGGGGGGTAGTAGCTATTATCCTTGATAACTCCAAAGACAAGTTTTATGTTTTTCTGGAGTCTACATTTCCTGACATACCACTAAATGTGTATTTGACAACTGAGTGGATATTAAAAAAAAAAAGAAAAATAAGACTTCACATTTTGATGTGATGGTGGCTAGGTTTCTCTGACTTACTCTCTTTATCCTCATGCACCCTTCTTAGCATGCAGCTTGTTATTTAAAATGATTTTTCAGAGCATATGATTTACTGGGTGCCAGTTCCCTTTGCTGGTTCAACCCATCTAGTCTAGCAGCAAAGGTTATTAACCTTTTTCTTCAATGAAAAATGTTCCTCTTGTAATTATTTCTTTCCCTTCCTCCAAATAACCCGGAACACAAGAAAACTGCATTAATTTTACTTAAAGTAGCTAGGTTTCCTCAGCATTTATCTCAGTTATACTTTAAAAACCAAGAGCCAAATTGTGTCTTTGCTGATACAGGGATGGCAAACAACAGTACAGTTCAGTGTCTTTTCTATCCCTGAGATCATCTATTAAAAAGTTACAGACAGGTCAACATTGAAACAACAGACTGCAGCACATAAAAACATTTCAGGGTTTAAAATGTAGATAGATGCATAGATTCCTAGAGTTGCAAGGGTCCTCAGTGGGCCATCTAGTCCGACCCCCTGCCCTTGGCAGGCAAGAAAAGAGTCACCAACCCTGGGGTCATGTGATCCCAGCCAGGTGCCTGTCCAGTCTCTTCTTGAAGACCCCCAAGGATGGGGCGAGCACCACCTCCCTTGGGCGCCCATTCCAGATTCTGGCAACCCTGACTATGAAGAACTTTTTCCTAATGTCCAGCCTAAATTTTCTCTCCAGTAGCTTATGGCCATTGTTCCTTGTCATTCTGGGGGTGCCCTGGGAAACAGATCATCGCCTACTTCATGTTGCTCTCCCCTTATGAACTTGTATGCCGCCACAAGGTCCCCTCTTCTTTTGGAGAGGCTGAAGAGGTTAAGGTCCTCGTAGGGCCTTCCCTGCAGGCCTCTAATCAGGCAAGTGGCTCTTCTTTGGACCCACTCCAGGTTGTCCACATCCCGCTTGAACTGCAGCGTCCAGAACTGGACACAGTACTCCAGCTGCAGTCTGACCCATGCTGCGTAGAGAGGGAGAATCACTTCCCTGGACCTGTTTGTGAAGCACCTACGGATGCACGACAAGGTGCAATTGGCTCTGCCAACTGCTTCATCACATTGGTGACTTGTGTTCATCCTGGAGTCAGCAGTGACTCCAAGATCTTTTTCTGCCTCAGTGGAGCCAAGAAGGTTGCCCCCCAGCCCGTAGGTATGATAGCAGTTCTTCCTCTCTAGATGCAGCACCTTGCACTTGTCCTTATTGAATTGCATCTTGTTGCTCTCTGTCCACTTCCCCAGCCTATCTAGGTCAGCCTGGATCTGGTTCCTCCTCTCCAGGGTGTTAGCTGCACCCCATAATTTTGTGTTGTCTGCGAATTTGGACAGGGTGCTTCCCACCCCTTCGTCCAGATCACTGATGAAGATGTTGAACAGCACTGGCCCCAGAACTGAGCCCTAGGGGACTCCACTGCCCACATCTTTCCAGGTTGACACCGACCCATCCACTACCACCCTCTGAGTGCGACCCTGGAGCCAATTTGCTACCCAGTCTACTGTGTAATCATCCAAGGCAAATCCCCTCAGTTTATTTATAAAGATGGTATGAGATGGTATGTCAAAGGCCTTCTTGAAGTCCAGATAGATGACATCCACCTCAACTCCTGCACCTAAATGATTGGTGGCCTTGTCGCAAAAGGAAACTAGGTTAGTCAGACAGGGCCTGCCTGATAAAAACCCATGTTGGTTAGCCCTCCGCATCACATTAGCCAGTGGGCTCCCACAGATGTGTTCCTTGATAATTTTTTCTAGGATTTTCCCAGGGATAGAGGTAAGGCTGACTGGTCTATAGTTCCCCAGGTCCTCCTTCCTCCCCTTCTTAAAGGTTGGGATAACGCTGGCCCTCTTCCAATCCTCTGGAACCTGACCTGAGCACCATGAGCGCTCATATATCCTTGCCAGTGGATCAGCTATGACCCCCGCTAATTCCTTCATTACCCATGGGTGGAGTCCTTCTGGTCCCAGTGATTTGAATATGTCTCATCCCTCCAAGTGTCTTTTTACCATGTTGGCACTGACCATTGGTCGGCTGATGTTCCCTTTGTTGGTGTCCATGATGTATGTTGAGGGTTCATCTAGATTCCCATTTAAGAAGACAGAGGCAAAAAACTCATTGAAGAGCTCTGCCTTGTCCCTGTTATCCATCACTAAGCCCCACTGCCCATCTTGTATGAGTCCTAAAAATCATCCAAGCCCAAATCTTCTTAAAAAACTTTTCATCGTGTCTGACATGGACATTTTCTAGTTTCAATGAGAGAGAGAGGTAGAACTGAAAATCATCAATCTGTAAGATGAATAGAAATATATTTAGAAAATTGGTTCTTTTGAGCATTGGTTAATATTTGGGGAGTAAAGTAAGGATGCACAATATTACAGTATTGTTCTTTTTTGTTAGTAATTTCTTGTAATTGACAATACTCTCTTTTTCCTCATTCCACATGGCAGAAACTAGAGATGTCTGAACCTAAAAAATTAATACCCAATGCAGTGAATTCTAAAATACTGAATCTTTCAATGTCTTTGACTTCAAGTATGTGCATGTGTGTGTGGGGGGGGGGTGAGGGGGTGCTGTTTCATGTCTAAATAATATTTGGAAATAGATATAAAATAAAAAGAAAAACATAAAACAAAAAAATGAAAAAATGAAAAAGGACACACTGAACTTTGGGGGAAAACACATCTTTTATTATTTTACCCATATATTCACTTGTCCATATGAGAAGAATGACTTTTTTTTAAATGCCCAAAGATATGCAATGCCAGGCAAGGAGAGTCACCCAAAACTTTGTCAATGGCATGAAAACATCATACAGCTTGTATTATCCATAAGCTACTGACATCAGACACAGGTTTTTTTGGGTAATTAGCACTTCTGCACAATGGATCCAAGTGGGAGAAATACGTGCTGGGGTAGCGAAGGGCTGTGAAAAAGGGGTGGCTGGATTCTGAAAAGCTGTATTATTTGGAGAAAAATATTCAAAGAGGATGGATCACTCAGGGGACAGATAATAGCCAAAGGAACATTTCCCTCTAGGTTTCTAGTTCAGAATGGATACTGATAGGTCACTACCCATCTAATAGTCATTTGATTGCCTACGTGATTAGATGCTTTCAACCCTGTTCTTCATGAACAAGTATGGAGCCTGGGAACACCACATCATGGTCATCTGGTCAATACTAATTAGCATCCATATTGTGTCAGTAGAGAGGAGAGGACTGAATGAATAGAGACCCCTTTGACTCTATAGCCAGGAGTGATGGAAATGCTGAAGGAACTCTGTGGTATTGATATGCATGGTCATAGGAAGGGGAGGGTCTCATTTTATCATGAGCATGGACAGCTATGCATCTCTCTTCCCTGACCTATAGTGATCATCGCGCTGGCTGGCTGGCTGTTCACACTGATGGAAAAATACCCAGAACAAAAATAATAATGTTGCTATACCAATGAATGCTGCTACTAATTAAACCAGTTTGGTACGTACATATGTTTAAGGAGTAAAGTTAATTAGTTGATTCATGTGTTAAAAACACCAGGAAGGATCACTGTGAATGTGTAGTCTGATCTGCTGTATAATACAGACCGTAGGACTTCTCTAAATTAATTCTTCTATGAATTGAGCATACCTGTTATTACATACCAAACTAAGACACCTTCTATTTACAATATACATATCCAGGTCTTTCGTATCCATTGGTGTGTTAATCTCATTGTGTGTAGCATTTCAAATTGACATGTAATTATAGCAAAGATCATATTGCTCCTTTGAATCAGTGTAATTGCAACGCCAAGCATAGTGAAGGGTTTTTCAAATGCGCTGCTGAGCTTACTCAGTGCCTACTGCACCATTCAGGAAACAAATAGCAAGGATAAGCCATTGTTTCCTCAATTATTTTGAAGCTATTAATTCACATTCACCCCAGAAAGGTTCAGCATCTCAAGAGATTGCTAATTTAAAGTCTTTGCAAAGTTGCAAAGGCACCTGCCACAAGCAGATGCATTGGTGTGGAATGGTTAAGAGAGAAAAGAATTCCCCCTAGAGTCAAGAAAGGCCATACTGTCAGCTCCCTGCCCGTCCATGCTCTCTTAGGTCTCTCTGGGTCATGTGCATTCATGCAATTAGATGATTCTGGGTAAGCTGGCTTTCCATTATTCCCTGAATCATAAGCTGTTCTTATGAGAAGACAAAATGTAATCAACCTAATAGCGTTGGCGTTCTGCAAATGCAAGGTGCAGCTAGAATACACCTTTCTTTATTAGAGACAGCCATATCACAAAGCTGCACTCGTGTGTCTGACTCTTGAGAGTCCTGGAATGTTTCAGACTATTAATTGCAGCGAGAAATCAATCGCTCAGAGGCAAGCTGGCCGATGGGGAAGAGGGAACGGGAGAGGAGAGAAAATAAAGACAAGGAAGAGCGCAGATGATTGACTGAAATGACTAATAGGGATAAGAGGAAGGGCTTGATTAATAGCTGTTCCAATAGCTCAGAAAGAATGTGTAGTTTGTGACCTTTTTTTTTGCACAGCATGTGTTTGCCTGGCTGTGTGCGACTTATGTGATGCTGTACATATATAGAAGTGTGTGCATGTACACACATGTGACTAATTGCATGCATGCACCTCTCTCTCTTCCGCAGACTTGCGCTGTGAAGTGGTTGTAATCATTTGGAATCAGTCTAGTGTTTCCTAGCACTTAACATATGAGCTTACAAAAGGGGAACTTGAAATGATAGCTCTCTAGCAACAATCATGATCTTTGCCAAATGAATACTTAATTAGGACTGGTTAAAAATGTTCAGTTGGAATTGATTTTTTTTTCCCCTTAATTTTCTTCTTCTTTTTTCTTTGAACAGTTTGATTGAAAACCCTCCAGACTTTAAAATGTATAGTAAACCATTTCAATTGCAGAGTCCTACCGCCCCACCCCCACTTTTTTCAAGGAAATCCTAAACATTTTTGATCAAACAGAGATCTTTTTATATTAAAAAAAATCCATGTAATCAAAGACCATACTTTTTTTTTCATGTGAATATAAGCTAGGCCTATGGGTCACTCCTCAGGAGCCAGCTACCAAAGTGATAGCACCTGTCAGGTTGTATTATTAGCCTATCCAATCTTCTGTAACCTGGTTGTTCCTATAAGCTCAGTGGTCATCTCCCCGACACACAGCCAAAGTCTGCTGACATTATGCCATTACCTAGCATAAATTCATCTTCATTTCTTTTAATAGATTTAATAGATTTTGGGGGTTGGAAGGGACCTTTGTAGATCATTGAGTCTGATCCCCTGCCTTGGGCAGGAAAGAGCGCTGGGGTCAGATGGGGTCAGGTTTTCAGTTCACTCCTCTCCACTAGTCTGTGGCTAATGCTACCATCCCTACATGCCATTCTGATTTCAATCCAATATTAGCAACAATAAGATGCAGACAACTTTAAGGCTTATCCACATTCATTTTATATTGTGCTTAATTATACAAACAGCTTGTGATTTAGTGATTATGCCATCACTAATTATAAGGCAGCTATCATGCAGAGTCTGGAACTAGCACAAAATCTGCACATTCATTAAATGAGCTTATTCTCATGGGTGCAACCTCTGGCCTGCAAAGCCATGGCATCCAGCCAGCAGGGCTCCTCATGGATTGGCAAATTTGGCATCAGGGGACTGGTGGCAATTAACCCTATCATCCCTCTCCCCTGCCAAATTTCCAATCCCTGCATGGCAGGGCTGGGACCCTATTGCATGTACTCCATGCGGCTGGTTTTGCTTACCAGCCATATGTAACTCATGGGCCTGGCACTGCCCATCTGGCCCATGGGGTGGAAAGGTTGGGCACCACTGCTCTAAATGGATTATGTTGTTAGGTTTTCATACCTGCTGTACCTCAAAGTAACATAGGACTGGAAAGGTCCAGTTCTCTAGCAACCAGTCATATGAACTCATTCATAAGCATAGCCAGCTTCTTAAAACTAGTTAGGTTTTTCACCCCACAACTGATTGGAAAGCTGACATGGTGGTTGGGAAACTTCTAACATCAGCTTTTTTCAAGGTTGTCATATACCCATTTGCTCTTAAGTGATGTTGTTTGGCTTTAAAAAAGGTATTTTCCCTCCTTTATTTGTCCTCTAAATTTATTCATAGAGACCCCCTCTCCTCTCCTTCAGCCTTCATTGCACTTGCTGGAACAAACCTTTATTTTTTAGTCTCTTCTTGTAAAATTGGTTTTTGCTTCCCTCTGTCATTCGAGTAGCTTTTCTTGTACCTATTCCAGTTTGAATTCATCTTTCCTGAACATGCTGATGTGGATTGGTACATGGTACTCCAGATTAACTGTTTCCGGCTGCCTAATACTATCTATAAACTTGGTGATCACTGAGATTGTACAGCAGCTGGTCTCATGTTTGGTGTGCTTTGTGAAAGGAGTTTGATTCTGCTCCAGTCCTTAGTGGACAGGCATCCACATCATACAAGGAGCAACCGTATTTGGCACCAGTTGGTATTCTTCCTGGCACTATCAGCATAGCTGCCAAATCCTCACTAGAAAGACCAAACTTTACCCTCTCACTGCTATTGGTAGTCTACTGCAGTCGTGATTGAATCACGCTAGTGATTCTGTGTAAAGGAGTCTTTCGTTGTACCCCGGTGGTGTGTGTCCTACAGGTAAAGAATGGGTTTCATTTTCCAGGGATGTCAATCCAGCATGCTCCATGAGTATTAAGGCCTTACCCAACAAAGTACTAAAGTGCACGCTTAACTATAGTGCATGCTTAAGATCAATAGTGCTTCAAACGGAATAATTCACCAGTTTAAAATCAAGAAAAAACAAACAAACAAAAAAATTCCCACTATTTAAGTTATAAAAGATATCAGATTCACCCAAAGAGCCGTGAGAAAACAAAATGCTCCCAACCAGTTAATTTTTGTCTTGCTCCTTAGTGAAATTCAGATGAAGTTTGAGCTCATGCAATTGGGCAAATTCCATCTCAGATACTTGAATGTCTGTTTGGGATTCGGGAAAAAGGATGTGATAATGGTTTCACGTCATGCGCACTATCATTTTGGAGCTTTGTTACACTGACACTTACTGTAAATGGCCTCTTTTGCTACTTGCTTTCTTCTCATAATCCATTGGTACCCATAAGCAGAGTGTGGACTGGTCTGCTGCAGCAGGTTGTACTGACTGGATGTCCTTATCTGCTCTCTCCCTTGCCAGCATCTCAGCGTTCATATGGTCTAACTTTTATTTAGACAACTGAAATTCATCATTAGGGTTTTACATGCTTTTATGAAGGGTATAGGTCTGTGCTTATTCCTTAGTATATCCTGGAAGGGTCACTCTGACCCACACCTTACTCATCCATTCCTACCCATATACACCCAAACCTGGAAATATGGCAGCAAAGCTGCTCTGGAGATATCCCCATCATCTTTCAAACACAAGAGAGATGGAGATCCTGAAAGGAGCCACAGGGGATGGAGATCCTGGAGATGGAGATCCTGAAAGGAAACCCCTAAATGACTTCATTGTGGGTTTGGTGCATGAGAGTGGGAACAGATAAGCAGGGTTTGCTTAGGAGTGCCCTTCATGGGCCATTCAGATGCATCCAGTGTCTATAGCTGAGGGGTGGGCAAAATGTGGCCTGGGGGCTGGACGCGGCCCACCAGGGCATTCTGTCCGGCCCGCGGGGCCCCTAAAAAATTTAGAAAATACAGTTTATCAGCTCCTGGCTGCCTGTCATGTGGCCCTTGGTGGCTTGCCAAAAGTCAGTAAGCAGCCCTCTGCCCAAAATAATTGCCCACTCCTGCTCTAGCTGGTTAAAACCATGGCAGAAATCTCAGCAGCGTGATCTCAGATTTCTAATCGAGTGGACAAAGACTCAGGACAGCAACTATCAAGTGAACTGCCCCGTGTTTCCAAATAGCATGCCAAATCACAGAGCCAGTGGTGATCATTTGATGTCTCCTTTGTGGATTATTTCATTCCTGTATAAGTGAGGTCAAGAAAGATCAGAGACATCCACAGTTTACTAAAAACGACATTTCATTTTCACCCTGTTTTCCAGTTCCCTCTCTCTCTGTTAAGCACTGTACTATCTGAGCACCTTACTATGAATTAAGCAACAGAACTAACATCTATTACATACTCTTCCACCCTCCCTGCCCTGCAGCAGAGAAATGTGTGTGCAGTCTCATGTTTTCTTTTGGTAAGGATCTTTACCATACCTATGGCTTTACATTTATAGAGGACAAGGCCAAAGAAACTTGCCTTATATTTGTGAGGTTTTGATAAGCCATAGCTCTCTAGGATGTTCATGCCACAGGCTCAGACTAGCCCTCAAGAAAACTCTCTCTACCTCAGACAGCTATATCCTTTATCCTAGGAAGTCCCGTTGTGCTGGAGAAGATGCACATTGGTGTTTTGGATGATCTTCTGAGTATGGTGGACCTAGGGCTACGGAGACCTAGGGATAAGCAGGTTATCTTGTGATAACCTGCTTTGAGTAACCGTTCCTTCTAAGGGCCAAGGCTAATCCCACCCAGAAGCCAAGATTCAGCATCTCAGTAGCGATCACACAGCATCAGCTTAAGTAAATCGAGGACTCCTGTCAAAATACAGAGGTAGTCAGCGGTGTTCGTCTGGAGTCAGGCAGAAGGCAGGGCAGAATGGTCCCTCAGAGACTCGCATTTCTACCTTACAGACCGTCTCAGAGAGGCATGAGTCATGGTAGGTAATGATCTACTTCATCAACTGCTAGGAGTCTGACACAGTAGGTTGGTACTGATGATGACACTTCATGCCTTTCTAAACCAGTTAAGTCTCTAAGGTGCCACACGGCCTTCCATTCTCCCTGCCAAAACCCATGACAGTAGTGGGTGTCATGAAAGTGAATCATATCGACTAAACAGCCAGACTGCAAGTCGCCTGCCTGCATCTCTACACCACCTTTCACCATGTTGTTACAAGCGCTTGCGCTCATTTATTGTCCTCTGCAAGATCTTTCATTGTGCGTGAGACTTCAAGCAGCCGCATTGCATAGTCTGAGGCTCTGCGCCGCGGTCTGTGCAAGCGAGACAGAGTGATCCAGGGCATGGATAGTGATTGCACACATAAGGAGAAGGAAGGGGGTAGTAACCACATTTTTTTGCAGGAAAGAAGAGAGTATGTAGTAAAGAGGCTGTGAGGATGGCACAAGCATTTATAGTCCTGTTCACCTCCTGGGAATACACATGCAGAACCAGGCCCCCAGGGAAGACCCCGTTGACTTGAGTCTCAGTGGGTGCTGGGGTGTGTGGTTGCAGAATTAGCCCTGTAAAGAGGGAGGAATTTAAAGTGTGTGGAGCACTCCAGTGCTGGCCAAGGGCAGGACAATGACCCTCTCTCCTCCTACACACTCAGAGCCAGTTCTGGAGAAAGACCACAGAGAGCTTGCCCCTAATCCCTTGCTCCCAGAGACAGAGGTATTCTCCCTGCCTCTTTTCTTTGCTATCAAAACAGTTCCAGGAGCAGCACCGAGCCCATCCCTCTTTGCTTTCTGTTGAACAGCAGCAGCTTCAAGGGCCTACTTTATGATGAAGATCAACCCTGCCTGCATCTGAGGCTGAGCTGCTTGTGAGCATTTGCCAATGCTTTGCTGGTTATGAGCAATGATTTGTGCCGTCTTAGAATCATAGAGAAACAAGGCTAGATGGGACCTCGAGAGGTCATCTAGTCCAACCCCCTCATAGGAGCTCAAATCAGCAATCAGAGTCAGACAGTTTCCACCCCACAATGATGCCATTTTTAGCACTTTTCTGAACATAGTCCAATCCAACTCATAGGCCTCTAGACGCTTTCTGTGTTTTTTTTTTCTTTTTCCCCAGTCACTATCTATTTAATAGCACTTGGGAACCATCAAAAACCTCACTAGCTTATGATGCACTCTAAGTACATTTTTATAGCCAGTTTAATGCTAACGATCAGCAATTACTGCTGGAAATCATCATAAGAAGGGATAAAAAGGCAGATAATTTATGTTTGAGTTCCTCTCCAGCCCAGTGTCAAAATGGAAGTGCACTGGAGCAGGTTTAAAGGGGCTGGATGTTAATTCCTTGTTCAAGGTCAGAAGGGACCCTGGGCACGTTCTCTACGCCGATGCTTATGTGACTCGTGTTCATCAAATATGTGGGGAGTATCATGGCTTGAATGATCTTTCAGAGCCTGGAATTTGCATCTTACAGTCATAGCACTTAATTGGGATGTCTTCCTAATATTGCCATGGAGAGCTTGTTCTGATATTGCCATTAAATGAATTAGAAGCTAATCAGCCCATCTCCTTCCTGTGCTTAGACAACTGCTCCATAGAAAACAATTAGGGAGATTGAACTACAAGTAACAAAGCTGCAGAATGGGTCAACTGAGAATTCTTTCCCAGTATTTTAATTATTATTATTAGGCTCCATCCTGTAGACACTGTTGAGTGCCATTTTCACCGCAGTGAGGCCAGTGGGGTTATTCCAGGATTGTGATCTGTGTGGTGAGCAGATAATGTCTGTGGGATAGCGGTCAACAGTAGCTGAAATTTGCCCCTCCGCCAATTCTTAAGGACATTTATGCTGAACATTTAAGCCTCACAAAGCATCCAGGAGGTGGTGGAGTATCAAGCATGCACACTCCCCTATCCACTCCCCCAACCTGCTACCCAGGCATCCAGGGCAAATTAGATCCCTTGTGAAATTTTGTGCTTGGACCTCTATACACCCCCTTTTTTCCCCCCAGAAGGGTCAATGCCAACCCACACCTATCTCTACCCACATCAACATGACAACCAAGCGGCTCGTTGTGAACAATGATTTTTATCATTGTGATGTTCTTGTGAGGTTGGTTATTTATCCTCATTTTGCAGGTGGGGGTTTGATGTCTCCAGTGATTTGAGTTGACTAATGTCACATGGGGAGCCTGTGGCAGAGATGAGTTGGCCTTCATAGTTTCATAGTTTTAGGGTCGGAAGGGACCTAATAGATCTTCTAGCCCGACCCCCCGCCAGGGCGGGAGAACAACAAAAAACCCTAAAAACAAAAACGGGACTCAAATGAGTCCAGCCAGGTAGGCATCCAGCCTCTTCTTAAAGACCCCCAGGGTAGGGGCCAGCACCACCTCCCTTGGAAGTTGGTTCCAGCTCCTAGCCATCCTAACTGTGAAGTAATTTTTTCGGATGTCCAATCTGTACCTCCTCTCCATCAACTTGTGCCCATTACTCCTTGTTATGCCAGCAGGGGCTAGGGGAAACAGCGTCGCCCCCAAACCCTTCTGGTTCCCCCTAGTGAGTTTATAGACGGTCACCAGGTCCCCCCTCAGCCTTCTCTTGTGGAGGCTGAATAGGTTCAAGTCCCGCAGTCTCTCACTGTAGGGTCTGCCCTGTTGTCCCCGGATCATGCGGGTGGCCCTCCTCTGGACCCTCTCCATGTTGTCCACATCCCTCCTGAAATGGGGCGCACAGAACTGGACACAATACTCCAGCTGCGGCCTGACCAGCGTCGCATAGAGGGGGAGGATCACCTCCCTGGCTCTACTCGAGATGCACCTGTGGATGCACGACAAGGTCCGGTTAGCCCTGCCAACCATGACCTCGCATTGTCGGCCCATGTTCATCTTGGAGTCAATAATGACACCAAGATCCCTTTCCGCCTCCGTGCTCTCAAGTAGGGAGTTCCCCATCGTATAAGTGTGCTGCTGGTTCCTACTACCCAAGTGCAGCACCCTGCACTTGTCCGTATTGAAACACATCCTGTTCCTGTTTGCCCACCCCTGTAACCTATCCAGATCCTTCTGCAATCTCTCTCTCCCTGCTAGCGTGCTCACCTCCCCCCAAATTTTGGTGTCATCAGCGAATTTAAACAGGTTGCTTTCCACCCCAACATCAAGATCGCTGATGAAGAAATTGAACAGCGCAGGCCCCAGGACCGAGCCCTGGGGGACTCCACTACCCACCTCCCCCCAAGTCGAGTATGATCCATCCACCACCACCCTCTGAGTGCGACCCTTCAGCCAATCTGCAATCCATCTGACTGTGTAGGCATCTATGCCACAGTCGCCTAGTTTATTAATTAGGATGGGGTGAGAGACGGTGTCAAAGGCCTTGCTGAAGTCCAGAAAGACTACATCCACCGCGACACCTGCGTCCATGGCCTTTGTGACCTGATCATAAAAGGCAATCAGGTTGGTCTGACATGATCTCCCCCTAATAAATCCATGCTGATTGCCCCTGAGCATCATTTCTGATGCCGGCCCATCACAAATGTGCTCCTTGATGATCTTCTCAAAGAGCTTCCCCAGGATTGAGGTAAGACTGACGGGCCTATAATTGCCCGGGTCCTCCCTTTTCCCTTTTTTGAAGATGGGGACCACATTAGCTACCTTCCAATCGTCTGGCACCTGGCCCAAGCACCACGATCGCTCGTAGAGCCGTGCCAGGGGCCCTGCAATAACCCCAGCCAGCTCCCTCAGCACCCTGGGGTGGAGAGCATCCGGACCCGCTGACTTGAACGCGTCCAGCCCCTCCAGAAGCTCTCTAACCCGGTCCTCCCCAACCTGAGGTCTGAAGGCGATCCCCTCGCGTCCGGCTTCTATCACAGCAGGGAAGTCCCGGTCCCTGCACAAGAAAACGGAGGTGAAGAATTGGTTAAAGAGGTCCGCTTTATCCTCTGACGCAACCACCAGATTGCCCCGCATATCCTGCAGGGGCCCCACATTACCCGGCGCCTTCTTCATCCTCCCAATATATTTGAAAAAGGACTTTTTGTTATCCTTAATCCTGGACGCTAATCCGAGCTCTATCTCCGCCTTGGCCTTCCTAACAGCCCGCCTGCAGGCCCGAGCAGAGGAGGTATACTCCTCTTTGGAGATTACACCCCCCTTCCACCGGGCGTACGCCACCCTTTTGGCAAGCAGGCATTCCCGGACACCCTTGGTGAGCCAGGGGGGCTTTTGGACACTCCTGCCCGCCTTGCTTCTTGTCGGGATGGACACCCCTTGGGCCCCGAGTATCGTTTCCTTAAGGAACGACCACTCCTCTTGGACGCTGAGTTCCTCTGCCCTCAAGGACCCCAGTTCCTCTCCCACTAATCTCCTCATCTCACTGAAGTTGGCCCTCCTGAAGTCTAGGGCCACCACCTTGCTGCGGGCCCTTGACACTCTACGCTGGATGGTGAATTCCAGCACGCGATGATCACTATTGCCCAGGTGGTCAAGAACCTGGAGGCCTCTTACCAGGTCGTCGCCTGCGGCCAGGACCAGGTCCAGCAGAGCATCTCCTCTGGTGGGACTGTGCACCTCCTGAATCAAGTGGAGGTCCTGCAACTCGGCCAAGAACCTCCTGGAGCGGTCCGTCCCGGCTGACTGCTCCTCCCAGCAGATGTCCGGGTAATTAAAATCGCCCATGACAACTACATCCCTTGCTTTTAGTGTCTCCGCAAGCTGGCCTGAAAATTCCCTGTCCAGCTCCTCCTCCTGATTGGGGGGTCTGTAATAGACCCCCACCGTCAAATCCCTCTCGCCTTGCCCCCCCTGGATCTTGACCCAGAGCACTTCAGCTCGCCCTTCCCCTGACCCCATACTGCTGGCAGAGGATGTGTAGTGCTCCTTGACATAAAGTCCCACCCCCCCCCCTGATGGGTTTGAACTAGCTATTCTGAGGGCGAGTTCCTCCTGTTTGTTCCCCATGCTACGAGCATTGGTGTACAGGCATTTAAGGCCTTGCAAGACTGTGTGCCCCCCCGCCAATTAGGCAGACCATCAGGACCCCCATTACTTACCTTTGCACCCCTTGCCCTGATGGCATCTCCTCGTCTTCCTGCAGCCCCCTCCCCCGGCGAGTCTAGTTTAAAGCTCGCTGTACGAGATCAGCCAACCTGGAAGAGAAGACACGCTTGCCATTAGGGGAGAGATGAAGCCCATCCCGCCCCAGCAATCCCCCCTCCCGAAAGCATGGGTCGTTGTCAAAGAACCCAAGGCCTGCCCGGCGGCACCAGCTGCGTAAGCGATGGTTGACCTCACCAATGCAGGCCCCGTGCCTCTGTGCCCGAGTCCCAGTCTAAGAAATCTATTTGCTTGACCATGTTTCTGATCCTACTCAGGGAAATAAGTGTTTGCTAGTAATGACTTGCTCAACGTCACACAGGAAATAGTCACAAGGGCTAGACCTTCATCTTCTGCTTTAATCCTTAGGAGATTGCTGCCTGCCTAATGGTGGGAGTGTGCAAGAAGGGAAGCACATTAGGTGCTCAAGTGACATGAAACACATTTTAAATCCATCTTTTCTGCCCAGGATAGTAAAGGTAGGTCCAGAATCATGGCTAGTAGAACAGATCTAATCTCCAGGATGGGGGTGGGTGACTTGGGACACCAGGGTATTGGTAGATACCTGCTATAGGTATCTACCTGATCTGTGGCTTCCATGGCTGCACCTAGGAAGTATGGAGAGTAGACTGAAGATACAACAGGTCTGGAGAATATCAATGCATGCTGGGAAGACATGGAGAGATTCTGAGTGGCAGGATTCAATGCAGATAAAGCAGCACCTGCTGAGATGTATGAAGTGCTGGCTCTCTAAAAATATAGAGAACCTGATTAGTTAATTATTGCAATCCTGTTCTGTTCCATCTTGGGAGGAAGCAAGTAGTGAATATGACCTGCTCATTAAAATTTAAAAATATTCTCCTTCTCTGGTGCATCTGGCACAAGGTGTGAAAAATAGCACCCTGTCCTGTATCAGCAAAAAAAGAGTCTATTTAAGACACTGATACAAACTGCCTTTCCCCCACTCAGCTTTTCATCATGGCTGAAAAGTGATGCCAGATCCCACTGATAAATATTGGTTTGCTTTCTTAACACTCTCAGAATTGTTGCTGCCATTTCAGACAGCGCGCAAATACCTTTGTCAAAACTTTTCATTTTCCACCCTTTAAACAAAGCAATGTGAGATTGTTCACAGAGCCGTTGATGAGTGCTTTGAGATTGCATTTTATTTACAGGGTCTTGTGCTAACACGTCTGCTACCTTCTGTTTTTCCTCTTCTTCTCAAACCAGTTTTTATTTGCTCATTATCATGGACATGGGCATGAAAACAGGACGCATGTTACAGCCCGAGAATATGGCCGGGGTGTAGGTCAATTTTATTTCTTGGTTGCTTTAATTTCTACAGGCCTGGAAGTGTTCAGTCAAATGCAAGGTGACGAGGCTCTGGCTCCAAAATGTCTCTTAAAAGAACAAAATTTTAAAGCTTGCTCAGATATCTCTCAATGAGCTGCATTCGCACCTTTAGATACTTGCATGGTCCCTGTCATGGCAGCATCCAACTACCCTGGACTGCCCTACAGGAGTTCGATGCATCTATCCTCACCGAAACTTTATGAGCATAGGAAATACTGGGGATAGAAGTACATTGAGATTAAGCAATTTGCCCACAGCCGCACAGTGTGTCCATAGCAGAGGAAGGAGTCACACCTGGAGCTCCCGGGCTTCCCAGCCACTGGGATGGGCTTCCCAGCAAAGCCCTGACCTGGATTTCATATCCCACAGGAATCCCACGAAGAATGGAGACTGTGTAGGAGATTGCTGTACTACCTGGAGGTATTTCAGAGTGAGAAGCTTCCCATGCTCCTAAAATCATTCCAGATCAGAGCAACATGTCTGGAAGATGGTCAGAGCTGGTTAGACCATCCTGCTGTTGTTAGAAGATAACCTTTTCTCCTCCTGTTTAAACAAATGAGTTTAATTACATGAAAGAAATGTAAATGTCTTTTAAATGTCTCCAGCTTTGCAAATCTCTTTGGGTCCCCAGAGTTAGCAGTCCACTTTGTCTAATAATGTATCAAATAGTCACCTGTCTCCAGATGTGGCTATAGTAAATGGTAAACCTGAGTCAGAGCGGCGGAGCTAGAGCGAGGCATTGCCAGATACACTCTTGCCTGGTACGTTTGGAAAGAACACCTTCAAATAAAGAGAACCAAGGACACCAAAGGTCACCAGTATGTTTGGGGGAGGTTATTCTTTCATGTTTCTTTATAAAAGCAAATTTCCCTATGATTCCTCAATCACATTTCCAAACCATTTGATGTTCCTTTATTATATGTCAAACGGATATAGTTCCACCTAACAATGAGCTCTTTCCAGTGATTTATATTTTTAAACTGCACCCATCATTCTGGTATGTGAGCAATTTGCACCAAGATCTACTGTGTTAAGCTTGCACTGGGTGCGTCTACACGAGACGTTTACCGCGCAGTTGACTAGTTGCACAGTAAATGTCTCAGCATCGACAGGTGTGCCCCTATTAGGGTACATGAAACTAAAACTCCAAAGCAGGGTAGTACTTGTACTGAAGACTCCTGGTGAGGAGTCTTTTTGTGCGTAGCAGAGCATGTGTAGATACTGACCCAGCTGGCTGGGCACAAGGATGCTTCAGCGCAGGGGCCCTCATATGCCAGCCAGCCCTATTAGGCATATTAGGCATTTACACATGTGCTCTGGGAGGCGGGGGGTGAGGCATGCTCCCAGAGCCACTCTAATTACCTGGAGTATCTTGTGTATCAGTGTCCCTGTGCTGAAAAATGGCAGCAGATGCGCTTTAACTAAAGCTCATTGAATGCTCATTAACACCATTTTTCAATGCGGGGATGCTGATACATGAGATGCTGGGGTCTGCTGGAGCACAGTAATTACCATGCTCTAGCAGACTGGATGAAATCAAGTCTCCTCCAATGTGCTGTAATTATGCCTGCTCATGTCTATGGGTGCTCCAGCCCATAGACCCTGGCTAGAGCAGCCTCAGGGTTGCTACAACCTGGCTCAATGTGCTGTGGTCTGCGCACAAATGCAAACTGTGCACTTGAGAGCTTTCCAGGAGCAATAAAAATAATCAGATCTTATATGGTTTAAGTCACTGCTCTGAGTTTACCAGGGCTAATTCCGATGCTGGGCTTCACCCAAAGGCTGTTTCTGGGTGCTGGAGGGAGTGGTCAGGGTTTCCCAGACTTCTAAATCCAGAGACTAAGTTCAGCCTTGTGCTGCCAAAGGAAAAAAAAAAAAAAAATTGGTGAAGATAACTTTAAAATTGCATCCAAGGCTTCCTAGGAACCCTCCCCAAACATCTTTTTGGAGTGACAAGCTGAATCAGTGCATGCACCTGCCTCTCCTGGCCTTCACCAGCCCCTCTTTCCCAGCTATCACCACCTTACTGTTCAGATTATAAATCGGCAGCTATGAGACTATGAGCACTGATATGGACTTTGCAAAGGCAGGGATGACACCAGCAGGAAGTGGCATAGCCTAGAGCTGAATTCAATCCCGATTATATTTGACTGCTTTTCACAGATGGCTATGCCTCATTGTCACTGGGAGTGATGGGAATCGGGCATTCCCTGGTAAGAAGGAACTAGCCCACGTATATCCAGATTTACCTTCCCAGAAATCACACCCACCTACCTTCATTCATCACACCCTTATTAATGATTATGAAAATGCATTGAAAAAATTAAAAGACTGAGATGAGATCCTCCAAATTTAAGCCCTACACAATTCATTGCTTATTTTGAGGACAGACATATTTCCAATATGCGGGTTGTTATGCTCTCTGCACTCTCTTACATGTTTCGGTTTCCTCCTTAATTTCACCTCTAGAGTAAGAGCAGCGTATAATGCGATGGTTTAAAATTAGTATGTGCTGGGTCTGTGTCAACCTTAACTGTTGTTCATATTTTTCATATTCAGTTCTTGCTCTAATACTCCAACTGGTGGAATGATTGCATTAACAAGATGAATAGATTCTGCCTAACCCATAATAAATGAACTGTGGAAAACTAGTATAAAACCTAGCGAGTAAAAAGTCATCCCTCAGACCAGAACTGAATAGGACTTCTTGTAATATGGAATATATAGGGTTGCAATGGAGGGAGTGCATCCTCTCAGTGCTATGGGTTCGAATCCCAGCTCTTCCATCCATCTGTTGCAAGACCTCAAGAGAAAGTTGCGTGAGGCCTAATCCAAAAAAAAAAAAAAAAAAAAAAAAAAATGGAGGCTTAAAGAGATTAAAGGCTGCTGCCTCCCTGTTGCCTAGCATGAAATGCACCTGCTGAAGAGTGTTCACATCAAATATCACATTGCCAAATCAAATTCGCCCCTTGGTTACTGATCTCAACAGAATAGACAAGGATGTGTGGACCAGAGCTCAGCTGTCACTTAGGGTGTGAAGGATGACACGTGTAGACTGGTGCAATTGGATTTACACTAAAAGTGGCAAACAGGCCATGCAAACCCCTGAGGGATAACTCTGATCCAGCAGACAATTAATCCTAAGCAGGGTTGAACTCCACCTGTGCATATTGCACCAGGTTTCGGTGTTGTCTCTCCATAATCATACCAGGCTTTTACTTGCCTGTCTCGCACTGCCCAGTGATGAGGATATTGTAATAGTGCCTACTATGAAAGCTACTCTGGTCTGCCCTGCCTGACAAGAGGTTTTTAAACCCGAAAGCTTGCTACATTTTTTCCCCACAACTATTTAAGTTGGTCTAATAAAAGATATCAGATTCACCCAAAGAACCTTGTCTGCCTGGATCCCAGTGTACTTAATATCAGTACACACAAGAAAATCCCATGAATGAGTCTAGAGAATGTGCTTAAGCAGCAAGATAAGCATACAGATGTTTTTGCTGGGTGCTGAGCTCTTTAAAACTCTGGTGTCTATAAATGGGAGTGGAGCTATCATGTGGACAACCTGATCTCACCTAGGCACAGAGAATGAGCTAAATTCTCCCTTTCGCAGGCTCATGGGTCAGGAGACCGGCGGTGTTGCTGGCTGCAGTGTCCATCTTTTATAACAATCAGAGGCTTGTCAAGCCAGCACTTCTCATGAGGTCCAAAATGACAGACATATAAATATATACCCCAAAATATGTAATGTAAAGCATAGATGGAGGGAAAGGAACATGGTAGTTTCCCTTAAATTTGAGAAAACCCCATTTTTCTTGCTGGAATCCAAACGACTTCACAGCATTAAACAAGACGTTCCCTTCTTTTGACAATTACAGAAGTGAAAGGAGCTGAATCTAAGCTTGCCACTGATCACACACTGCCCTCCTTTGGATTAAGACATTGGGCTCCTGCATTGTCCGAGAAGGACATGAGCTCCTGATTCAGTCTTTCCGGATGAATCCTATCCATTAGTGGGGGCTTTTAAATCGTACAAAGCGCAGTTTCTGGCAGAGCAAGAGAGGGGCTGTTGATACTGCTATTTTCTGCCTTAGGTTGTCATAACTGTTTCATTATTTAACCTATTTTAAGCAAGAAGTGGAGGTGAAGGGCGGGGATGCTCAGCTGACGGGCAGTAGGGCCTTGCATTGGTCAAGTCACAATTTCAGGCACTAATTAGTAGCGACTGTAAGCTGTTCCCAGCTATTAGCTCTTCCGTGGCCTATTAAAATGATTTGTCATCTCAGGGTCCAATCCAGAGTCTGTGAGAGCCCACCTTTGGATCAGCGTTGCTCCTAGAAAACAAAAGCCCTAATTTGCCACCATGGTTACCACTCAATGACATCGTTAATCGGCAACATCAAGAGAGGCCAAGAATTGAGTAGACAATGGGAAATGAATCATTGTTACAGTTGCCTTTAGGGACATGGAGGTATTAGCTTTGCAGTGTTGGCATAAAAGATTATTCTTTGAAAAGAGAACAAAACCAATACACCTTGGACAGAAGCAGTACAATCTTCCCCATCGTGCCCTGTCAACACGCACTATAGAGGGAAGGTGTCAGAGGAAACGTTGATCTTTCTTTACGTTTTAGCCTCTTTTATTCAGCCTCCCAAGATGGGAGAGGCTGTGCTACCTGTGTATGCCAGGACAGGGCTTGGATGAGACCAGTCACCTAGTTCATGGAAGCTGCTCTAAGAGCTGGTGCATGGAAAAGATCTTTAATTACTCCTAACCTGAGATGAATTGGATTTAGGCCCCGATTTAGAGATGAAGAAGCTTCATATCTCTTACCAATTTCCTATAGCATCCCAGTTTCCAATGGGGAGTTTTTAATTTTGTCCTATTTTGTTTTTCTATTTGTTATTTTCATTACAGAAATGCAGAGCAAACATCGTGTCTCCTAGGAGCCAAATGAAGAGCTGCAAATGAAGATTTATGCAGATAATAGGCAAGCAATAAAGGAAATGAAGAAAATAATTTATCCAGTAAGATAGGAGATGCTCAACTTGTTTGACTCCAGCAAAAGCTCAAATTGTAATTGATGTCCATAAACCCCCCCCCCCCCCAAAAGTAAAAACCGGTGTAAATCAGGAGGGAAAACTTCCAACCAGACAATGTCAACCCCAGTGCTTTGTTCAGTGGCTAATTGAGTTACACACTGTGATGGGCTGAAGGTGGCATTTGACTATTTATTGGTGTAGAGACAGATTAAGTCTTTGATTCAATGTCAAAGCTCAAGTTTCAGGGTTTGAAGGTGCCAAAATCTTGTCACTTTTTTTGCAAAATGTATGGGATCAGACACTGACCAGAGGTCCACGGTCTTTGGCCATGTGCAGAAGGCACCTAGAACTTTTTTTTTTTATCTGTTCCTTACGTAAAACAGAGATCATTTTTGGATATAGGAAGCTAAATTAAGAAAATTCAAATCCAAATCAACTCTAACAAGAAATAATGCCTAACTATTTTAAAGTGAGGGTAATAAATTATTGGCTAAAAAACCCCAAACAAACCCCATTAGTGAAAGTGGAAAGTTTTCCATCTCCTGAAGTCCTTGCATAGGGACAGGATGCCTTTTTGGTAGACATGCTCTGGTCAAGACCAAGTACTTGGGCTCAAGACAGGAGCAACAGGACGCAATGGTGTGGCCTGTTTTCTATGGGAAGTCGAGTTACCACGAGCTAATGGTTCCTTTTCTATGAATTTATGTTCCACATATTTCAGGCACCAGATGGGGTGGCAGGTTTTTGCATCTTTCCCACTTTTCAACAACACAATTCCCATAAAGAAACCACATGCGTATTACTGGGTCCAAATACCCGTGTTCACTAAATAGACACCACCATACAAAACCAACCTGCATAAGGCTACTGTGCTGGCAATGTACTGTTCAGAAATCCCTCTGGGCTCAACTCCTTGGGAAGAGATTCTTCCTTACTCGGTCACGAAGTCTGAGCTGCCTCTGCTTATCTGAACTTGTACTTCTGCAGCAACCCTCTCCAGATTTCCTCTGTTCAGGCAGTTAAACCTTGCCTAGGACAATTGCCAATGCCACAGGTGGGTTTCTGGCAGCTTCCAAAATGAAGAACGCAGTACTTAATGCTAGAGGCCACACAAACTATTCAGATGGCTATTACTGTATAATAAAGCAGAATACCCAAGTCCTCCTTTTATCCCAGGTGTTGATATTGTGGCATGATTTCAACAAAGTCACCCAGAGTTATTTATTTTTTGTTTTTCCAAGAAGCGCAGATAAGGGGAACTGAGGTTAAAAATTATATATATATATTTTGATGAGCACATTGGAGATATGTAGTTTAAAATCCTCCCTTTAAGAGCCTGTTATTCATCATTATATTCTAAACATCTGGGTGGGGAGAGCCCATGTGTAATGGAGATGCAGGAAATCGAAGTTACTAGCATCAGGCATCATTCATGAGGAACGTTTGAGAACATTTGATTGATTGATTGCAGCAATCAAAAGATTTTTATGCAGTTTTCAGTGGCCCAAGCTTGGTCTGTTTATGACCAAATGCATCCATTGGGCATATTCTAGATGCAAGCTTGGATCCTTATATGACAGCCCCTTCTTACCCTATGCTTCTTGGATGTCTTGCTTCATGCATATCAATGGACTCAGTTTAAAAGCATATCTGCTTCACAGGGAGGGACTTCTAAAGCCTTCTGGCTCATGGAAAAAACAAAAAAACACAAACCCAACACATACTCCTAGCTTGCATCAAGAGCAGACACTGGTATTCACTTCCCACATATTCCTTCTCCTGGGCAAACAATAATCCAGATCAGCAAAAGCACAGCAAATTTCTCTTCTTAATGAGGAAAGAAGACAAGAAGAAGTGAAGATCAAGGCCAGGGGCCACTCACCAGCAACAACTCAGAGCAACCTGCCAGGGGTCAGCATTCTTCAGTCCAAGTTGCGAGAGTAAGTGAAGTATATCCAAGTCTGATCCAAAGTCCCCAGAGGTGAACCAAATCTATTTACTTCAGTCTGCTTTGGATCAGGCAATTGTTAATCAGAGGGGGATAATCAATAGAAATGGCTTAGTAGGAGGCTAGTTGTGTATAGGTCAATTAGAGCCTGTTGCACAACATGAAGCTGCTAAATACTTTGTCTTAATTTCAGTGGAAATCAGACCAGATCACACCCTAACAGCAAGTGGGAGGTAGATCAAGTTCATTCCCCAACCCTTGCAAAAAGGGCAAAGTTTTCATTGGGACCTCCTACTCAAAACAGAAGGGTTTATTTTCTCTTTGTTTGTTCAAAAGAATTGAGTGCCAGATTTCCTCCTGCAGTGGTAGGGGCAGCACTTGGTTGTCTTAATTCTCCAGTGCTGTCCCAGTACTCCAGTTACCCAGCAAAATCCCTTACAAATATGACAAACATTACTTAAAATTAATTTTTTTTTTTTTTGGAAAAAAAAAAAATTCTAGTTTGTCTAATAAGAGAGATCCTCTCTACCACAAGTTCTGATTACAATTACATAGGCAGTTGCAGCAAGCCTGCCTCAGCTTCCCCTTTAGCACCACTAGCAGCAGCTCTCTACCTGCTTGTCTAACACCACCAGCTCTCTAAAGGGATCTCCTTGGTCAGAGTAGCATTCAATATACCCTCCCTCAGTATATTGCAGGGCTTGGTAGAAGGACCTAGGTCCATCCATTCCTCTGAGTTTTAGTCCAGAAGCCCTATATGAAGTGGTGTAGAGCAGTTCCTTCACTGCTTAGCAGCTTTCTACCCAGCTTCTTTTGAAGATACTTCCTTTAACTTATCTTGATCTTCCCCCATAACCTTGTGCATCTTCCTTGAAGCCCACTCCCCTTTCACCAGCTCCTCAGCCTCCCTGCAGGCCCCCTTCAGCTGGGTTATAGCAGCAATTTCTTCTCCAGAGCTCTAGTCACCCTAGATCATAGCAACCTCCTTCCTGAAAGTCTCAGATAGGCTACACCTTACAGACAAGTACTAGAGCTTTCTGCCCTAATAGCATAAAACCTCCTTCCTAGGCAGTTCCCTGGGGCTGGCTTCCTTCCTTTTAAATGCAGGTTTAGCAGTTGGGGCTAATTGAACAGGATTGCCTAAACCTAAGCCACCTGGTTGCTAAAGGGGGAGGTTGCTCTGTTCCTCCCGCTGTGATTACACTCAGTGAAGTATCCAGAAGCAGATAAATGTATGGGTCATCATTAGGAGAAGTGAAACAGTAAAATGCTGTGATTGCTTAGGAGAACCCTTCCCTTTGAGTCACTGTTGTTCCTGGACCAGAGGCCACCATCTGAAGTCTTTATTCAGGAAAAGCTTCCACCCACATAAATGAATCGGACTGATATCCATCCAATGCTGGATGATATCACAGTGAGGGTGATAAACTATTGGGTAAAAACAAAAAAAACCCACCATCAGTGAAAGTGGTAAATTTTCCATCTCCAGAAGTCCTTGCATAAGGGCAGGATGTCTTTTTGGTAGACATACTCTGGGCAAAACCAAGTACCCATACAATGATCTCAAGACCTCTACCATAATTAGTTAATTAGCCTACAGTTATTAGTTAGCTAACCTTCATGCAAACATGTTGCAACTGGGGAAATCAAGGCACAGAGACATTACCCAACTTTTTCTGAAGTCTTACGGTGAATCAGCAGCAGAACGAGGTGCAGGACCGGTCAAATCTTGATCGTTATCTCCCTGGAGCAAATGACTGCCATTGTTGGAAGGAAAGTATATGCTCTGCTCATGTTGTAATAAATGTTGGCTTTCCCCCACCTCTCCAAAAAAAAAATTAAAAAAAAAAAGGATATCTGGCTTTGTTTTGTATCCCAGCCAGGAAAAGAGAAGCTTTTTAATCACTTTCAGAATTCCATTTAATCGGCTGAGCTGTTGGGCTCATTTCTTCAGTGGCAACGACCTACCTAATCAATAGTTGATTTAATTGCAGAGCTTTGAAAAGATAATACTGAGATTTGCAGGAGTTCACCACTAACCGTCCCTTTGACTCCGCCAATGGTTCCACCTAGCACCAGATAGGAACTTGATCTTGCCCACCTAAAGGGCAAAAGCTGGAGGAGGCATTCTGTGGAAGTAGTTATATTTACCATTCCCCAATTTTTCTGCTGAGAACATATGCAGACAAATAACTAGTATAAACTGACACGGCTCTATTTTAGTGACTAGAGTGATGCTGATTGACTCCATCTGTTTAAAACAAACAAAAAGCCAAAACACACAACCAGGAAATCAAAAGAGCAAAGGAACCAGCAAACTATACCATGGGAGGGTTGGTCTGCAAGGGAATGTACCTCAACGGATGAGATACAAAGATGATATACCAGTTCAGTTCATTGACGCTGCCAGGTGTTAACTGGGGACAGCAGATTAGCACCTTCCCTTCGGGCTATATTGAAAAACATGCACGGATTAAAATAATTTGGATTCCACTGCTGTCTTTGGAAAATCTCACGTATGACAGAGCCTGGTTCATATGAATTTAATAACATTATCAGAGCAGGCTCTGGCTTATAATTTGATACAACAGCTAGGAATCATGGCCAAAGCTTATGTTAAAGACCATATGCTAGCTCCCGTGGCAATGTGAACAGAGGCATTGCTCCTAGCCACATATCTACTGGAGGGAATGCCGTGAATGCCAACATGTCTAATGAACTAAGAATATGAGTCCCATGCAATGTTTTAAAAAGTCTGTTCTTTAAAAACCAGATACAAAGTCCACTGAAGTCCAAAAATGACTTTCCATTGACTCCAATGGGCTCTGGTTGCAGAGAGGAACCATGCTGACATAAGCAGAAAAACTCTTGGGCTGATGTCAGTTTGCAGGGCTGGCATAGCCCTAAACAGTGTGTGACGGTAGTGTGTAGGTGTGTTTGTGGGTATAGCAGGTATAGTCGAGACCATGCCAGTGGGGATCAAGATTATTACAGATCGACAGCAAAGATATGAATAAAGTGGAAAAAGGACCAAGGTGACAAAGTGGGATATATTGCACTGATACATGTCCCACTGATCTAAGCTGGTGATCAGTCTTCCCTTATTCTACTACAGTATTTTCGACTCTCTCTCCCAATTAAAGTGCTTCTGCGCATTGTGGCTCTACCAGTCTCTCTCCCTCTGTCCCTTTTCCATCATGCAGTCCTAGGCTCCTGTATTCGGAGATGCATCTGCCTGCTATGGGAATCCATTCCCTCTGGCGTGGGCTCAGTGTAACATTAGCTGCTTGGTTGAGTTGCTTTGCCCTGTTCTCTGCCATCCATCTCCCAAGCGTGGAATATGCAGGTGTCAGTGGGAATTGAGCAGGGAATCACCTGCTTGTTGTAGCGTCTGCACCAGCATCTCAGGGGGAGGATGTCTTCTGTGTAAATGGAGCGCTCCGTGTCTCGGAGAAGCTGGGAAATTGATGATTCCCCGCCGGGCAGAAGGACACGAGCTCAGTGCAGCTGCTAAAATGAACATTCGTTTTCCTCCGCTTCGTGGCACTGCAATAGCTTCTATGCAAAGCACCATTCCCAGGGTGGCCTTGACAGTTCTGGGATTGAACCAGACCCACTGACTCATTCATTTTTCTGCCAGAGGTAGGGTAGATGTCAACCTGCCAAAACATCCTTCTGCACAGTTTGCATCACCAGCTGCAGCTCTGCTGATTTCCATTGCCTGACTTAAAACCTGCAATGCCATTTGCTGAAGCTGGCCTGAGTTATCACTACCTAGGGAATGGGAGTCAGTGAACAGTAACCAAATGCTCTGCATTTCTATAACATGTCTCCTCTACCAAGCTCACAACGTGGGGCTGTCTGGAAGAACGCAGCCTGCCAACACCTTTTGAAGAGTGACATTGTCCTTGTATTGCAAATGAGGAACCGAAGGCAGGTGAGAGCAGTGTCGGGCTGGGTGGCTCAGCTGAGGTGGCACAAGAAGTATGGGACAAAACCGGTAACCTAAAACAAAACTTAGTCCCAGGCTATAATTCTCCCTCCATTAGGCAGAAGCTGCTAAAACATTGACAGTTAAAAGCTGCAGACGCTGAGCTATTGATTTGGAGTTTTGAAACGGTTGCCCAACTTTTCTTTTTTTTTTGCAACTCAATGTACCAGAAACGTTTTGC
>NW_005842046.1:989999-991612 GCF_000455745.1 Alligator sinensis
TATTTCCTTCTGTGACAGGGCGGGGGGGGTTCTCCTGAGACTCCCAGTCATGAGAGGTTTGGCCAAGTGTCCAAATCCTTGATATGTTTCCTCAAGCAAGACTGAACTGCAGCCCTTTTCTGATCCTCTCCTTTTACTTGTGAAGACAGGGAGAGGCAGTGGCAACCCTGAACATTTTATTAGAAACAAAAACAGAGGCAGTGCGCTCAATGTTGAGAGAGACTGGTAAAACAGGCAACTCCCATTAATCCAGGCACACACTGCTGCTCATCCACAATGACTGGTAAAATAATTAGTTGTAGCAGCTAATTATCGAAGAACATATACACAATTTACTACAGCTAAAAGGACCAGGGCTTTACTGTGTGTCAACTGTTCTGTGACAGCTGCCCATATTCATGCTTTTATCCATGGAAAGAGGAAACCAAACCCGTTTTTTTTTTCATTGAAGGCTAAACTCATAGCTTAGCTTCCCCTTACCAAGGCGTAAGAGGGTGGCCATGGGTGATTATCATAGATCACCTGATGTGTAAACCCCTTTTTACCCTGTGGTAAACTGTTTGTCTATCCGTACTCTGAATATGTGACATACTTAATTAATGCAAGAGAACAAAGAGAGAAACTTTATCTTTGCATAATCATATTCTTTTGCCACTTATGAAGATTTTTGCCATTTGGAGGTAGGTGTTCAAAGGTACAAATGCAAACCTACAACTGAATTTCCAGGCAAGCTGGGTGCTGAACTGCCTTGGAAAATGTAATCCCTAGTCCAGCCCTACATTTTCATCATGAAACATAAAAGAATGCTATGTTGCATCCACTGCCAAATGTACAGAACAAATAATAGCATAAATTATTACGTGAACCCCAGGGGAAAAGTAATCATTTAGTCTATTACTAAGCATATGGTTTAGGACAAGGTATCCCACTGCTACTCACTGGTTGCTATGGATTATTATTTGTATTACAATAGCACAGCCAGAGAACAGGGCCCCAGCGTGCTGAATGGTCACTTAGGGTACATCTACTTTGCACAATGCCATGCAATGCCTGAGCTGCCTTGGAAAGAGCTAACTCACTGTCAAACACAATACAGACACTGAGAAACAGGATATACCGATAATAGCCTGGGAAGAAAGCTGCATTAACACAAATTATACTGCTTCTGGAACCCGAGCCAGGTCATTCAGAACTAGCGTGGACATCTCTACAGATCACTGCATAGTGTCTTGTAAATGTACACTGAGTAAGAGCTTACCAAATAGACAACAGGAGGAAAAAAAATGTTACTGGCTGCATCTACATCAGGGGCAGGCAAGATCCAACCTACCAGGCCATTCTATCTGGCCTGCAAGGACCCTAAAAAAATTAGTAAATTAATATTTATTTGCTCCTGCCTGCCTGTCAAAGATGACAGGAGCCGGGGCAGTAGGACCCAGGGGGAGCTGGCAGAACCGAGAAGCCCAGCCCCTCTCCACCCGCAGCCATTTCCCTCCCTTCCTGCCCCTGTACTGCTTCGGCACCAAATGGTGGGAGAACTATAGTGGCTCCTGGCTGCATCACTGGACCAGGGAGCATGGGCTGCGCAGGTATGTGTGTGTGTGTGTGCATGT
>NW_005842046.1:991646-1006887 GCF_000455745.1 Alligator sinensis
ACACACACCCCCCTACAAACCCCATCCCACCCACCCGCTACATATCCACACCCCCCAAATGCTCCCTCACACCACACCCACAACCCCACACCTATCTTTCCCCCCACAGACACACCCAAGCCCTCCTCTACATCCCACATACTCACACAACCACAGCTCCCCACAAACCTATACCCCTCCCACTCCCCCACAATATACAAGAGCAAGACTTAATTTTAAGCTGTTGTATACAATCACCTTTATGTACACTACACATGCACATTTAAACCAGGACAAAAACATTTTTTAAATCAATTAATGAATGTTGTAGATGTTCACTTTTTAGAATATAATTTGGTATCTTTCTGGTTCCAAGATGGCAAAACCCTTTGCTGATAGGAGTATTAGAAACAATCTGGGGGGTGAGGGGAGAGACTTCTCATGGCAAAGGTCAGGGGTTAAGGGGCAGGACTTCCAGTCATAAGATGGTGACCAGGGGGCAAGGAACCTATCAAGGGGCAGGGCTACCCGTGCAGCCCTTGACAGCTTGCCAAAACTCAGTAAGCGGCCCTCCACCCAAAATAATTGCCCGCCGCGGTCTATGCCGGACTGTGCAGTTGGTATTGTGCAGCCATTTAGTACTTTCACAAGCAACCAGCATTACTGTGCAGTATTTGTGCAGCATTACCGTGCAGTACCAGTACTTGCCTAGTAACTAGCATTACTGTGCAGTATTGTTGCCACATGTTTTTTTGTCCAGGTGCTACTATGCAGTAGCAACAAGCTACTGAGCAGTAGCTCATTACTACTGTGCAGTAGCATGACATCACAGTTAAAACCCACCAATGCTACTGTGCAGTAGCGTCTCATGGAGATGCTTCTGTCTCCATTTTTTCTGGTGGGGAATTGAGGCTCATAGATATCAAGTTGTGTGTCTATGGACACACAGGAATTCCAATGCAGAGCTGCTCAATTAAGCAGGTTTCCTCATCATCTCCCCATCCCTTACCACAAACCCAACCTTCCTTTTGAGGAAAGATTATTCGGCAGTGAAGAATTAGTCAAGTGGATCAAGCTAAATAAGTTTCTTAGTCAACCTAAGAAAATACCAGAACTCTTGAGGATCAAGTCATTAACAGTTATATTAAAATCCATGTTTCAATTTCACCGAAATAAGGACGTAGGAAAAAAAACCTTTGAAGAAGAAGCAATTAGAAGATAAAATAACTGGCTGGGAAACAATGAGTACTATACATAACAAAAAGGTGTATCAGCGTATTCTTGAGTGAAGACAATGTGTTAGAGGACATTGAACTCTATGTACCTAGTAAGTGCTGCTAGTTTATTTGCTTCATCATGAACTTTGTATCTTTTCTAGTTATTTTTCTTATCATTTCATGTAATATAGCACAAGCTCTCTGAATAACACAGTAAAGTTTATATTATTTTGAAGCTATCAAGGAAATGTATTTAAGTGAGGGGAACCCCCCCCCCCAGTACTTCATTGTCAGAAAAATTCCTGGGAACTATGATAGCAAAAAAAATTAAATCATTCACTGGTTGTGAAGAGTTCAGGTCTTATTTCTGACTCATTAGCACAAGGGCTAGCACTCACTACATTCCTTTGGCAGCAGGGTAGTGATCTCTCATTCATAAAAATATTGAATTATGGAAGTGATCAATGTAATGCAACCCTGAAGTAGCTAAAGCCCAGAACATCATGTTCCACATGCATAAGAGAAATGAGGGCAGCAGTGGTAGATAACAGGTGGTGAGTTTGCTTTCATGATATTTTAACTGTAAATACTGTTATTAATAAGTCAGTCCATGTCCTGGAGGAGCTGTTTGGTCTATCTTGTAAATACTAGGTTAAATAAACCGCACACCAAATGAACAGGGTTTTTTGACTGATTTCTGGATAGGTAATGGCAATAATAATAATTAACATATGAAGTGCCATAGTGGGTCTGTCTGGCTCAGTCACCTGTCTCCAGCAATGACAGGAGCAGATGCTTTAAAAGGAAAATTTATGTATAGGACATGATACTGTAATCCATACCCCTCATACCTTTCCTGGCACGAACCATCATTAGTTTAGAGATGCCAGAGGGTACACCCCTGACTGTTTTGTTTAATAGCTGATCTTTACAGGAGCACCCATTATGAACAAGGTGTTGTCCTTAAAAAAGATGGTCCCTGACACGAGCTAAAGAATGACAGACGGAGGTTAGGGAAAAGATATATTGGGGGAACTATGGGCAAGTGATAAACAGTTCACATGCAGGTTCATTTGATTCACTGTGATCAGAACGGCAGAAGTCAGGTTTTAAGAAGTGCCTAAATGCAATCAGGGTAGGAGCCTTGCCGATGAGGCTAGGGAGGTTGCACCTTGTACACGGACCCTCTGGAAGGAGGTGATTATACAAGAAGTAAATTCTACTCCCTAGCAAGACACAGGGAACAATACCCCATGTAGCACAGTTGTTAGCTGGAGAAACAGCAGCCCAAAGTAGGGCTATGGTGCTTTACAACAGTGGCAATTATGGAAGATGGTATGTGCTCACTACAGCTGGCATTTCAGCATCCAGAAAGTAGGTATGGCACGGTATTTTAAATGGAATGAAAACACATAGGGATTCAGGTATATGTGAGTATCTTACATGCAGATGCAGAGAACACAAAGAATCAGAAATTTTAAAAAAAGAGGGCCCACCAAAGGTCTGCACAAGGACAGGTGTCTTTTTTTATTCATAATCTGAGGGTGAATAGAAGTTGCAGATAAACAAGTTTATTTAGGTTGGAAAGGTTGCCTCTCGGGGATCTAACCAAGCTAGACGGAAGATCAGCTTGATGGCGTGTGGAAGCAACTGTGGGCAAATGCTAGGTAATAATGCACATTGGAAGGAATGATAGGAACAGTTTGTACCCACTGCTGGGTTCAAAACTAACTGTAACCACTCGGGGAAAATGTCCGTGACATGGTTACAGGCAGCTCTGCTCAATGTTCTCTGTTCAAAAACAAGCAAATAAAATGTTAGTAGGCATTAACAATGAATGTGCAATATCACTTTGGTATATTAAAAAATCAAAGCAAGCATGAGTCTGACTCTTGGAGACTTCACATTTTTCCTGGCCTGAAGAAAACAAGGGACTGTTTTTGTGACAGGGACCCTGGGTTACTCACTGGCAACCATTCTGCAGTGCAGGAAGCACGCCGAGGAAACAAATGGAAATTTAAGGCTCTGGGACTGAAATGGAGAAAGAACCAGAGCAGAGCCTTAATTATATATAATATATTTAGTATATTATATATTGATATACATTCTTAATAAGCTGCTTTCATTTTAATGTCATTTAAAAGCCCATATTAAAAGCCCAGATGCATGACAGATAGATCCAAGGAGGTGATACTTCCCTCCATGCGGCATTGGTCAGGCCACAGCTGGAGTACTGCGTCCAGTTCTGGGTGCCGCACTTCAAGAAGGATGTTGATAGACTCGAGAGGGTCCAGAGGAGGGCCACTCGTATGATTAGGGGCTTACAGGACAAGCCCTATGAGAAGAGACTGAGGGACCTGGACCTCTTCAGCCTCCGCAAGAGAAGGCTGAGAGGTGATCTTGTGGCCACCTACAAATTCATCGCGGGGCTCAGCAAGGGATCGGCTCTGTTCACCAGGGCGCCTCTTGGGGTAACAAGGAACAATGGTCACAAACTGACAGAGAGCAGATTTAGGTTAGATATCAGGAAAAGTTTCTTCACGGTAAGGGTGGCCAAAATTTGGAACGGGCTTTCAAGGGAGGTGGTGCTCTCCCCTACCTTGGGAGACTTTAAGAGCAGGCTGGATAGGCATGTGGCTGGGGTCGTCTGATCCCAGTGCTCTTTGCTGCCCAGGCAGGAGGTCAGACTCGATGATCTGTTGAGGTCCCTTCCGACCCTAGCATCTATGAATCTATTCTTCAAGCACTTTGGGGAGAGAGTGTAGAGGAGGGCTCGGCATGCCACTTTCCCTGCTATAATTCTTATATATTTTCCATGGTTGGTTTTGATTGTGAGTCAGGATCTTCTGTGTGTATGGCTGCAATGAGCCTCTATTTGGGACATGTAAGTGCTGCCTAAATGAATAATTCCAGTTAAACATGTCAAATGTTATTTATCAACCCAATACTGCCTCTGTTCTCTCCAGGGCCTTTGGACAGTGCACACTTTAGTTCTGTAGGAGGCATCACACACACAAAATTTGGAGATATTAGGACTCTTTTTCATACTCTATATGTTTGTTGGTCAGAGGGAGGATGAGTAGGAACATCACATGTGCCCATCTTTTACTGCAGAAGTCAGGTGCTCCAGGTAAATATGACGTTAATGCACACTTCATATTTGAAGCAAACTGACTTTCTCATGGCTTGGACTTACAGGAGTGTGTCAGCCCCACGCTCAAGTCCCAGCTATACTGAAGCCTTGGTTTTAATCTTTTCACTGCTGTGCTCCTCTGGGATAATGTAGGTCACTCGGCTCAGGACAGAGCAAGTAAGCCTTGGGGACAAAGTACATTGTCAGCCAAGGGAATGGATTCAGCTATGCAGGTCAGAGGGATCTAGGGTCTTGCCAGCTTTAGGAAATACTACTGACCATTCCTCTTCAAAAAAACCTTTATCTAGTATCAATGGGCTTTCCTATACATGCCTTGTCTACCTGAGTCTGCAGTGAGCATGCTCCAGACCCAGATCACCAATGAGGCTCCACTGAGCTCATGGCCGGGGCCTATTCTCAATCTCTTTTGGACTGAGAGTGGCTTTTGAGGCAAACCCTAAATAGCTTCATTAATGAATGTCCAGGTCTACAGATTCACGTGTGCTCATCCCTATTTGTATTGCTGTGGTATCGACTAGCCCAATGGGACACATGGCACTTGACATTCCCTTGCACTTAGAGCAACGGAAATGGTTCGGGGGCTGAGGCACATGATTTATGAAGAGAGCTGAGAGAACTGGGTTTATTTAGTTTGGAGAAGAGAAGATTGAGGGGGATTGAACAGCAGTTTTCAACTCCCTGAAGAGGGGTCCAAAAGAGGATGGAGCTGGACTGTTCTCAGCAGGGGCAGATGACAGGACAAGGAGCAATGGGCTCAAGCTGCAGCAAGGGAAGTTAAGTTTGGAAATGAGGAAAAATTATCTCACTAGGAGGGTAGCAAAGCACTGGTTAACTAAAGAGGTGGTGGACTCTCCATCCTTGGAGCTTTTTAAGACTCAGCTAGACAAAGCCTTGACTGGGATGATGTAGTTGGGGCTGGTCCTGCTTTGAGCAGGAGATTGGACTAGATGTGACCTCCTGAGGTCCCCTCCAGCCCTCGTTTTCTATGAGTCTATGAGCTCCAACCAACCACAAGGGAAAATGAATGGAAGGAAATGAATAACATTTTAAAGTAGTTAACCAAGCAGAGCTTTTGCCCTGAAAGGAGAAGTTTCAGAAAGTTGAGGAAAACCACTATAGTGTTCTCTATAGCTCTTAATTTTGCATGGAAGGCATGCAGGTCCTAAAGTGATGGTTGACAGTATCAAACCATGAGGCAGGTGAAGATATATAGATGTTACTGTGGATGGATCCCCCTGTTATGGTAAAAAAGAATAGCTTAGACTGTTGTTGTTGTGTAGATGTTGTTTAGATTTACTTAAATGTAAGTTCATGAGGAATTTTGTTGTAGCCAACAGCCCTCTTTCTATACCTACAGTTAAGCACATGCTTTAATTCTTTGCTAAATCAGGGCCTAAGGGGTTGTAGAAAGTCACAGAGCAGGTGCCGGAGCTGATGAGAATTGCGGGAACCATGCAAACTTTTGACACTTCATCGATACAACTTGGATCTGAATGATGCCTCCCTGTATCTATACTAAAGACCTAAATATTAGTCACGGTGATGGAATCACGGAGAAAGGGAGCCCTCTGTTCATCTGGTCTGATGCCTTTCATAATGAAGGGCATAGTATTTCATTTACTTTTGAGGCCAGTAACTTCTGGTTGAAGTCTGATTAATGTTAAAGGGCTTGATCTGACAAAAAAAAAAAGGGAAAAAAACAACCTGAGAAGCTTTCAGAGGTTGATAAATGTTCTTTATAGCAGTGCTGGCATCTGAAAAGCCTGGCTAAGAGTCAAAGCCTAAGGTCTTTACTCATTTCTAATTCACTCCCAATACCAGGAAACGTTGATCAACTACTCTGGGTGTTTTTTTAGATAATAACTTGGAGTAAAATGAGAGAAGTCCACCAGATTTAGAGCTAAGATACAACTCCATGTGGCCCTACCAATCTGCATTATGGAATTTCTCTGCCTTTTGCTTCAGACTTTATTGCATTTAAATACATTACTGTAAAAAAGCATGGGGTTTTTAATAGATTACAAGCAACATGTTGGCAAAGCAATGGGCAAGCAAGATATTTCACAGACAGCCTATCTCCAGACAGCAGATGTGATGAGAAAAGCCAGGTATAAATTCTCAGCTGCATTTATTTATGTCTCCTCCCAAGGAAGTGTAATAGGAGCACATTTTATCATGGTTGAAGTGACACACTTCATAATTGGATGATTCACCTGCCTCTCTGTCTCTGCCATTTGTGTAAGGTCCTGGTTGCCCACTGCTGGCTAAATGTATAAATCAGAGGCAACAGCATCTCTGTGTATGGTAGTAATGGTGCTGTATGTAAACAGACCGCGGGGACAGACCAAAGCCCAGGTGGCCGAGATGTTATGGATGAGTAAGTCAATTTAATGGCTGTGCCCCAAGGATGAAATTGCAATTTCTTGGAAAGCAGCAGCGGTGCAGGCAAATGTATGAACGGAGCTGAATGCCCATCTCCAAGCCCTTACCAGATTGAATGAAGTACACAGTCATTTTGAGATACTGGCATAAAGAGAGAAGTGAAATCTTGCACGGAAACCTCATAAAAGCATCTGATTGACAATTTGGTTTTATTAATACTTAAGAAGGTGAGTGAATTTTAATGGAACCACACAGAAAGGGTCTGGCTTTAAACAGCAGTAATAGAAATAACAGGGTAAAATGATCCCCACATTGTAATGTATAACCACTGGTCCGCCCATGTTTGTCTAAAGCTGTGATACCCTGGGCACACTTTTTTCTACATTAAAATAGGTGGCACACTTCACTGTTATACATAAAAATGTGTGTGTGTGTGTGTGTGTGTATTTTCACCCCCCCCCATATGACATATTGCATTCTTCTACCAGAGGAAATCATGACACGTAATGTTAAAAAAATACATTTTCCGAATTTCACAGCATCCCAGTTACAAACCACAGAGAGAAATCAAAATTCACAAAAAATATGGAGGGGCTAAAGACTAAAAAATGGTGAAAATTACTGATCTAGCTGGTGCTACTTAAAGGGGTGTGTGCGGAGGGGGGGCTGCAAGACCTCACCCTCATCTGTGCCCTGCTCTTTCCACTGGCCGTCACCCCCCACAGCTCCCCCCCAGCCCCTGGTCTGTACGTTGGGGGGCAAGGGCAGGCTTGGTTCCTGAGGCTGCTCCTGCAGGGTCTCACACCCTGCTGCTCGCCTCTGTGGCCTCTCCTGCTGGCTCCAGGAGCATAGGAGGGGTTGGGAGGATAAGCAGGGCTGCAAAACATGGCTCTGTCTGCATGTCTGTCCACCATCCCACTTGCATCAGAGTATTTGGGGGAGCATTTGGGGAGTGGTTGGGGGGAGCTTGCACAGCAGCTGCCTGGGGACTGGTGGCAGCAGTCCCCACAGGGAGCAGCTCCACACACTGCTGGAGGAGCAGGGTGCTGGATGGGGGAAGAGAGCATTTAACCCCTCGCACAGGAGGGTCTTGCGGCACACTTCCCTTACTCGCACAGCCTGCTAGCGTGCCAGGGCACACGCTTTGGGAATCACTGGTCTGATGACTAGTCTAGATTTTCCCTCTAGATTAAGTAGAGCTGGATTTCCCATCCCAAGGAAATATTTGAGACTGTAGCAGTTCTGTCCATCCTAAGTCTGGATGAAAAGTCAAAATCTCCGCACTTTTCCACAAGCCAAAACTCTGAAAAGGATGTGGGTGGGTCAACAAGGCTCATTCTGAGAAGTTTTAAATATTTAACTTCAACTTAGATTTTTTTTTTAAATGTGTGCCTCTCAAATTTCAAAGTGAAAAGTAATTTTGAATGACACAACTGGACATGCTTCTTTAGAGGATATAGGAATGTGATCTTTAAATGGCTTCAAAGGGGTTTTACACCTTTCTTAAGCTGAGAAATTCACAACAAAAAGCTTCCCTTTTGATGACTGATTTTTTTTTGTGGAAAAGAAATTAATGTCAAAATCCAAACCAGCTATACTATTAACCAGCTTTGAACTGTAAAAATCTTTGACTAATCTTGAAAAACTTTGATCTATGAATGGCCATTGAACAGATGAGTTGGAGCTGTTTTCTCTGGCATCTCTAAACCAGTAATGATGGATGCAAGAAAGGGTATTGAATAGGGAATAGATCACTCTAGATATACCCAGTTCAATGTTCCCCCTCTATCTACCCCTGCCACTGTCAGAGGCAGGATACTGGACTAGATGGGACCACTGCTCTGACCCAATATGGCACTTTTTAAATGACTAGTTTTTTTGCTCAGTCATTTTCTAAGTTGCGTTGCTGTCCCAGCTGTTCTGCTCTGGGATCACATCTGGAAATACAAGGAGAAAAGTTATCCTCATATTTCAGGCCTGACCCTGAATGGAAAGTACCAGAAAACTTGTGTAAAATGCAGTTATTAAGAAATCTGTATCCATTTTTGCATTCCACAGTTAGATAACCATCTGACACGGCCTGCATACTTATTTAAAAATGAACCTTCAAACCACATAAAATTTGCGCCTCACTATAGCTTATCGGCCATATTTGCTTTCCAAATCAAATTGGAAATCTTGCAAGAATGGACATCCTTGAGATCCATCCTGGTCTCACTGGTTTGATTCGGGCAGTAAATACCAAGAAGTTAGTCTTTCATTTAATTTCTTGGTAGCTTTGCTTAGGTCTGAAACTAGGACACATGGAAACTCCTGAAATTTTAAAATAACAAGATTTTGGGACTTGGTGGGTGCATCTACCCATGCGCTTCACTGCAGAATAGACTAATGAGTTCTGCAGTAAAGTGTCACAGTCTACATATGGGCCAGTATTAGGGTGCAATAACTAATTAACTCCACCATAAGATAGTATCGCCAGGGACCGTGGAGTCATTACATGAGATCAAACACCGGTGAAGACAGGGACCACAGGTATAAATTGCGCCTGGTTACCCCCGCCAGCTGGGGGCCACACTTCTGCCTAACCCTCATGCCCCAGACAGCCCCTCTACCACTCCACACCACCACCTGGAGCCCAGGGCTGACCTCTTTTTCCCCTGCCAGACTGGGGCTGCTCTGCCCCAGCTCAAAGTGCTGCAGTTGACTCCAGCTGAAGCTAGTCTGGAGTTTATTGCTTCGCCTTACTTTCATGTGTAGATGCACCCTCTACGTATTATATTCATATGCGTCCTTGGTTCCTGTACCCTAAAGGGATACACTTGGATTCAACCACATTTGGCTTCATTATATTCACTTAGGTAATAAGAAAGATGATTAATTATTTCCACTGCAGGAATCACTGTGAGAAATTCTACTGTCCATGTTATTCAGGAAGTCATGCTAATAATTACCATAGTCCCTCCTGGCCTTAGCATCTCAGTAAAGAAAATTGAATAAAGAGGAATTTACTTAAGATAAAGAAATATGGGCCCAAATCAGAACCTGAGCCTACTGTATCTGATGGGAGGGAAACAACCCCCAACCCAGATCCAAAACATTCAACTTGAGCCTCTCTCTAAAAGAAAGTAAGCAAACCTTTCCAAGGAGACCTCAAAGCAAACTAAGTACATTGCACATTCCAGACACAACCTGTGGTTAGTTATATTTTTTCCAAGCCAAATTGCCCTTCTAATAATATGAAGCATCAGAATTTCCCCATAAGATCCACTATCATGTTGCTCTTAGATATGGCTCCAAATGCCGGAGAGGGCCATTAATAAACTGTCCTCTTACAAAGATGGTTTTGTTTTTTGGTTTTCCCTTTTAGTATGAGCAGTATGACCGGGTGAAAATGATGCATTTCACCAAAGCCTGTTCACTTTGGGGGACTCTGTAGCAGAGACCCCCTGTCCCTGTTACTGGTGAATGGGCAGGCAGTTAAGGGTAGCAGCGCAGGTTGGCTGAACCGGGCACTGATGAAGGCAGGCAAATAAAGAGTGACTGGCTGCACCTGGCTGCTGGGTGCATCAGCCCCGGGCAGGTGATAGGGTTGGGTTAGGAGATTTAAGTTCAGCCTGGGGCTATACAAAGGGAGAAGAGTTTGGAGAGTGTGTATGCTGTTGGAAGCAGGCAGCCCTTGGAGACTGGGGGAGAAAGACACCTCGGCAAGTAAGGCCTATGGGCTGCTTAACCTCAGGAGGGAGATTTCTTGTTTCTTTTGTGAAGTGGATGTCTTGAGCTTTTTGCTTTGGTGTGGATGTGTGTACCAGAGTACTGGATTATGGCTAAAGGGGCAGAGGAGGCTGCAGACAGGGGTGCTGGGGTGTGCCCCTTGTTTTGCTATAGGGACTAGGAGGGAACCTGAAGCTGGGAGCTGACTCTGGCACCCTGAGATGGAGTCCCTAAGGGGGAAGATGGCCATTGAGGCCAGGCCTAAAACCGAGAGGCTGAGGTCTTTATCAGTGAACCAAGGCAGGCATGGCCAGAGATGAAAAGGGGCCTAGTCTTTGACAGTAGGATCCCTTACAAGCCCTTTGAAATCCACAAAGATAACCCTGTCAAAAGGGTATAGGTTGTAGCCATGTTGGTCTACATGTGGACATAGGCAGGCAAGGTTCTTTGGGTGAATCTGATATCTTTTATTAAAACAACTCAAACTGACTTTTATTAGACCAATACAACTGACCCTGTCAAAGGGGAACTGCATGGGTGCATGTGGGCAAAGAACTCAGACAGGGCGACTCATCTGATGCCTGCAGAGCTGCTACTGATCCTAGGACTCCCCCACTTCCCAATAACCAATAACATCAAAGTCATGGCAAGCAAGGAACAAGAGGCATAGGGGGGCTGGAAGAAGGTAGTAGCTGAACGGCGCTGGCCCTACATGCATTGCAGACTCAAGATGGGGAACAGGCTTCATGAGTAAACTCTACAGAAGGTTAAAGTCCTCCTGTACAATGGGTTTTAACAGCCCTGCCTGCACTTCAAATGCTCGTCCTATAGCAGGTATTACACTTGTCTAACCGTAGTTGCACCACAGTGGCCAGATTCACCATGGCCATTATCACATTGGCCAGAAACATAACATAGCAGCTACTGGTGTTGGGTAGAGCTGGGAGAGAAATGTTTTGTTCATAGTGTGAGCCTGCTCAAACTTTCAGAAACGTTCCTGTTGGGATGAAACTAAGACCCGTCAAAGCCTTAAGCAAGGCAAGGAAAGGAAGAGGAGTGAGAGACCTTCAAGCTGATTTCTCAAGGCTCCTGGGGTCTGCCCGTATGGATTGGCTTTCAGAATCAAGGCCTACGGTAGGGCATCCATCCATAGTACTGGGATCCCACTACTGTGTTTGGTGTCTCACGGCCATGAAAAAGGTGGTTGCCTCACACTACTTTGGAAGAGGTTTCCATGCTTTATTTCAAGCAAAGTAAATATATTTTGATCTTTTCCAGCATAAATTCCTCAGGTTATATTCTGCAAGATTTTTAATATGTTAAATGGAAAGTAAAAAAAACCCTTTTTTGGTTGTTTTTCTTTAGTGTGGCTGTTGGCATATTCATCTGACATGCCATATCACTGCTCACCCCTTCTAGTGCACTGAGGGAATCCTGTTTGCATGGATTAAAGTGAAATCACAGAGGTAATGGTGCTAGAAGGTAAGTTTTAAAAATCTTTAAGGGAGGAAAAAAAGCCCTACTTTTGCTTTGAGCATTCAAACAATTTCATGAATCTCCCTTTGTGCAGAAACGTAGGCTCTCGCCCATTGCTCTAGAAAAATGAAAACACTTGAGAGAAAATGAAAGACTTTTTCAATTTTATCATAACTAATGTACTTTAACCTCTTAGAAAAAAATCAGCTGGGTGCCTTCCAACTCTGAATGACAATTACCTGGAGCAAACTCGAAATTACCATTATGTCTATCAAGGAAAACAACAATGTGAAAAAAATCTCTCGCAGGAGTGCATGAGTTTCAAGCAAAGATTTCCCAGGATACACTGTAAATTTGGATACGAAGAAGAGGCAATCAGATTCTTAATAACTGCTTTTTTATTTGCTGTGTGGTATACAATCAAAGTGTACCGCACCGTTAAGGAGTGCACATTAAGCAAGAGTTATAAATGGCACGGAGAAAGAAAAGACCGGCAAGGAGGTGGAGGGAGAGGGACTCCCAGGAGAAGGGGCGAGAATGTACTAGTGGCTGAACCAGAACCACAACACAAGTGACCGTGTCAAATGAAAACAGGATTCGAATCATTTCTGGGAAGAACTGATTTTGGCAGGCCCAAGGATCCCGATTATCACCAGGCATCCTTTCCCCTTTGTCCTCTACATTTCTTGGAAACACTCTACTCTACAAACCTCCCCTCTACACTTAAATCCAAGGAACCATAGCGTGCAACAGAGGACACAGGAGCAACAGAGACGGGGTAAAAAGAGTCACAAACCCAATGGCAGCAGAACCCCAATCAGGACACTGGGTCTATGTTGTGCTCCTATTTTGGAAGCTGTGGACTGAAAAGGGGGTGCACTATTGAGGTTTGTGACCTAAGGTTGAACTAGGATTCAGGAGAGCTGCACTCCAGTCCTTGTTCTGGCACACAATTCCTTTGTGATTGAGGTGAATCCCTAAGTCTCTCATTCATTTGTAAATGGAAATAACAATTCTTCCCTTGTTTTATAGTTGGTAGGGTCGAAGGGACCTGAGCAGATCATCAAGTCCGACCCCCTGCCATGGGCAGGAAAGGATCCTGGGGTGAAACGACCCTGGCTACGTGATTATCTAGCCTCCTTTTGAAGACCCCCCAGGGTAGGAGCAAGCACCACTTCCCTTGGAAGTTGGTTCCAGATCCCAGCCGCCCTGACTGTGAAGTAGTGCCTCCTGATGTCTAGCCTAAACCTACTCTCACTCAACTTATAGCCATTATTCCTTGTTATTCCCAGTAGTGCTTGGGGGAACAGGGACTCTACGAATGCCTGCTGGTCCCCCTTGGCAAGTTTATAGACAGATTTGTCTAGATTATTTAGACTATAGACTCCTCAAAAGCCAGGGCCTATCTCTTCCCCCAAACTGGTAACCCCAAACACTAAAAGAAATGAGTCTCTAGTTTTGGGGCCTTTAGGATTAATTTTTTCTGGGTTTTTTTTCTGTATTCATGAAACCTAGCACCTCATAGTTTTGGACTAAATGAAAGCTAAGAGTCTTCTGTAACCACAGAACTCCAGCAGTTGGGACATTAAACACCAAATATTATATGATCAGTGCTAAAATTACTGGGTAGTTGGCGGTACTGCTTATGATGTATCTGTACAGCAATGAACTTAGTAGGGTCAGCTCTCAGCGACCTTTTTATGTGCTAATGGACCAAAACATAAGAACACTTCAGTCAGTGCAGTCATGGAAGTCCTGCACATCCCAGTTGCTCCTTGGCCTCCCATCCACACCTTCTGTGGAAACATGAGTGGTGCATATGTGGGTTTGAGTTATAAGCCTGAGGTGGTTTGACTCTAGCAATCCTACCCCAGACACATGCAGTGGAATAGCATTAGCTAGCTCTGCTTCATCTGGGCCACTCTGCTGCCAGGCAAGAGAGCCACAATTCTACTCTTTAATTTCATATACCGAATGGTCTAGGACAGAGGTCCTCAACTCCTGGCCCACAGGCCAGATCTGGATGATGAAGCCATGCAAACCAGCCATGGTCTGGAAAATTTGGCAGTGGGGGAGTGGTGCCAATATTCCCCACTTGGAGGGTTTCCTTGGCAGGGCTGGCCCTGCTCAGAGGGTTTGGGCCCCATTCTTGCATGGCTGGATCAAACCAGGGCCTGGTCCAGCTGTGCAGCAATGGCCCAGCTGGGGCCCAATCCAGCCATGTGGGACTGGCCTGGCAGGGGCTGAGGTAGCTAGGCAGGATTGAATCCCACCCAGGCCATTCCCACGTGGCTGAATCCTACCACATGTGGATTCAAGCTCAACAGCTGGATCTGGCCTGTGGACAGACCTGGCACTGCTTAACCAGCCCATGGGCCAAAAAATGTGGGCACCACTGATCTAGCACTGTCTTGGGCTGCAAGCTTCCCAGTTGTGCTGATCGTAATGGAAATGAAGACTACAGTAAGGGAGCTGAGGTGCTCACACTATGCCTGATGAGTGGCAGCTGGAACTAGCTGAATTCACTGATATGACCTTCCTCACCACAAACTGTAAGGGTGGCACAGAGTGGTGATATAAACATACTGACATTTCTAGTGACACTAATCTGCCTTTGATTTAAGGTTTTAATTGATGTTCCTGAGGCCTGGTAGTTTTAAAGAAGATTAAAAGCCGTGCTGTTAAATATTACAACTATATTTAATGGACAAGAAACATAACATGATAGAAAACTCTATGTACTCAACGCCCCAAAGTTCCAAATTTCTGTCCCTGACCTAATTAAGCCTTGTAACGTATTAGTTTGGGTGACTTTCCTGAACTGAGCTCTGACCTGCAGCTCCCTAGTCGTTTATTAGACTTTCTGTAATAACCAACCTGTGCCCGACTCCATGTCGAAGCTTGGTAATGCACTGTATTCTACACATCATCAGAATTTTTAAAAGCTACTTTTTTAATAGTAAGCTGTTAGGTAGAACCAGTGACTTTAGTTATCCCTCCTGAATGGCTATAACCCCTGTCTTCTACTGACCTGTTCTGTACAGAGACAAAACCAGAAGAAGCAGAGAAAGGAGGAGAGACACATCATGGAGCAGCCAATACCCTGGAAGAAGCCACAGATTGAGGTCCCTTTGTCAGTGAGGTGCTACCCCTACAAGAGAGACAGAGAATGGCTCTGTCACTGAGCCAAGGTGCTTAGGGTACTCATCCAGGGTCAGTGCTGTAGCAATGAAGTTTGGCACTTGGGGCAAAGCCCACAGCAGCAGCCTGCCCTCACCCTATGCACAGATCTGAGGGGCACATGCCCCCCCCCCCCCCCCCC
>NW_005842046.1:1006897-1025466 GCF_000455745.1 Alligator sinensis
GCAGTTCATGCAGTGGCACAAGCCACCCTTCCCCCATCCCCACATCCTCCAAACAAGCCACTCATGGCTCAGACCTGCATCATGCTCTGGCTAGCCAGTGCCTGTTGGTGCTCCTTCACTTCGGTGACTGGGGCAGTTGCCTGCTTGTGCCCTGCCCCACTTACTACAGCGCTGTCCAGGATGTGGAAGACACAGGTTCATGTGCCTAATCTGGAGAATGGATTTGAACCTGGGTTTTCTGGATGCATGCCCTAAACCACCAGGGTATTTGCTATTCTGGAAAGTTTCTCTGTCTTTTGGAACATTGTGAAATATCCGGACACACGGTATGTTCCTGTGAACAACTTTGGTTTCATTGTGTTGAAAAATCATTCACAAGTTCTAGCACCATTGGGTCATAGTCATAGAGAAGTAGGGCTGGAAGAGACCTCCAAAGGTCATCTAGCTCAACCCACTGCCTGAGGCAGGATCATTCCTATGCAAGCCATCCTATACAAACCAAAATCAAAGATCTAAAGAAGACTACTCTTAACCTTGACACAACACAGACTTAACACCCTAACCTGCCACAGGTGAAGCAGGGGAACCATGGCAGCCATTGTCCTGCTTCTATGAAATGTTGTCAATATATGCTCAAGTAGAGAGTCAGATTATTGCTTTATTTTGGCTCCTTTGTGATGCTTCCAAAATTGAAAGGGACTTTAAAATCACATAGGCTAAGAAACCTGAGGGTTCTCCAAGCAAGGATGAAACATAGGATGCCACAGGCGTTCCCCAGAGTGAGTCACTGGGCTGTTTGGGAAGTGGACACTTGGAGTCTGATCCAGTTTAGTCCAAGGGGGGTTCACATCAGAGTGAAGTGGAAATTAGATTCCTATGTTTCCAAGTGCCATCTCATTTGGCCCTGTTCTACAAGCTACAAAAGTCAAGAGGCACCTCCATGTCAGACTGCAACCTTTCTTAGGTCCTTACATCACAGCTTCTGTGTATGCCCAGAAGCAGTCTAGTTTGATCATTCACATGCCTGTCTCCTGATTAAGCTCTACACATGACAGTTTGGTGCTAGAGTGGTGCCATTACATGTGCTTGAAACATGCTTAATTGGTACCAAATTCAGCTAAGACAATGACGACAGTAATACCCACCTTTTGCCCAAGAGCCTACTGGTTTGTATACTTATCTGGGAAATGGGACATCTAGGTTCTGGGTCCTTCTCACCCTGAAACCTTCAAAACATACATCTCCCACTTCCTAGGAGCATGTCTGTCCTGTCAGTCTATAGAATAAGCTAGATAAGAGCTCCCTCCTGTGGAAACAGGGCCACTGGATGTAAAGGGCATGGGGCCAGTAGGAGTCTTTATCTACAGCTTAGGAATCATGGCAGCCTCTGGCCAGGGGGAATTATTGGGTTATGGTCACAAGGATGGTTCAAGATGAAGCAACCACACCAATCCAGGAAAGTTAGTAATGGGAAGTATGCAAGGGGTATTTCTCTTCTGGAAAAGCTGACCTTGCTTGAGCACAGTGTCTAGTATCATGCTGACCCCTGAAAGTGCCTGGCTAGAGCAGCAGCACTTTGGGAGTTGGGACATGCAGTGTCTTTGAATGCTAATTAAGTTCTCAACAAAGTTTCAGAGGATGGATGGGGTGACAGCCCATGCAAACGTGGAGAGAGATTGGCAGATGACAGTGACAAATGACGAATAAAAAAATCTGAAAAGCTTTTAATTACATTAGAGAATTGAGAACTATTTGTTTTTCCTTGGAAGAAATAAGAAATTGGAGCTGCAAGTATGGCATGGGAGCTCATCCATCTACTGGCAGTCACCCCAGGGAACCCACAAAGCTGGCTGACTAGCTGGGGTCAATGGGCTGCTCAGAAAGCTGTGCCACCATGTCATGCAAGTGGGAGAAATGCCATTTCTGGCTTAGTCTCATGTTCTCAAACTCATGTCACCTGTGACTGTAGGATCTGGGAGCCTACGTGATTTATGATAAGGGTAATTTAAATTACTCAGCCCGTGGTATAGGCCAGCACTGTTCAACTGGTGGCCTGCAGGCAGTATGTGGCCCCTGGCTGTTTAAAAACTAGACAGCCCTGACATAGGCCAAGGTATTACACATCTTCCCAGACTAAACTTTGTCCCTGAGTGACTTAAATCCACAGACATTTAAGCTCCTTTTCTCTAGTAGACCAGTGCCTACATTTATTCAGATAACAGAGTTACCAGAGGAGTTAAAACTAAAGAACTTACCAGCCAAAGGCCAGGTCCTGCCAGAAGAATGTCGTTTTTTTTCCTGTCTTTTTTTCATAATTTTGCACTATTCCTCAGCTAACTGAACAAGAGATGAAAGACAAAGAGAGACTTAATTTAGTTTATGAAAGTGGCCACTTTCCATGTTGGTATCTGAAGCTCTTGCAGATTTGATTAATTTGGTTGGATTGCTTCTTTGAAGTAAGAACATTGGGTTTGTTCAAGCATTTCCCTTGTTCAAACTACACTTGGAAGTAGCTGCTCCCAGATAGTGTCCAGCAACTACAAAGCGCCTTCGCGGTTGATTGAGAATTTTGTACATCATCTTGTTCTGGAAATCAGTGATCTCTATACAGTAACGCTTCACTTCTTTCCCTTGTAACTCCTGCTTTGCCTTTTATTTTCCAAAGGGATAAAAGCTACTTACGCTGTCATGTTTTAAAACCACTGCAAGGAAGGAAGCAAAACCTAATTAGCTATCTAGGGAAAATATGCTTCTGAAGAATTGTCCAGCTTCAGCTTCCCACATCAGCAGCAATCAGCTCTCAGCGTGTGTAATTGTAGGAAGCGGAGAGAGTCAGTTGGAGTACAAATCGTCATTGTTATTGGCCATTTTTGGATGGCGGCCACACCATTGCCAAGTTCATTGCAGTCTGAGAATACAGTGTATATATCCCAGAGGAAAGCCTTAGATGTAGCAACGGTGTAAAAGCAAGTTCCAGCCAAATATTTCTATTGGTGCAGTGACCATCAGAACAAACATAGTAGGGATGGATAAACCAGGTGGGTAAAATAAGTGTGATGCTGAGTTATGCCTTCATTCAGACTCCTAATGCCTACCATCTTTTCTGTGTCAGACCTTTAGACTGGTAGGTTTCCAGGGCAATGGCGCTCCACTTTGTCATCTATACAGCCTTCACATGTTACTGACCCATAATGTATTAATCGCCATCTCCCCTCAAAACCAAACCATGTATAAAGTTGAAAAATAGTTCAATTATTTTTTTTCCAGCTTTCCACTGGCCCATTGCATCGCTAGGTTTTATCTTGGATTGGAAACAGAAATGCCAAGGCCATGTCTACATCATCTGAGGATCCACACGGGGGCACTTCAATGAGACACGCTGCTACTCCCCTGAAAGAGGGGTAAGTGCGAGGAACATGTGCTAAGTATAATATGTAGCAGCCCCCTACGACTTACCACCTTTGTAGCCAGGGGCAAACAAAAATAATGTAGTCCATGCAGCGTGGACATGCCCTAATACACTGCAGCACCCACTGGGGTGTTCCCGAGTTGGTGTAGGGCAGGACAAAAGCACCTAGAGAAAAGCCATTCCACTCTCCCAGGTTGGAACTAATACATATCCAAATAAATCAGTTTGCTTGACATTTCCAGCTCAATTTCAGATAAAAACATTAAGTCAATTATGTATTTGGTAGCCATGTTGGTCTGAGACAAAAAGCAATGCAAAACTCCAGAACCTGTTGGTTCAGAGATGACGCCTTTTATTAGACCAACTAAGAATAGTTTTTGTGCGATTTCTTAGTTGGTCTAATAAAAGGCATCATCTCTGAACCAACAGTTCTAGAGTTTTGCATTGCTTTAAGTCAAGTATGATTTTTGGACCAGCAGTCCAACAAGTTACCTGAGGCTCCACAGACTACCAGAGCACAGAGCAACAGGTGGGATCCTGGAGTAAAATGAGGAAGAGCAGGAGAATTAAAACTGGTACAGACTGACAAAAGATGGCTATGATTTGAGTAAGCGAGTGTAGATATAGGAGAGCTACAACAAAGAGGAGAGTTATTTTCAGATACCAATGATAAGATTAGAAAACTTACATAAGAAAAAAATGAGCCTAATTCTCTTCTCATTCACACCTCTGTTAACAGGACTGCTTTGAGAGGAGTGGATGCATCTACACATGAATTCATTTGATGCAATGAACTCTGGTGCAGTTCGTGCTGGAGTTTATTTCTCCCAGGCGCAGCGTTTACATGTGCACCTGGGACTGCAGCATGTTTAGCCAGGGTGGTACAGCCCCGGTTGGCAGGGGGCAAAAGGGGTCAGCCTACCAGCCTGGGGCTGCTCCTGCCTACCTCAATGTGCTGCAGGAGGGCTGGCTGGGGAACAAGGATGCTACAGTGTGGGGCTAGTCAGCAGGCAGCCCCACAATGTAGCAGCCTTGTGGTCCAGCCAGCCCCAGTCATCGTCTACACATGCACTGCAGCAGATTAAATAACTCCGCTGTAGAATAGTATATGTGTTGGGCAGTACTATCCCACGGTGGAGTTAATTAGTTTATTCCAGCCTAACAGCACCGGACATGCGGAGGGTGACACTTTGCTGCAGAGTTACTTTGTCAACTCCACCGTAAGCGTCTCGTGTAGATGCACCCAGTGAGTAAGGAAAGCAGAATCTGGACCACGGCAGGAATTACATGTGAATTAAGGTACTAGTCTGTGCGAGTAAAGTTGAAAGAATCAGGCCTTAACTATCAAGCCAAAAGGATGGATGAAAGAAAGAGGCAAATAAGATAATTGATAGGGAACCAAAAGACAGGATTTCTGTTGCTAGCCCTTTCACTGACTTTCTACTTGGTCTTTGTCAAGATACTTAAGCTTGAAGAAGGGACTCTCTGTCCTAATGCAAAGGGACAACCGTTTTGGTTCATGCCTCAAGCAGCCACAGATAAACACCAGCAAATAATAGCAAGGGCTTTATTTTTATTTCATGGTGAACAGTAGCAGAAAACTCATTCCCATCTTGTATTGATGATGCTGCATGTTGCCCTGCAATGCACAAACGTAGCTGAACTCAAGAGTTAAAGCAATCTTTTTTCTCTTTATTTCAAAATATCTTGATGCCAAAAGTTAAGAGGTAAAAATTGATTTCTGTCTGAGAAGTTACCTACATCATTATTTACAGGCATACAGCTCTTCAGGAAGAGACTGAAACAAAAATAATATGCTTAAAGAATTTTATCGGTTAAGATCTGATGTATCAAAACATTTGGGTTGAATCTTTTTATAGATTTGGCAATAAAAATGGGCTAAAAATAATATGTCCTAAGAGATTTCTTTTATTAAACAAGTTTTGTCAGTAAAATAGATGGCCGCTTGTGTTGTTAAAGAACAAAATAAAGGAGGTTGTCAAAAACAAACACGCCAGGGTTTTAATTACAAGATTTGAAGGGTGGAATAGTTCATTCTATTTTCCGCTAGATTTAGCATGCAAGTGGCTATTTACTGCTCTTTTCCCAAGATCTGATCTGTCATGTAATGCAGGGACATGTAATGCTCTGATCTGTCATGTAATGCACAATTCTGTGATTTCTTCTTTGTGAATTTCCAACTGCAATAATCAGGAATATTTGGAAACCAAAGGTATAGAAAGAGCTTAGTCTGATCGCTAAAGGGAATATATAGAATGTATGTATACATGGATGTGGACTACACAAGCCCACGTATGTATATCTCAGGCATACATTCCTACAAATGTAGGGTATGTGTGGATGTATTCATACATATACATACATAGAAAATGGTTAGGGGGCTGGGGAACATGACTTCTGAGGAGAGGCTGAGGGAACTGGGCGTATTTAGTGTGCAGAAGAGAAGACACAGCCTTCAACTCCCTGCATGAGGGTTACAAAGAGGATGGATCTGGACCGTTCTCAGTGGGGGCAGATGACAGGACAAGGAGCAATGGGGGTGGTGGAAAATAACAAGGGATCAACCAGGCAGATGCTCAGGTTGCAGCACACAAAGTTTGAGTTAGATATTAGGAAGAATATTCTCATGAGGAGAGTAGAAATGCACTGGAACAGGCTACCCTGAGCATTATGACAGCAGACTGTACTACCTGAAGCTGTCAATGCCAAGAGCTGGGTGGTGGAAAATAGCCTAGCAACCTCTGTGGTGCCAATGGTTTCAGGCAACCTATCTAGCAACCTAGAGAGGGGTACTAGTTCTTCCCCTGGTGGAGGAAATGCCACCAAAAGTTGGATGCCATGACAGCGTGGACTGGGTTCTTCCGCCTTGGTTAGCAACCAGTCTACAAGTGGAGCCCCAAAAAGCAGACATATTGAAGATCTCCATACCATCAGCTCCTGTAGCCAAGTTGCCTCCAAATGTACTGGCTTCTGCCTTTCCTTTGGGATCAACCAGCTAGGCTGAGAGGGTGACATTGATATACTGGCAACTCAAGCATTTCCATATGAACTGCCCAGGCCAGCAGCCAAAACTGGTAGAAACTCCATCCTTGGAGGTTTTAAGCCCAGGCTAGACAAAGCCTTGGGTGGGATAATATAGTTGGGGATCATCCTGCTTTGAGCCGGGGGGGGGAGGGGGTTGGACTAGATGTGACCTCCTGAGGTCCTTTCGAACCCTAATTCTCTATGATGCCATACATACACAACCCCCCCCCCCACTATGTTGAAACAACATTGAGATTGAAAAGTCAGATATTCAAAAGTTAGGAAATACTGTTGTTAAATCAGCCCCGCTTTCATAGCAATTAAGATGAGAATTAATAAAAACCATGTTTCCCAGTTGGCTGGAAATGTTGGGATGTGGAGGAGAGGTTCAAATGTGGTTGTGGTCTGGATCAGAAGAAAAACAAGTTGCTTCAAAATTTCCACTAACTGGAAACACTTTGGCCCTGGCAATTGATCCACAAAATCAACACCTGTGATATTTCTCCTGGCAATACCATTGACAAGCCTACTAATTTCACTGAGCAACTGCAGGGAAATTTTACAGTATCCAGTCCTGGAGCAGACCAGCCTGGCAGATCACCCCTGGGAGTTGGTTCCCGACCAGTCTTGTACTTCTGGTCTTCAGTAGGCCCCATAGTTTTGTCCACCCCCAAGATGGTGACTCACAGCCTCCAGGGCCCCTTGCCTGAGGGTATCGGTATGAGGAAGCAGAATTCTCATAGGTTCAGCTAAAACAAATAGTACCTGAGATATTTTCAATTAAATGTTTCAAGCTCAAAGAATCAGCACTTTTCAGTGAAATTTTCCAGGAGAATTTCTGTCCATTCCCAATCGTTATACCCTCTTCACTTACATTATTTAATGTTTAGTAGCAGCCTTCTTAGTCCAATCTAACTCTTTCCACCACCGTCAGCTGCCTACCAGCAGATGCTACCATCATCCTCTCTAATAAAATGACTGCATGTGCAAATTAATTTAGTTTTGTCAGTCCCTGTTAGAACTTCCTGAGGCTGAATTATTGAGGCCATTGGGAGCTTCCCCATTGATTTCAACTGGCACCGGATCAAATCCTTTAAAGAAAAGTTGTCGCTGGGCAGAAAACAATGACTATCATTCCATATCGAAATAATACCGCTTACATTCCATATTCTCTTGTGGAGCCCTGAATTTCACATAGATTTGCCTGAAAATAGGAGCTTTACTTCTTGATTCTACTCTCAGTTGGAGGCCATAATTTTCAATTTATCACACTCTAATCATTGCCATAGCAGCTCAATGTGATGTCCTGAACACAGAATGACGCCAACGGTAGGACAACTGCTGAAAGATGATATTTGGGCATATTTGTCTGAATTTCAGACAAGAGCCTACATTGAACGTGCTGGGTCCCTTTTGTTAGCTTTGAGTGCAATCCACCCCTGCGTAGAAGAAAATCCGCAAGCCATGCATCGTTGAATGGTTTCCAAACAATCACGAGACTGAAGTTTGGTGTTTCCAAATCTTGTAGAACAATTATGATTGAACAATAATGATCGCATTAATAAACCAACTTTAAAAAGGAAAAAAAAGGTTATATTTGTTGGCTAAATGGTCAATAAGTCAATTGGATCTGATAATGAGTAGAAAACCTGATGGAGCAGATTAAAAATATTTTAAATTAATGATGCTCACCAAACGCATACTGCAGCATTAGACTTCTAAGGAATCCCACTTTTTGCATCCTATTATCCATGCCATAGCCTGAACCTAGATCTCAATTGTGCAGAATTGTTGCATTTTTTTTTCCATAATAAAGCATACTGTTGGCTTCATTTTCCAAGGAGCCTAGTAATGTGCGTTCTCACTGAAAAACTGTTGTTGAAAATCTGGCCCCCTGTGTCCAGTTTTGTTGTCTTTTTGCCTACATGGACATCATTACAGGCCATGGTGACTGCAGGAATGCACTGGGAAACACATTCATGGGGTTTCTCTGAAAGTCTGGAATGAAAGTGGTATCAGATCAAGAGGCTGAAGTCTCTTGCTCAACCCGCCTAATGAGAAACAGATTCTCTGTCCAGTGCAGCCAAAGACCATTCAGTAAAGGAGAGAGATTTCACAAGATGTCACAAAGCTTGATCCTTCTGTTCGGTGTCAGTATAGTGCCCATAGCTGACACTCATTCAGGAAACAGGAACTATTTAGTCACAAAATTAATTTACTTATTGTGGATCCTTTAATATATTTAACTAATGCATGGGCCATATATTTTAGATATATCACCATTTCAGAAGCAAAATGTATTACACATGAGTTGCCTCAGGCAGGCTCTAAGGTTAGATGCTTTGTCATAGGCAAAGAACCGTGGTGTGCCAAATCTGTGCCCTTCACTAATCTGTACACCAGTTTCCCTGTTTCCTTCTCCATTTCTTCATAAGATCCTGAAAACTTTCAAGAAATATCACAAGATTTTCAGGCCAGTTTCATGGATTTTAAGATTTTTTCATAATTGATAGAGAACGTTAGGAAGTTTTGTGTGCTTTTTTAAATTGCTATTGAGCATGGAGTTCACTTGTCCTAGACATAGTTATATTCATAAGCTACAAAGATTTAACAGTTGTCCTTCCAATGCCCATATTTAAGACAGGGAAACGAGGTTGCTTCTGTTACGATCCAAATGAACAGACATATGTTTTCATTTATCCTTCTTCGTTAAGAGGAAGTTGCTCAGACTGATTTCTGAGGTATAATAAATAGAAAGTGGATTTTGAATATGCAGCTGCTCGTATGAACTTTTTCATGGGAAACTTGTTTGGGGGGTGGCGGGGGGGGTTGGTTTTTTTTCCATAAAGCAATTGCTTACAAAGCAAATGTCTTGTTTACAGCATGTAAAATATTAATTCAGAAATAATAGCTTTTGAATTGCATTTTCAGATATTTGTCTCATTGCAATTGTGGGAAAAAGGAGCCTGTGAAAAACTTTTGATTAATACTAGAATCCTCCTAATACTTCTCAGCGCACAGAAGAACATAAGTTTGGGCTTTTTCATATTCACCCTATGTTAGCTCCTGTGGGTTACACTTTTCTATTATTCCCTCATAAGACATAGACCAAGATATTGATTTAGTTCTCCATGATATTATTCCTTTTATCTTTTATATTAACACCGCTGTGGTTCCAATTCAAAAGCGCATACATTTTGCAAATGCAGTCTGGACCTGATCCAAAACCCGTCAATAGAAAACCTTCTACTGTTTTGGATCAAACTTTCTCTGAATTAGTTACAGCTACCGCATTACTCCCCATATGGACACATAGAGCCACTAGCTATGAAGTCCGAGGTAAGCACTACTGCTCAGGTGCTATGTATCCACTTGACCTGTCAAGTGGACCTCCAGCAGGATGGGGCCCCTGGGTAGACAAAGCAGTGGCAATGTCCTCTCTGCTAGGGAATGCACACTGTCCAAATTGTGGGTACTGCTGACTCTAACAGAAATGTAGCCAGAGTGATCAGGGGATGTGCAACATCAGGGTATAACTAAGGTGCCCCTATAAATGAAGGTCCTGAAGAAAAGTAAAGCTGCCTTCCTCTTGCTGAAACACGGCAATAGCAATACCACAAAGACAACCCTCTCTGTGACTGTCCATGGGTCATGGGGGCTCAGGGAGCTCAGCAGGGACTGGTTTTAAACACCTAGATTGCTCGTTCCACTTAAACCATATTAAGTTGGATTTAAAGGTAAGCATCAATACACTAAAGTTCACTAACTCATGCTAAGTGTGAGTGTCTTAAAGTTAGGCCACTTCAGGCAAGGGCTAACTCTGGGCTGTGCTACCCAGCTCGTACTAGGGGAACTTCAGTTTGCTTCACAGAGAGAAAACAAGCAATTTACAGTCTTCTGGCAACCCAGGATGCACTGCTCCCAGACCTCTCCCCACCCAGAGTAGGGATAGAGCCCAAGCGTCCTGGCACGTAGTCACGTCCCTGTTTGCCAGCCTTCCAGTGGCAAGTCAGAGCTGTGGAGGCAAGAAACGGTATTAATGCTTAACGTATGACTGCTCACTAACTTTAACACTGATTAACATTCCACAGATTTAGTACGATCTACACGTAACATGAAACATCGCCTTTAAGGGTAGATGGATGGCAGAATGGTGCTATTTGTGTACCATGGTGTAAAGAGAGTGATCGGGCAGGAAGGGCTTGAGGAGCTAATGCAGTCAATGTAGCACTTGAGGGCTTGAATTCTCAAAAGTAGCTGCAAGTGCCCAGAATCAGTCAGTGGGAGTTGAGTGCTTGGATCCTTCAGCTGTCTCAAGTAATCCCAGTTTATAAACAAGTCCCCTGTTCTCTAGAGGCCAATTACTGCCTTCTCTGAAGTCACTGGGTGACTTGGCTGTCCACGCTGCCCCTTGTCTTCTATTCTGAAGACTACAAAAAGCAGCTCAATGATCCAGTAATGTTGGAGTCAGGCCAATGTGGAGCCATGGCTGTGAGTCTGCCCTTGCTCTGGCTCTTGGGACAGGAGGCCAGGCCATGGAGATACAATGTGGCTCTACTGCTGGCAAGGTCAAAACTGAACTGGATGACCTGGCTCTTGGGACAGGAGGCCGGACCATGGGGACACGATGTGGCTCTACTGCTGGCAAGGTCAAGACTGAACTGGATGACCTGGCTCTTGGGATGGGAGGGCAGACCATGGGGACATGATGTGGATCTACTTCTGGCAAGGTCAGGACTGAACTGGATGATCTGGGTCCTGCAGAAAGGTCACTTCCCAAAGCCCTGAAGGCTGACATTTTCAGAATATTACCTCGTGAAGTCTTCACTTCAGGCATACACAGTGGATTGGCATCCCAGAGACTGAAATGCAGGTTAAACTGCTGGCAGAGAGCTTGAGTTACATTTGCACTGTACATAGGGCCAATATTTTCCACTTATCTTTTTACATCTGAAGAGCTTTCTGCCTAAGGAATGTGCATTGCCCTCAGTCCATATGCAGGGCTGTAAAACCCCATGCAAATCCTAGTCAGAGCTGAAAGCTGTCCCAAGTTAGCCTAAATTGTACCACCTCAGCTCTTCAAGGGACAGCAGCCTCCAGTGTCTTTAGGTTTCCCCCTCCACCCCTTTAAGTTGAAGCTTATTATGTCTCCTTGAATCTTCCCTCTGCATTAGGACTTCTTTTTTTTCTGCATCTCCTCAAATGGAGTAATTGAGCCTGAAAGATCCTATAAATCACATAATTAAGAAACAGTGCACACAAAAAGGAATCATGGCAGGATCAATTTGCTAGCTAATATCCTGAGGCAATGCCCAGGCCAAAAAACAGTCGCTCCTTTAGCAAGCTGATCATTATGATTCAAGTGTGGTTTGAGAGAGGATTATTGCATCACAGACATTAAATAAGGAATGATGTGGTATAACAGTTCAGGTAGTGCCACTGCAAAGCTCTATGCTTTAACTGAGATAGAAAATGGCTGTGGAGGAAAAATGAATTGATCTCTGAATGGAGTTAACTCACAGTTAGAATTCAGAATGCAGTAAAAATCTGGGGTCATTCCACTAACTTTGAGGAAGTGACCCTGGCATGACCCTGATTTAACTAAGGCAAAATATAGCCCATTGTAAATGGAGCATCCACTGCTATCTCCATGTTCAGTTTGGGGGCAAATTGTAGTGCAGTTCCTTTGGATTTACATCAACATGACTGAGATCACAGGTTGTTCCCTTGGGTTGCAGCCTTGTTGCTTATTCTTGTAAGGTCATGCTATTACTATTGCTACTGGTATATTACCCAGTTGTTACTCAGGGATAAAGAGAGATTAAAATGGGAGAGATTAAACTAGTACCATTACTTGTTCACAGAGAGTATGTCTACACAAGACACTTTACAGTGCAGCAGACTAATTTGCTGCAGAGCAAAGTGTCGCCAACTACATGTGTGTGGCAATTCAGGTGCAATTAGACTAATGTATTGTGCTGCTGGATAGTTCTGTCAGATACAAGTGGTATCCAGCAGTGCAGTAAATTACTCTGTTTAAATGCATGTGTAGACCGTGACACCTCAAATTGAGCTGGGGTATATTTAGCCGCATTAATTGTACATGTAGATGTGTCCAGAGGGTGTGTCGAGCCATGCATATTAATACAATACAGTAAACTCTGGTGCGTATTGAGCCAGGTTGGAGCAGCCTCAGCCGGCAGGGAGTCCAGGGGGTCCAGGCATTTACTGCAGGGCTAATTAGTCAACTCCACAGTAAATGTCTCATATAGCTATGCTCAGATTCATAAAGAATGAACATTTGCCAGCTGAAGTTACATCAGATGCATCTGTGCCCTATTTCCAGTAACAACAAACTTGACAGATGAATTCCTCAGTGCGGTGACCGCATGCCTATCCAGATGGTATTAATGAAGGTCATCTAGAATGGGTTGGACATGTGGCTCAGTTGGACGATGCATGATACTCAAGCAACTCCTACATGGTGAATTAGAGAACAGGAAGAGGAAGTGTGACGACTGAGGACAACCTCCTGACTAATTCTCTTGAGTTCTTTGCCATAAATAGGTTGTAATAGAGCACCTAGGGGAGGGAAAAAAGAAACTTACTGGAACAGTAACAGGTTGCATTTGGACAGGAAGAGTGTGCAAGACAATGCAAAAGAAGCACCATTTTCGGCAACAGCAGCAGCAGACTGGATCCCGCATTGAACGGCGTTCTATTTCATGGCACTGTCCATAGACCTGAGGAGTCATCTGGACTCTCACAGTATTTGACTCCACCCCACACGATGCCACAGTTGTTGACAAATACAAGGGACACTCAGTGCTGCTGCTGCTGATTAGTTTACCAGTATTCAGATAATGCAAAAACAAAAGTAAAGCACATTGCAATGGACACCGATTGGTTTCTTTGTTGGTGATCACAGGAGAAAGATCTAACCCCAGAGGTCTTTCCTGCCCAAGTGCAGGGGGAATGGACCCAATGATCTGCAAGGTCCCTTCCAGCCCCTAACAACTATGAAACAAGATGGCTTTGCTTGTTGCCAAGATGACAGAGATGCTCTTCCATGACAATCCCACCCAATAAGGATTTAAAAAGCCACAGAGTTTATGAAACCACAGGGAAGAATGGCTAATTAGATTATATCCCATGCCAAAGCACAAAGAAAATGTAAGTCCTAGTTCCACCCTAGATTTTCCATATAACTCTGGGCAATTTAGAAGGAGCTTATATCTTAGGAGGCACAATACCTAAATTCTAGGCATGTAGCCCCAGAATGGCATTTAAAACCTAGAGTTAGGCATTAGAAATCCTCCTTACATGGTGCCTAGGGTATATCTACATGCTACACAATGCAGAGCCATGCAGATGTATCCTGAGCTGTCTGTGAACCCAAAAGCTTGTGTATTGGATTTTAGAAAGGCAAAAGACAGCACTGTGAAGAGCCAGCTTGGCAAACTCTAGCTCCAGAAGCAGGGATTATTAGTCCAAGTTTAACACCGTGCTAGTGTGGCTATACTGTTTCCAGTTCCATAGCTACCCTGCACAGGCCTGACTTGCAGTGTCATTGCCTTTGCACTGAATAGACATACATTTTCTAGCAGGTCCCTCCAGACCCCACTTTCAGAATAGTGTTTTTTATCCAGTGATTGTTTGAAATAAAAGGCACAGGTAGCCCCGGAAGTAGGGCCTAGAATCCAGACTTCTGCTCTCCCAGATGAGTTGAGCGTCCTACCCACCAGGCTTCAGCATTATGCTCCCTTTTGTTTTCTCTCCATCCCCATAGATCTTGCATTCCTTATTGCTCCATGGCCCAATTTTGGCAGGAAGGGAAGGGGGTGCTACCTCCCCGGCTACTGGGTAAAAGACTCCCATGGTAGGTTGGAGCTGTGGTTTGAAGCCCCTTAGGCTGAAGAGGAAGTAGGACCCGGGTATCTCACTACCTGAGCAAGTGCTCTAACCACTGGGGCGGCAGAGACACTTTTCTCCACCTCAATCATGTTTAAATGCAAGTGGCCTTGGCTTCAGTGCATATTAAGCTGTATTAGGCTGTCAAGGGATCTGGCTGCTGCTCTGCCCAGTTTCTGAAACCCAATAGAGCTTATGTGGGAGCTTAGTGCCAGCAGCTTAGGCTGGGGCAGTGCAGGCATGTGCAGGAACAGAACTGCAGGCACCCTGGGAACTTTCAGGCCAAAGGTAGGTATGTAGCACATCAAAGTGCTGCCAGGTCTGGTGGCTGCTGCACAGGGGATGATGGCTTGCAATTTTGGTCTTGGATTTCCAAAGCCTGCCCTACTGTGGACACCAGAGCCCTTTTGTGGATCTGGCCACTAATATTTCTGTACCCTGCAAAAGAGGAAGAATAATGCTTCCTTTCTTCCACCTCTGCCTGAATGATCTACTTGTTTGACTATACACTCTTTGTGCAGGCATCCGCTTGTGTTATGTATACACAGAAGGAGTAGCACAACATGATTCAGGTCTCCGTTGTATTAAAAATGTATTTTAAAAAAGCCCAGAGATACATATGCCCCAGGCCAGGACCAGGTGACCTGCCAACTCTCCACACTATTATTCTAAAACAGTGGTTTTCAAGCTTTTTTCATTTGTGGACCCCTACACATTTTTGAATGGAGGTGCGGACCCCTTTGAATGATAAGTGTGCGTATTCACATGCTTTTGATTTATCATAGTCATCTTTCACAGACCCCTTAGACATAGTCTGTGGACTCCCAGGGGTCCATAAACCACAGGTTGAAAAACCACTGTTCAGAAACATTAGTGCCTTGTATTTATTGCCTTACAGGAGTAGAGGTTGTAGCTGTGTTGGTCTAAGGACATCGGCAGATAAGGTTCTCTGTGTGAATCTGATATCTTTTATTAGACCAACTTAAATAGTTGGAAAACTTTTTGTATTGCCTTACTATATTTTCATGCTATGAGCAACTGCCCCCAATCTAGCAGGACCTGTCCCACAAAGAAGCAAAATAAGGTAAAAGGAGGTGCAGTGAACCAAGTAGTGAGATGGGCTAAAGCAGGAAGTCACACAACGTCATCTTCAGACATCTAAAGAGTGGCAATGGACCATCATGGCTGCAGGCCTTTCTGGAACCCAAAGAAATGAACTAAGCCCTGAAAAGGATCAATCAAATACTTCCTGTGGTTTGAGAAAAGCCGAAACGAGAGAGAGAGAGATCATTATCCAAACAGTGGGCATCTACTTCCCTCCTTCATCACATCCCTCTAGACTCCCATTGACTTCACTGGATAAGAGGATACAGGTTTAATTTCCTATAGGAGTGACATGGGGGTTCTGGACGTCAGTATAACAGACATCATTGAAACAAAGCAGATGCTGGGTGGGTGCTGCTCATAGGGTCACCAATGTCATTGCACTTGAATAATGCATGCAAAAAAAAATGTAACGAGAAAGCCAGAGCGCACTCTGAAGTTGTACATACTAAATCTTTGCAGCTTTACTGCAGGGTAAAGAACATTGCTTTAGCTATTCCTTACTCTCTGCTGATCCACAGTATCAGCCCCTGTCTTTTATGAATCCCTTTGTGCCTCAGGAAACATCTCTTATTTAGAGTCTGCTGGATCCGCTTGTTTTGATTGTTCTGCATATTGAATCAAACAGCTGGCTCAGTCATGAGAATATTGTGTTGACTCCCACCCAGCCACCTTCTCACACCTAATAGGAAACGTCTCCGTGCTAGAGGGCTGGTAGGAGCTGAGGAACCAGCGGGATACTTTTTGTATCGAAAAACAACATAGAAAGAAAAGAAACCTTTGTCTTCAACCATGACTTTTTGTCATATGCTACCCCACACTGCTCAGGAGCTGACAACAGATAAGGAGTAGCAGCTGTACCTGGCATTCTGGTATAAGCCGTCTATCAGTAATGACAGCAACATGCAGATGCTAATGATACTCGTCTAGAGAGCTCTCTGCTACCAGACTAGAGTGGTTCTTGGCTTGCTCTGTGACTAGAGGTGTTGTGAGCTGGAATGAAGGCAAATTGACTGACACTTAGTGCAGATGGGGCAGAAGTTATGTGGATTGCCTGAGGACCTGTGTGGAGGGCTAGAGACAGACATTACACATAAACCAGTTTCATAGTTGGTCGGGTCGGAAGGGACCTGAGCAAATCATTAAGTCCGACCCCCTGCCATGGCAGGAAAAAGTACTGGGATCAAACGACCCCAGTGAGGTGGTCATCTAACCTCCTTTTAAAGACCCCCCAGGGTAGAAGTGAGCACTGCTTCTCTTGGAAGTCAGTTCCAGATCCTAGCCACCCTGACTGTGAAGTAGCGCCTCCTGATGTCTAGCCTGAATCTACCCTCTGTCAGCTTGTGACTGTTATTTTTAGTCACTCCTGGTAGTGCTTGGGGAAACAGGGACTCTCCCAATGCCTGCTGGTCCCCCCTGACTAGTTTGTAAGTGGCCACCAGATCCCCCCTCAGCCTTCTCTTGCAGAGGCTGAACAGGTTCAGGTCCCGTAGCCTCTCCTTGTAGGGTCTGCCCTGCTGACCCCTGATCATGCAGGTGGCCCTCCTCTGGACCCTCTCCAGTTTAAGTGATCAGTCTGTCTCACACCCATTCCTGGTTTAATTTAAACCAGAGTCCCCCAGCATCCCTGATGCTTTGCAGCCCTGGGCTGGGTTGCCCTGAGCTGTGCTATCTGCTCCAGAGCAGGGTTGGCCCTGTCCCTCTGCTCCCTAGCTGGAGCTCTGGCAGAGACAGAAGAAAAACAGCAGGGTCTGCCTGGCTTCCCCCTGCCCTCCATCCCTCACTGCCCACTGCTCAAGCAGGGATCCCTTGCTCCCACCCTCCCATAGCATGGACCCCAGCCCCACAGACCCTAAGCATGTGGTATGCTAGCTAATGCTAAGAGGTAGGGGTGTGTGTGTGTGTGTGTGTGTGTGTGTGTGTGTGTGTGTGTGTGTGTGTGTGTGTGTGTGTGTGTTTTCACTGGGATGGGTAGACAGGACAGTGTCTGCTTAGGGCTTTTTGGAGCTAATCAACAGGTCAGCTGGTAATGTCCCTCCATTCTGTCCTTTGAAAAAGCTGTCTAAGAAGAGCTTGAACTAATGAGAGAGGCTTTTGTTTTGTTGATGGGCTGATAAGCACTGTGTTATCAGCTCCCTCTTGGCTCTCTCGCTTATCAGGTTTGCAGACAACATGAAGAAGCAGGGAGAGGGAGACTGAAAAGCTCAGTATCATCAACAGATGCATACACTTAATATGTAAATGTTCTTCTATTCTAGGCCTGGGCTGGGGTCTGGCAACACTCCTGTCCCTTGAGCAGTGAGCATGGAAAAGCCTGGGGTGGTGCAGGCAGGGTGGAGGTTTAAACCCCTCCCTAATCAGAGCATCCTGCTGGGCTCTGCCCCCCTGAACACTGTGGAAAGGAAGAGAGGGCTGCTTTAGCACCCCCTGGCTTCTAGCCTGAGCCACTGCATTTCCTCAGTCCAGAGGGGAAATGTCTGAGCAGTTGCAAACTGATTCAATCTAGGCAGGTTAGACTAACCTGCAAAGACTGAATCAATTCAAGCTCAGGATTTCTGAATACTGTCCCTAACCAAGAAGACCAAGAAGTAATATCTTCGCTCTCGTTACCATTAAAAGGGGTTGCACCCCTCTTTTATTAATAACATGCATAGATGCCTTTGTCTAAGCAACAAGCCTTGTCAGGTGAGTCAATTCCCCTCACCTACACCTGACTTCTAATATCATTAAAGGTTGCAACAATTAAAACACTAAAAACATGGTGCTGGATGATGGGTTCTCAGGAGGCCATCTAGTCCAACTGCTGCTCAAGACGGGACTATCCCTGTCTGAAGCATCCTACTCAAAGATTTTTCTAACCTGCTGTCACAGGGGGGTCCTCGCGGAGGGCCGTGTGCTCCTTAAGGTCCCTCGCTCCGTGTCAGGCCGGCCCAAGGCACCCTCTAATTCTCGCCCGCCACGTCTTGCTGGAATATATATATGTAGTTGGGAGACTGCCTATGACTCCCTGGGCACGGCTACTCAGGACCTCTGTCCCCGCAGTTCTCCCGGACTCCTATGGTCACCCGGTATAGTGGGTGCTCCCCAAGCACCCTAGCCT
>NW_005842046.1:1025656-1028204 GCF_000455745.1 Alligator sinensis
CTCTCTGGGGCTTGCCGTGCCCGCCTCGGGCTTCTCAATAAACCGATATGGCACTCCCCCTCTCTGGGGCTTGCCGTGCCCGCCTCGGGCTTCTCAGTACTGCCCCACTCTGGAGCTGGGGTCTATGTACCCCGCATACAACCCGGGGTCTGTTCCCCGCCCGCAACCCACTGGTTGCGCTCAGGGGCCCCACCTCTCTGGGGTCCCTATGAGGCCTCCTCCAACCCCTACAGCCTCACCCAAGCCTCCGGTCTGCAAGCCTGAACATAAACTAGAGCCTCCTGGCTAAACCATATTGCCCAATCCTCTCCGGGCTATAGTGAGCTATACTTGCAAGTCAGGCTTCTTGCTATATCTCGGCCCAGGGAGCTCCTGCCTCTCCGGTTGCTGGCAGGGAACTGCCAGCCTGGTCTCAGCCCTGGGCTTTATAAGGGCCAGGCCCTGCCTCCTACAGGCAGCTGGTTCCCCTTAGCTGCCCCGGCAACCCGGAGCTGGGCTCGTTACCCTGGCGACACTCAGCTGGGCTTGTTATGACCTGCCAGGGCTCTGTCTCTCTCCCTGGCAGTTTCTCCCCTCTAGGAGCAGAGCACCGAGGTGCTCTGCGACACCTGCCTTAAAAAGTTTTCAGTAATAGAGGCTCGACAGCCTCCCTAGGTAACCAATACCCATGCTTAAAACTACCCCCTGTGTTAAAAAGATCCTTTTGTTATCTAACCTCAATCTCCATTTTTGCTCATTTCTTTTTGTCTCATCCAGTTGTTACTGGCAAAGAGGCTGTTACTTGATCCCCCACCACTTTCCAGGAAAGTGCAGCAATAATCACTTAAGGCCTTGATACACGTGCAAGTGATAGGGATGAGCTATGCAGGATAATTACCTATTCCTCATCCCTGTGTACATTAATATAAATAACTAATATAAATTACATTGGTGTATATGTTCTTCTATTCAGGCTCTTCATGTGGCTAGGGGGACTAAAAACTAGATTACTAGGCTGCCAAGTTTAGGTCCTGAGCTGGATACAGACTATCCCTAAATTTGGGATTGTTTGGGTCTAGGAATTGCCTCCTCATAAAAATGGGGTCAAACACGCTCTCAGATCCAGTACTAAAACCTCTAAGCAGTCTATACCCAGGACTGTGCATCAGACTCATCTCTGTCACCAATATAAGTTAATTTAGCAGCTCTATTACCCAGGGAGTTTTTGAAGGTTATGAAATGAGGATTGCTTATATGAAAAGACAGAACAGTCTTGCTTATCTTACCTATTGCATGAGAATAATTTGCAGGCTGTCATGCTGTTATTTAATTTAGAAACAAAGCAAACCCAAGAACGCTGTGCTCATTTACAAGCAGTAATGAGTGGGCTTCGGCCTCCTGGATTCCAGCAAACTTCCCATTGATGTAACTGGGAGTTTCACTTCCCAGTTCAATGCATTCTCAGACAGTGAGTATTGTCACCGGTTTTCAAATCAAGCAGAAGCCTGTTTTGATAGAGATCTACTTTCAGAATTGGGAGTACCTTCCAAAAATTGCTGGGAAATTTATGATGCAACAATGAACTCTTAATTGCTTCCTATTTATGCTGATCTGTTTTGCTGGAAATACAATCGATTTGCCATGCCAAACCTTTAGGAATGAAACAAATTGTAGCCGTTGCTCACTTGAGCAATGCAATCATTTACAATCAGCCTTTAATTGGGGTTTAAACAGTACCAACTTGTCCCTGTTGCAAGGAGGATCCTGCGCTTAAACTTCAATTACTCCTAAATTTAAAAATCAATTGCAAATAAAATGTCCTGTTGATGATGCTAAAGAGATTAGAAAGACCAGAAAATGTTTACACAAGAAACTAGTCTTGTCAACACAATTTCAGCAAGCAGCTACTGTAATATAGGTAATTCTGCTGTAATGCAATATTAAGGCCATTATCTAATCAAAGGCTGTATGTACACAGCGGCCAAAAAAATACAAAAAGTCTCAAAAGGCAGCTTGTTTTTGTACCTGGCTTTGTCCTCAACAGAATCAATGAACCACTTTGCTTTAAGCATTGATTTTCCGTTTCCATTCTTGACAATTTGAGGTGGGGGGCTTTCTTACATTCATCTATAGCAATGCAATGGGGCAACTGAAAAACATCTGAAATCTTTGTTGACTTCTAGGTTTGAACTCCAAAGCTCATTTTCATTAGTGACAGGATTATTGCTTATTGTTGGATTGGAGCATTTCTTAGAAGTTCCCAAGGAAAACTGGTTTTGTTGTGCTAAGACAGCCTGGGGGAGTCTGGGGTAGAGCAGGGCTGAAGTCAGATCTCCTGGGTCCAAGCCTAAAACCCATACCCTGAAAGCTTTCCCATAGCTAATGGGAAGAGAAACAGGAATTTAACTCTTTCCTTTCTTCTTCAAAAAAAAAAAGAAAAAGAAAAAAAAATCCATATAGGAGTCGTGTGAGACTCCTGTTACTAAGGAAGATTTGAAAAGTTCTCTATGATCCTCAGGCAGAAGACGCTACCGAAATGAAAATTTATCATGAGCGTCTTAAGGTCTCA
>NW_005842046.1:1028214-1081313 GCF_000455745.1 Alligator sinensis
ACAGCTTTCTTTCAGGGACCTTGATTCTCATGTCACCATGATGGCAATCAAAACCAAGGGGATGGAGGTAAAACTGGGCCAAACTATGGTAAGCGAGAGAAAAATCAATCAGGACTTGTAGCAGAGATGATGTCTTTTATTAGACCAACACAATTTTTACAAAAAAAGGTCTTTAATTGCAAGCTTTCATGCTCAAACACCCTTCATCAGGCATTGGAGAAACGATTGTACAAGTCCTCCTGGATAGAAATGAAAGTTCATATTTCATAGGATTTCAGAGGAGTCAATAAACCAGGCTTTTCAAGAGTTGGTAGGTAATTACACCATTACATAATTAAAGCAACCATACCTTTATTGTATGGGATGATTACAAGTTTTATAAAAGTTATCACATCTACTCAAAAAACCTTGCCCGCCTGTGTCCTTAGACCAACACAGCTACAACCAAAAACCCAGCAACATGGAAGATATCGAATTTTGGCGTTTGAAATGGAAACTTCACAACAGGAAAAGAAGCTAACCTCAACAGCGACATATACTTTCTACGCCTATGCAAGAAACACAACATCATTCCCAAAAGACTGAACATCTACAATCCTCTGACCACCACACACAACTCCAAATATGCTTCACAGCTCTGCAAGAGAACTTAGTTGGTCTAATAAAAGATAGCACATCTACTCAAAGCCTTGCCTGCCCTTGCAGATGTGCAGAACTATTACAAACCTCTTCTCAGGGTGTGTGCAGGAGAAAATAGTAAAGCAGCTGGCAAACTAACAAGGCACAGGGATATGCGATTATTACCATTCCATTGAGGGTTGCCATTCTGGATGTTGAACAAGCAAATGCCTCAAAGTACTTTATTTGTAGTGTCTACTAGAACAGGCACATGTTAAAACAAGTGATAACAGTCGGTATTAGAGAAAGGACAGAGCAAACTCCACACCAAATTTACTTACACGCACAACCTCTCTGGTTGAATGGGGCTACCTTCGATGCTGATGCGCATCTGTGTGCTGAACCTTTGTGGCAGTGCTCTCTCCGTGAATCATTGCTGTATTTACCTTCAGAGCCATATTTGTTGCTGGGGACATAGAACCAAGGACCTGTATAAAAAAATCGGTGAAGCTTTGCTATTCCCTTCATGTCAGCCCAGCATACTTGGATAATGCTGATGATGTGCAACAAAGCATAGATATAAAGGCTATGAGAGGTCACACAGAGCCCTGGCCTCTGCGGTGCTCCGCTCTTAAGGTTTTCATCATCCCATGTTATGCTATATTATGTTTGTACCGTGTATTTCATTTTATTCTCCTTTCTCTTCCTTTTGAAATTTGTTTAGCTTCCTTCTACTTCTCCATCTTCATCAGAATTAAATTATGAACAGATAATAATCTGGCCACAGGCCATAATGGGTTGATGAGAAGCTGAACTGCCTGAAGGGATGCTAGAAGTTGTTTCCAGAATGCATAACCATTCATGAAGGAGTGCTCTCACAGCTGTGCCCGTCTCAGATTGAGTGCATTGGCTAGTATATCTATAAGGGTGAAGCCATAGCTGCATCTGCACAAGATGCTTCCACCCTCTTGACTGGTGTGGGTGCAAGCATCATGGCAGCACCTTGCTATGCTTCCCTGAGAACGGGTGCTGTTATTTTGTGCAGGATGCACACATTGGTCCCAGAGGCAAAGAATGGTTCTCATGTCCTTTTTCACCTCAGTGCACTTAAAGTCACCATCAAGTTCTCAGTGGGAAAGTCTACACTTGCATTGATCCGAGATCAGTTTACTTGCAAGTAAACTACTTGTGAGTAAACGCTCCCGGGAAGGTGTCTACACACGCAGAGACTTGGCAGCAGATTTGCTGCTCTTAGCACCAAACTCGTGCCACTTCCAGCAGCCCTGCAATGGGCCCCTGCTGCCACTGGTGGGGAGCTCCAGGCTCTGGCTCTAGCTCTTGAAAAGCCAGCCTCACTCTCTGCTCCCTGGGCAGTCAGTTCTCTGGCCAGGAGCAATATGCACAGCACAGAGGCAGCACTTGGCAGCTCTTTCCTCACCAACTCTACCTCCCTGTACCATGGCTGCTCCAGCCCCTGGCCCTGGCATGATGACCAGCACCCTGCTGGTCCACTGCATCAAGTGCTGGCTGGCCTATAGCTGTCTGGGCCTACCTGGCTCCCCAGGTGCAGCAACTCCTGCCCAGCTGCAGTGCACCAGCCCACAGCTGCTGCTGCTGTGCAGCTGCTGCCCGGACCCTGTCCAGCTGGTTGGACCCTAGCAGGGATGCCAACAATGTACTGCTGGACACCTGGAGCCACTCTCATCCTCCTGGGCTTCCAGCCCTGCCACCTCTGGCCTTGCTGCACCAACCAGGACTGGTGGCTGCATGTTTTCCAGCACACCTGGGAAGATGAGCAGTGGCTGGAGGCATTCAGGATGACCCGGGCCACCTTCTGGGACCTCCTCAAGCAGCTCCAGCCACATCTGGAGTGGCAAGACAAGCCATGTGGCTGACCCTCCCTGCAGACTTCAGCTTGCTGAAGCTGGCCATGCCGGCCACCTTTCACTATGTGGACCATCTCTTTGGGGTGGGCAAGGCCACTGCCAGGGCAGCCATCCTGGAAGTGTGCGGTGCACTCCAGGATAGGCTGGGGCACACTGTATTCTGTGTACGTGACCCGCTGGTGGTGGTGGTGGGGTTCTGTGTCCTGGGATTTCCCCCAGTGCATCGGGTTCCTGGACGGGACCCACATCCCTGTCACCTGCCTGCCCCATGGGGACTGCCCCTGCTATAGCTGGATGGTGCTCCAGGCTGTTGTGGACCCCTGTGGTACCTTCACGCGTGCATGTCAGCTGGGCAGGCAGTGCCTATGATGCCCACGCCTTCCAAAATTCTGCCCTGCCAGCCCTGATGTACCGTGGCTGCTTCATGCCAAGAATGCTGGACCTGCAGCTGGGTGCCGTGGTGGTCCCACCCCTCCTCATCAGAGACCCTGCCTACCCGCTCCTGCTCTGACTCATGCAGCCCTACACTGGCCACCTGGACCCCTGCCAGGCCCATTTTAACTGCTGCCTGGGTCAGATGTGTGCCCTGGTTGGAGTGCATCTTTGGGCACCTGAAGGGATGCTGGTGCATCCTCACCATCCACCTCAAGTTTGCTAAGGACAACCTATCCTGGGTCATTGTCACAGCCTGCATGCTGCATAATGTCTGTGAGGTCCAGAGGGAGCTCTTCTGTGAGGCCTGTGGGTGGAGGAGGCACGGCGGGCAGAGGATTCCTGGCAGCGGGAGCACCACCTTCAGTGGCAGTGACAGCAGTGGGCCCCCAAGGCCGCGGCCCTGGGTCAGCTGCACACCTGCCACCAGGGGTCAGGACACCAAGTGTGAGAGGTGCTGGCTGACCACCTCCTCCTTCACTCCCCACTGTAGCCAGCCTGGACTGCTGCCCATTGACCCCCCTCACCCCCACACACACACACCCTCACCCACCCCCAGCACACATCTTACAAAAACAAGTTTTTATTCCCCTCACATCAAACAGACCCCCGCCCTGCCTCCCCAACAAACAGCCCCTCCACCACCCACCCCACCCACCAACAATAAAACACCCTTTTTCCTGTGCAAACTATTTACAAAATGTGCTTTGTGTGTACCATCCTGAGGTGAGGGGCCATGGGATGGGGGCACTTAGGAGGCAGAGCCTAGGAACAGGCAGCCAGCACCCCAGCCCCTGGTAGTTCCCTCATGGGTGTGTACACCATGGCAAGCCTGGTGGATGGAGAGGCTAACTCAGGGGCAATGGTGGCCGGTGGTCCCCCAGCATGGGCAGCTCCCTCTCCAGCAGCCAGTGTCCAAGACCAGCAGGGCTGGTGTGTGGTCCTGGCCCTGCTACAAGAAGCTCCGGCTCTGCACCTGCAAGAGGCAGCCCTGGGCCCAGGTGAGATGGTGTGGGATCTGGGACGGGGGCTGGGCCAGGGGCTCCTGGCTGCTGGAGGTGGCACAGGACCTCGTTCCAGGGTTACATAGGGGCCTACTACTGGGCAGCGGGTGGCTGCCAGCGGGCAGGCGGGGCTAGGGTGAGGACTGGGCAGTGTGCAGCATGTAAGTAACCATCAGGACCAGAACTGTGTCCAGCACCCAGTGGTTATTGTCCATGGCCCGCACTGCCCAGGCCAGGATAGCGTTCTGCTCCTGTAGTACCTCCACCTGCTTACACTCCAGGGCCAGGAGTTATGCTCAGAACTCCTGGTGCCCCCAGTCCTATGCCTCTTCATGCCAGTCCCAGGGGAGAGGCCACACTTGGCATAGGACCCTGAGCTTTGATGGCATGGGGGGCAAACCTGGCATGCCCCACAACCTCTGCCACTGCCTGAAGGGCTATCTGTGGTTGTGCTACATTTCTTGGCACCCTGCAGCTGAGGAGAATATCACCACCTTCATTGATGCATTCCTTGACACATGAGAGGCCCATGCCTACCTAGCTGCAGGGGCACAGGCTGCTCAATAAAGTTTTGCACTGGCCCCCACCTCCCTGCATCTACAAGTGTGTCACTGCACAGTAACTAATTACAAATGCAGGTAGCAAATTTACTTGTGATTAGCGATTTTTACTGCTCAGTAAGCATGCGCATGTGTAGACATGTGCACTTACTGTGCAGTAAAGTAGACTACTGATCAATTAAACATCTTGTGTAGATGAGCCCAGTTACTAAGGGCTAGATCCCAATGTCCTCATTCAGCTTTTGTTCAATCTTCAGCTAGGCACATCCCCCACTAATAGATAGTTGCTGTCACTTTTGAGTTTCTCAGGTGCTTTTACTGAGTGTCCTTAAATAAGGTCATAGTCTGATGTCTTACAGGGTGAGAAACTGCAATAAAAAAGAAGCTGTTTTTTCAGTTTTGGCTTTATGGAGGTGACACAATCCTTCCCTCCTGTGGTTTCACTTGCAGGAGCCCAGGGTCAGAACCACTTATTCTAAGTTAGTAAGTTATTTTTTCCTGCATGGAACTTAAAACCTTATGTTGAATACACACAAAATAGCCTGATGATAATTATAATAACATTTCCTCCTCATATTTGTGCACCTTTGGTTCTGTTTTATATATCTAGTGAATTAGTTTGAAAAGTAGAGCTTGTGCTTCCTTAATGTTTGGCCATAATATGTTCTATATAATATGTGTCACATATTACATTCTATAACCTCTCCAACACGCTTAAAACACAGCAATTTATGGTCACCTCTTAGAAAATGCAAAAGATCAAAGATTCATTTGGGATTTAACTCACATACGTCACCACAGCTTATGATGGGAGAACCATGAGGGATAAACTAAGAACAGAACTAAACTTTCATAGAATCATAGAAAATTGGAGTTGGAAGGAATCTCAGGAGGTCCTCTAGTCCAACCCCTTGTCCAAAGCAGGCCATCCCCACCTATATCATCCCACCCTAGGTCTTAAAAACCTCAAAGAATGGAAATTCCACAACCTCCCTAGGTAACCTGTTCCAGTGCTTTACCACCCTCCTGGTGAGAAAGTTTTCCCTCATATTTAACCTAAACTTCCCTTGCTGCAACTTGACCATTGTTCCTTGTTCTGTCATGTGCCACCACTGAGAACTGTCCAGCTCCATCCTCTAGATATCGAGCCATTGATTACTACCCTTTGAATCCACCAGTCTAGCCAGTTTTCTATTCACGTTACAGTCCATTCATCCAACCCCTACTTCCTTAGCTTGATTGCAAGAATGCTGTGGGAGACCAAAAGCCTTGCTAAAGCCAAGGAATATCACATCCACTGCTCTCCCTGCATCCACAGAGCCAGTCATCTCATCATAGAAGACAATCAAGTTGGTCAGGCATGACTTGCCCTTGGTGAATCCATAATGACTGTTCTTAATCACTTTCTTCTCCTCCAAGTGTTTAGAAATGGATTCCTTGAGGATCTGCTTCAGGATTTTTTTCCAGGGACTGAGATGAGGCTGATTGGTCTGTAGTTCCTTGCATCCTCCTTCTTCCCATTCTTAAAGGTGGGCACTATATTTTCCCTTTTCTAATCATTTGGGACCTCTTCCAACTACCATGACTTTTCAAAGGTAATGACCAGTGGATCTGCCATGACATTGACCCACTCCCTCAGTACTCTTGGGTGCATTGCGTCTAGCCCTATGGACTTGTATACGTCCAGCTTTTCTAAATAGTCCCTAACCCATTCTTTTGCCACTGTTGGCTACTCATCAGGTCCCTAAACTGTGCTGCCAGGTGCAATAGTTTGGGAGCTGACCTTGCCTGCGAAGACTGAGGAAAAAAAGGCATTGAGGACTTCAGCTTTTTTCACATTGTCTGTCACTAGGTTGCCTCCCCATTCAGTAAGGGACCCACACTATCCCTGATCTTCCTCTTGCCACTGACATACATACTTGTAGAAACCTTTCTTATTACCTTTTCCATTTCTTACTAGGTGCAACTCCAATTACACTTTGGCCTTCCTGATTTCCTCTCTGCATGCCCAAGCAATACCTTTATATTCCTCCCAAGTTGTTCGTCCAACTTTCCACTTCTTGTAAGCTTCCTTTTTGTGTTTCAGCTCACTGAAGAGTTCCCTGCTAAGCCAAGCTAGTCTTCTGCAATACTTAATAGTCTTCCTGCACATCAGGATGGTTTGTTTCTGTGCCCTCAGTAAGGTTTCTTTAAAATACAACCAGCTCTCCTTGGCTCCTTTCCTCCTCAGGGATCCTGCCCATCAGTTCCCTGAGTGAATCAAAGTCTGCTTTTCTGAAGTCCAGGGTCCTTACTCTGGTGCTCTCCTTCCTTCCTTTCCTCAGGATCCTGAATTCAATCATCCTGTGGTTGCTGCTGCCCAAGCTGCCGTCCACATCTACACTCCCCACCAATTCCTCCCGTTGTTGTCTTCTTTTCAACATTTACTGAAGGACCTCAACATGCTCCATGCATATGAATGCCTTAGCTTTACAAGACCTTTATCAGGGGACTATGGTGAGTAGCATTTCCCTCAAGTTGCAGAAGCATAAATGACTCCCCAAAATTAATTGGCCCACAATCAAGGGGCAGAAACCCAGTCTCCGAAGTGAATGAAACCTAGGCCTTCTGAGATGCATCCCTCCTCTCAAACTCAAAAGAAGGCCAAGATTTTCAGAGGCAAGTAAGATCCATGACAAAGAAATCCAGGGGACATATGGAGCATTAATGACAGACACTGAAAATAGCAATATCAGATAAATGCTTCTGATGTTCATTAAAAGGGACACGAAGCCCTTTATTTGTGAAACGTAGGCAAGGAAAATTAAGCACACAGTACCTGGCACATTGGTTTATGTTTCCTTAGCACTGTACAAACACTGACTAATCCTTGTGACATGATGCTGATGGAGGTAACTATATAATTATAGTTCCCTACAACATATTCTGTACACACAGAAGTTAAAACCCAAAGCCTCCATTCCACAATAAAGCTGAATAAAGCAGGTTTGGCCCAATGGGGACTGCAGAAGTTGGTGAAAAAGAGACTTTCCCCGCAGGTCATGAGACCCCTTTCTGCCCATGTGCTCAGTCCATAGCACTCCTGCCTATGTATCCCTCCACCTCTTGTTGCCAAGGCTTGGTTAATTAATCTGTGTAATTGTGGCACTCATGCCTCTCCATAATTTAACTCCTCCTGGAACATGTTTGTGTGTTGCATAGGCCAGTGGAGATACCATGGCCTCTTTCCAGCCAATTTCCCCTGTATCTATACATGACAGAGCCGTGCTGTATTGCTGACATGCCCAGGGCTTCATGGGGGTCCAGGGCAAAGCCAGGACCTAGGCCTGATTCTCCACCTGGTTGCTGATGATTTGAGAAAATGTTCGCACCACTGCACCAAGCCACCTCATTAACAGGGCTGAAACGTGAAATGATAATGGGGGTCATCAGAGGTGAACACAACTTCTACATTTTCAGGAGGAAAGGACTATGAAATACTAATGAAAAAGTTCAAGTCGGAGAAATCATTGCATGAATCCAAGGATCAAAAGATCTTGCAGGGAAGAGCAGAACTGTAAAAGCAAAAAGAAAGTGCCAGAGTTGAGGAAAGACTAAAATAAATAATATATATCATGGGAATGAATAATAAATAAAACCAGCCTGGCTGTTAATTTTAAGGTTGTGTTAAAAAAAAAAAAAAAAAAGAGCAAGAAAGAAGCAGACGCCCCAAACTGTAAGTCCTCAAGTTGCTACAAAACGGAGCTTGCAGAGGCCTCTTGCCCTTTGACAGCCTCAGCTTATATGTCGGAGTTTGGTGGCATGTATTTTGCATTAAGTTGATGGGATGTGCTTACAGTATTTACATCTTTTTCTTGTATTGTTTACATCAGATTTGCCTGATTTAGTCTCTCTTTGAATATTAGTAATGTATTATCAGTAAGGGTGCATACCGTAAGAAAGTGTTTTTGGTTTTGGTTTTTTGATGTTTTCGGCTTTTTTATTTTTATTTTTTGAACTTTTATGGCATGTAGCTGAAATTCTCTGATGTCAACTTTCCCCTCCAGACACACAAAAAAAGCCTGGCATCTTAAAAACTTTACAGAAGGTTCCACTGCTCTTGCTCGCAGCACTCGCTGAAACAGTCTGCTGTCTTTTAATTTCCATCAAGCAGCAACAAATCAGAATGGCTGCCAGAGCATTACAATTTCATTATGATTATCAACTCTGTAAAATATTGCATTTGTCTCTCGGGTGTTGGCAGGGAGATGCTGAGGGAACATAATTTGCAGTGGATATGCTGAGATACTGTGCAGCCCAGGGGCAGATCCAGGGGTGGTGCAGAGGTTTGGTCACAATGTGCTTCCACTGTCACTGCCATTGTCTCTGGCCAAGCCTGGCACCCCATGTAGCCTCTCCCTGGAGCTGAAGCCCCTAGGCCAGTGAGGGATGCCCGGGGGGCTTGGTAGGGAGCAGTATAGGAAGGGGGAACACTCCTGCTGCCATCTCCATCACCAGGTGACTCAGACATGGGGGTCCCCAGAACCGCTTCTGACCCACTCCATCTGCAGGCTGTGGTTGCATGGGGTGCCAGGCTCCACTAGGAACGGTGGCAACAGTGAGCAGGCTTTTTCTTCCTGCACCTGCTCCCTGGCATCCCCACCTACTGGGAGCAGGTGATAAAAGGAGGACCACACGCACCGCCACTGCTGTCCTCCAGCTGCATGTGATGCCAGGCTCCGCTGGGGACAGCGGCAGCAGCAGTGGCAGAGGGTTGGGTTTCTCTTTCCGGAGACCATTCCCAATGGGGGCACCCCAGGGTGGGGTGAGCAGGGAGCTAGTGCAGGAAGGAGGAATCCACCTCTCACTGCTACAGTCCCTGGCCTGAGCCTGGCACCCTGTGCAACTGCTTCTTGCAGGCACCCCTCTGCCCAGCAAGTCCCAGGAGGTGAGGCGGAGTAGTTTTGGGGCTTCCCCTGTTCCTGGCTCAGCCAGAGGCAGGGGTGCCAGGAGGAAGGTCCCTCCTTCCTGGACCTGCTCCCTGCCTTGCCCCACGCTTTGTCTCCCACAGGCCTGGGGCTTTGCATGGTCTGAGCGGCAGTGTGCTGCATCTCTCTTTACCAAACCCTAGATTCACTCGTGGTATAGCCTGAACCAATCTAATGAATAAAATCGGCCGCAGAGAAGTTTCACTTGATTATATCAATAAAAGAAACAGGATATCCTTAACAATTCAATGACCTATCCTATTTCCACTGCATATAATAGCAAAACGCATCATGTTGACTTCAATATGACCAGAATGTATCAACTGTGGTTAGTGGGGGGACTTGGAAATTTTAACAGCATGTTGGGAAAAAACAGACGCGAGATATACTTGGAAATTGTCACAGCATGTTGGGAAAAAACAGACGCGAGATACATGAGTCACACACGTCAAAGAATATCCTGAACACAACATATTACAGAGATTGCAATAAAGAAGTGTGAGGTCTTGTTTTTTTGTAAGGCCACTGCTAGGTACTGTGCTTTAATCAATAAAATGAGCTGAATTTGGAGACTTGACTTATTTTACAGCTGTATGTCTTGCATGTACTTACCATTACAGCTATGGTTCACTGCTTGACCCCCCATCGGATCTGAACACTCAGTGGCAATCACCTGTTGCGTTAATTCAGTGCCATAAGCCTAATGAGAAAACAGCCAGAGATATCCTCAAAAGCAGAGGGGGGAAAACATCACTTTATAGAGGCATCAGGAAATGCAGAGTGTTCTCAACGTAGGAGACAGGGACACCAGCTGAACCAGTGAGAGGCAACACTGGGGAATAAATAATCATCTCATTCTCAGTGTGAGCAGTTTGCATTGAGAGTGTACCAGTCACCGGGTGACAGAGAAGAAAAAGGGAAGCGTGCAGAGAGAAGCAGAAACCCTGTTGAAGGGAATTAAAGTATTTCCAATGACTTCAGTGGCCTCTGTGTCAGATCAGTGCAGAACACCTTTACCTCCATCTCTCTTTCATTTGAAATAGCACAGTTGCTCTAGGTCTTTGCAGAATCAGAATGAGCACTGTGCTCCCTAAGGTGGAGAAGACTTTTCATTCAGAAGAGATGCTGTATGGTGTCATCGATGCAAAGCAGAACAGTGAATATAACAGATGCTGTGAAACCTCCTGAGGGTATGAGCCTAGAAGCTCTTGAAGAAGAGCAAAAACCAAAGGGCAATGGTTCTGTTTGCTCTGTGGATGGGCATGTCTATCTTAATTGAACTTCTTTGATGTGCAAAGTCTGGGTGGAAATTTTCCTAGAAAAGGAAAATCCAATGTAAGGTGCAAGGTGGACTGGGGAAAATGTAAGCTGGCCTGGGGGGAAATGATGGCAGATATTCAATCCAATTTTAACTGGATTTTTTGGGATCAAAAGTGATACATTTTGTAAACATTTGGCCAGCTCTAGACATCAGATTTTCGCTACTACCCACTTTTTGTCCAGATTCACAACTTCTCCTTCACACTGACAACACTGCCATTTCCCATCCCAGAATGAAACACCAAATAAAACACGTTTTCAAGTGTCACCAGTGACTTCAGGTTCCTCTGTTAACCTTGGCAAACTTTTATTTCTATGTGGAGATGTGAAAAACACTTGCTGCAATTCAACAGCCCCCTCCCAGCATGAACATTTTGGCCACAGGACAATTACCTGAACATTGTTGATGGTTGCACAACTGTTGTAGCCTGAGATTGCTTGGGAGAAGTTATAGGTTGGTTCACATTTTTGACTCCTGGAAGTCCAATGTGGCGTCACTCTTTCCACTGATTCATAGATTCATAGATGTTAGGGTCGGAAGGGACCTCAATAGATCATCGAGTCCGACCCCCTGCATAGGCAGGGAAGAAGAGTGCTGGGTCTAGATGACCCCCGCTAGATGCCTATCTAACCTCCTCTTGAAGACCCCCAGGGTAGGGGAGAGCACTACCTCCTTTGGGAGCCCGTTCCAGACCTTGGCCACTCGAACTGTGAAGAAGTTCTTCCTAATGTCTAGTCTAAATCTGCTCTCTGCTAGCTTGTGGCCATTATTTCTTGTAACCCCCGGGGGCGCCTTGGTGAGTAAAGCCTCACCAATTCCCTTCTGTGCCCCCATGATGAATTTATAGGCAGCCACAAGGGCGCCTCTCAACCTTCTCTTGCGGAGGCTGAAAAGGTCCAGATTCTCTAGTCTCTCCTCATAGGGCTTGGCCTGCAACCCCTTAACCATACGAGTGGCCCTTCTCTGGACCCTCTCCAGGTTATCCACATCCCTCTTGAAGTGCGGTGCCCAGAATTGCACGCAGTACAATGTTATGTGGATGTTATGTGGAAGGCGCTCTGATATCACTGCTGATTAAAACTATAAGTATAAAACCATGGGAGACCATTGCGTGACTTTATCAGATCCCACTTCTGCCCTAATGCCAGTGGAAGAGGAGCCAATCAGCTGACTAGAGCTCCCGAGGACGGGAGAGTCAATCAGCTGACCCATGTTCCCACCCTGGGAGGGCCCTGGCCACATGCTCACTTTAAGACATGATGGGAACCAGCCATAAAGTTATTATACATATTTTGTGTAATAATTTTGTAGCTTATTCCCTGTTTCTTTGTGCCATTAATTGCATGAACATGTGGCCAGGTTACTCCTTTAAGATGTGATTAAGTCATTAATCACATCTCAAGTGTAACATCTGCCAGAGGCCTATGATAACTTAAGATAAAACCTTCAGTTCAACCCTTCTTTGGAGAAAGTATTCACCAGAACACCTAATTTCTCCCTAATATCATTATTTCCATAACAGTAGGGCAAGGAAGCCTCAGGCAACATTGAGGCCCTGTTATGCTGGGGTTTGTGAAAACACCAAGCAGAAGGACCATGCCTGCCCTAGAGAGTGCACAATCTAATTAATATTAATGCTCAGAGCCAGAAGTTTTCTGACTAGCTGGGGGCGAGGTAGAAGCCAAGTCACGATACGAATTTTTTTTGCCAAACCGTGTAACGTGTAGGAGAGTCGTTCAATTTTTACTTTCTAAGAGAATATGCTTTGGCAAAAGGAAGAACAATTGTTGCTGAATTACAGAAAGGAAGGAGTACATTGGGCATGGAAATCCTCATAAAACAACTGCTGCTTTGGCATTCCTCCCAATAAGAGCAAGCTGTGTGGTGACTGATCAGGTGAGTAATCTGAAATTGTTATGCTCTGCTGCCTGGTGAGGGAGCAAATAATTCCACTGCTTCTTCCCTACCTGTGGCCGCACGTCAGCTAGTACAAAATATTCCCTTCTTCTCCCCAGCCCCTAATTCCTTGACTCAGCAGTAACTGGCACCAGGCCCCTCTGGCTTCTAGCAAACAAGCTGCAAGATGCTGATGCCTACCCACTTGTTTTTCCTTCTTGCTTACAGTAACCCTCTGATGACTGGATGCATGTGTTTGCCACATCCTGCGCTCCCATGTGAATAGTATCTCTGACTTCTGCATCAGAAAGTTTGCAGGTCTTAGCGCTCAGACCCCTCTTCTCGTTGGGTTTGGGCCTGTGCACACAGCAGAAGGGGGAGTTGAGAGACGCTCATGAATAGCTCTTTACATAAGATCGGGGATGTCACGTTATAGAGCAGGGGTAGGTAACGTTTTTTGGCCGGCGTGCCGAAAAAAACCACGTCTACCTTGAAGGTGCCGGAGAGCTGGCATGCCAGAAAAGCAAAACGGAGGGCAGGGGGTACATGGCAGGATGCACTGCATATTAGTATAGTTAATAATCATAAATGTTGCCCTTTTTTAGATTTTCTACAAACTGTAAACCTGGTAACAATAAATAAAACTTCTGATACTATCTTTGATCTTGTGTATTGGTTTGGTGCGGGTCCCCCCATGACAGTCCCCCCCAGCCCTGCTTGTGCCCCACCCAAAGCCCCAGCCCCCCATCTAAAATATAGATTTTACACAAAGCTTCAATGATAAGGTTTGCATCATGATCTTGTTCTTCCCCAGATTAAAACCAGGCTGTTGGAAGGATCCCTTTCTTAATCTGCTTGGCAAAGTAGAAAAAACTGTTCAGTGTTTTAAGGTTAAAGAGCTAGACACCTCTGCTGGCTTAATGAAAACGATTTTCCTTTGGTAAGTATTAGAGCTATTAGGCTTCACCAGAAAGGACCATTATAATAATCCATTTTAATGCACAGATTTCCACACTATTCTCACACTGTGCATCAAATCTAGACTATAAAGAGGATGGAAAATGGAAATCCTAACCTCTAATCCTTCCCTTTCCCTCTGCAGAGCTGACTAAACTTCAGAGTCGTCAGACAATACATTTTGATGACAGTGGTCTCAACACGCTGAGAGATTCTTGCGTCTGTAGCTATTTTTAAAGGTTTTTGGTTTGTTGAGTTTTTTTTTTAATCTTCAAGGGAGCATGAGAATTGCTAATTAAATGCAAACAGGGGCCCCAGGTCAGCACACACGAGTTAAAATGCTGAGCTCAGTTGGAGTGAACCACTTGCTTAAGTTAAGCATGTGCTTACTTTATATGTGCAATACATGTCCCCACTGAAGGCCCGCAAACAGTATAATGTAAAATACCTTTCAAAATATTGATCAAATGCAATCAAGCTGTAGTTGTCATAGGAAAAAGAGAAAGCCTATCTCGGGTTCTCCATCTCTACACGGTGTAATGGTCATTAGTTACAGTGTACTCATTAAATTAGTCACATCTGATTAAGCAGAGAGTGCTTTAAATGTTCAGCTGTTATACAAGCTAGGGAAATGTACCCCAAATACTGTATCAAAATACTGGCCTAGCTCTATTGTAATTAATGGAGCTATACAACTTCACAAGAAATAAGGTTCCACCCATCAGAACTTAGCTCTTTTTCAGCAATCTTATGCACCGTGAATCCCTGTCACACAACATATCTAAATGCAGTGATATTCCTGTCATATTTGCTTCTTGCATGTGAAAGGAGCTTTGTGTGTTCAGAGTAACTGTTATGCATAACAGGAGATGCAATCTGAACCTTAAAGTGCCAGGCTTATTTTGTAAAATGGCAAATTCACCCCAAAGGAGTCCAGGTCCTGGCCTACACTCAACACCAACAAGGCCTGGGACTAGATGGTGTTAATAAACTAGTCACCGCCCTCCCTACATATTACTGGAGATAACAGCAGGACTCCATCTCTGCACTACCCCAAATGGTAAATGTTATATTCAACATTTGTTCCTATATAAGGAAAAATTCTTCAATAACATGTAGGATCTTTTTACCTCTATTCCCCTGATTACAAATGAATGGGATGTATAGGAAAGGAAGAGCACAGTCTGCTTTACTTTGAGTATGGTTTCAAGTTCCTACCATTTTATACCTACAGATACAGTTTGAATGGATATATTTTGGATCAAAATACTGTGACTAGAGTCTGAGATTTCAAGTCAGAAGATGAGATGGCCTTTGCCTCAAACTTACTGTGTGATGATGGGAAAGTCCTTTCGCCACCCCTGTGCCTCTGAACCTATTTCGAATCATAGATCAGTCGGGCTGGAAGGGACCTGCAGAGTTCATCTAGTCCGACCCCCTGCCTGAGGCAGGATCATCCCTACCCACACCATCATAAGCCAATCTCTTGTTGGGGTAAAGAGCAAAGAAGAGTAGATTTGGAAGGGACACCCTGCTCAAGACAGGATCGTCCCTGACTAAACCATCCCAGCCAAGTGGCCTCCTCTTCCGTGGAAATTTTCAAGAGCAGGCTGGACAGACACAACATCTCTAGGTGCCTGTTCCAGTGCTTGACTGCCATTAGAGTCAAGTTCCTCCTTATTTCCAACCTAAATTTCCTCTACTGGAGCTTGAGGCCATTGCTTCTAGTCCTGTCCCCTACACCCACAGAGAAAAGCCCATCTCCATCCCCTTTATAATCACCCTTTGGGTAGTTGAAGCCCGTTATCAAATCGGCCCCATGTGAATGTTTGGATTGGCATTGGTACCTTGTGGTCCTAGAATGGGACCCAGGTGCTCCTGTAATAGAAATAAATGACCCTATAGGGAATGCAGATTGTACTATAGGATGAATTGTGAGTTTTGGAGAATAAGCCCAAGCAGGAAATAGCATGAAATCATAGGAATTATTGGAGAAGGCAACCAGGGGTCATGATCTTTTGGACCCACTGCTCACAAACAGGGAAGAATTGGTGGGGGATGTAGACATGGATGGCAACTTGGGTAGCAGAGACTACAAGATGATTGAGTTCAGGATCCTGAGGAAAGGAAGGATAGAGAGCAGCAGAGTAAAAATCACACTTCGACTCACTCAGGGAACTGATGGGTAGGATCCCCTGGGAGGCCAGTCTGAGGGGGAGAGGAGTCGAGGAGAGCTGGTTGTATTTTAAAGAAAGTTTACTGAGGATGCAAGAATGAACCATTCCAACTAGCAAGTATGGCAGAAGACCAGCTTGACTTAGTAGGGAACTCTTCAGTGAGCTAAAACACAAAAAGGAAGCATATAAGAAGTAGAAACTTGGATAAATGGCTAGGGAGGAGTATAAGAATATTGTTCAGGCATGCAGGGATGAAGTCAGGACAGCCAAAGCACAATTGGAGTTACAGTTAGCAAGGGATATGAAAGGTAGCAAGAAGGGTTTCTGCAGTATGTTAGCAACAAGAGGAGGTTCAGGGAAAGTGTGGGTCCCTTAATGAATGGGGGAGGCGACCTAGTGGCAGAGGATGCAGAAAAGACTGAAGAACTCACTGCCTTTTTCACCTCAGTCTTCACAGGCAAGGTCAGCTCCAGACTACTGCACCTGGCAGCAGTTTGGGGAGGAGGTGAGCAGCCAACAGTGGTGAAAGAACAGGTTAGGGACTACTTAGAAAAGCTGGATGTGTACAAGTCCATGCATGGAGGTGATGCATCTGAGGGTGCTGAGGGAGTTGGCCAATGTAATTGCAGTTCTGCTGGACATTATCTTTGAAAACTTGCAGCCATCAGTTTAAGAAAGGGAAAAAGGAGGATCCAGAGAAATACAGACCAGTCAGACTCACTTCAGTCCCTGGAAAAATCATGAAGCAGATCCTCAAGGAATCAATTTCTAAGCACTTGGAGGAGAAGAAGACAATTAGGAACAGCTAGCATGGATTCACCAAGAGAAAGACATGCCTGACCAACCTGATTGCCTTCTATAATAAGATGACTGGCTTTGTGGATACTGGGAGAGCAGTTGATGTGATATACCTTGACTTTAGCAAGGTTTTGATACCATTTCCCACAAACTTACTGCAAGCAAGCTACGAAAGTATAGGCTGGATGAATGGACTGTAAGGTGGATAGAAAGCTAGCTGGATCATCGAGTCCAAAGGGCAGTAATAAATGACTTGATGTCTAGTTGGCAGCCGGTATCAAGTAGAGTACCCAGGGGCTGGTCCTAGGGTCAATTTTGTTCAATATCTTCATCAACGACCTGGAAGATGGGATGAAGTGCGCCCTCAGCAAGTTTGCAGACACCAAGCTGGGGGGAGTGGTAGATACGCTGGAGGGTAGGGCTAGGATTCAGAGTGACCTAGACAAATTGGAGGATTGGACCCAAAAAAAAAAAATCTCAGGAGGGTCAATAAGGACAAGTGCAAAGTTCTGCATATAGGAAGGAACAATCCCATGCACCCATGCAGGCTGGGGACTGACTGGCTAAGCAGCAACTCTGCAGAAAAGGACCTGGGGGGTACAGTGGACAATAAACTGAACAGAAGCTAAAAATGTGCACTTGTTGCCAAGAAGGCTAATGACATCCTGGGCTGTATTAGTAGGATCATTGCCAACAAATCATGAGAAATGATTATTCCCCTCAATTCGACACTGGTGAGGACATATCTGGAGTACTATGTCCAGTTTTTGCCTCTCCCACTACAGAAAGGATGTGGACAAGATGGGGAGTCCAGTGGAGGACAACAAAATGCTTAGGGGGCTGGGGCAAATTACACAAGGAGAGGCTGAGGGAACTGGGCTTATTTAATCTGGAGAAGAGGAGACTGAGAGGGGATTTAATAGCAGCTTTCAACTCCCTGAAGTGGGGTTACAAAGAAGATGGAGCTGGACTGTTCTCAGAGGTGGCAGATGACAGAAAAAAGAGCAATGATCTCAAATTGCAGCAAAGGAAGTTTAGATTAGATATTAGGAAAAACTCTCTCACAAGGAGGGTGGTAAAGCATTGGAACAGGTTATCCAGAGAGGTGGTGGAATCTCCATCTTTGGAGGTTTTTAAGACCTGGGTGGACAAAGCCTTGGGTAGGATGGTATATTTGGGGCTGGTCCTGCTTTGAGCATGGGGTTGGACTAGATGTGACCTCCTGAGGTCCCTTCCAAATCTCATTTTCTATGATTCTATAGAAAACTGGTCTGAGAATATAAACAACTATTGACTAATTTATTTAATAGAAAATTATAACTTTTTTCAGATGACCTATTTGAACTAAATCATTTCTGACCGTAATATAAATCTCATGAGTTGAATTAGTGTGATTTAATCAATTAGACTTCAATAAGCTATTCTAACGTAACGGGACTAATTAGTTACAAATCATACACCAATATATACTGATATAGAAGCCACAGAACAGTGATGCCATTAATGGGCTCAGGTTCAAGCTAGGCAGTTTTAATGATCCAAGCTATAGTAGGACTTGAAATACAAGAGGATTTTCTAAAACCTCACCTAGAACAGCACAAAACAGTGGCGCTGCAATAATGAGGAATAAATGGCATACATAGGCAGTTGTTACGAGACTGTAAGAGTAATGACAGCTTGAAGTACTGCAATAATGGACTGATGGTGTAAACTCTTAACAAGCATTATGCTACAGGCCAGACAACTACAGGAGGGGAAAAGGCATGGAAAAAAATCAGTCCCCAGTGTTTTGCATTGCTACGCTAACTGAAATCTCCACTGAGTTTCTTTATGCCCTGTGCCGGCCACATCCAGATAAGTGCTTGACAAATTGCAGAGAATGTCACAAATAAAAGGCTAACACAGAAATCACTGTCTCACTCTCACTCTCTGCCTCTTGTAGTTTCCAGCATTTCATTACATTTCGAGGTGTGAAAATGAACTGGGCTCAGAGAGGCAGTATTTTTTTGTGTGTGGACAGGCCTTCCACGATGATGAATGCTTTTGGGAATGACTGCAAATTGGTGGTGTGAAAGGAAAAAAAAAAGCCAGATGTGTAAAATGATGTGGCGCTTCTGTCTCTGTTCTAACCGCCCCAGTCTAGGTTTTATTCCATTCTGCTGCAATTGGAATTAAAAAGCCTTGATTTCATTATGTGCCAAATGCAAAATGGAATCCATTATCCACAGGCACGGGCGCTGCAACGTTGAGCTTGCCTCTTTGCGAAGCTTATAACGTCCTTTGCAAATACATCATCAGTAGGAGTCTAGCAGCTTCCCCTCCCCAACTGATGGCCACTTTGAATGATAGTCTCTCTCAGCTATTTCATGGCTAAAGGTATTGTTTATCAGCCACATGCACACAAGATATACAACCCATCATGTGTATACTACATATGGCTGTGAGCAACGTTCCTCTTGGCCTATATTTTATTTCATTTCAAAATATGGATGGCATGTGGTTTTTTTTCTTTTTAACTAACAAACCTAACGAGCATTATTGCTGGAAATGATATGGGAGAAGCATAAGCGTATTACCTTTGTTTTATATATACATACATACATACATATATACACATATATACATACATATATATATAACTATAACTATAGCTATATATATATAGTTATAGTTATATATATATATATATATATATAGTTATAGCTATTGCTATCTATATAGTTATAGCTATAGATCTATAACAATCATTAGAATGTATAGCTGAATCCATTGTAATAATGCTTCATATCGCACATGTTAATTCAGATTTGCAGCTTTTCAAAAAATCCAGGAAAGAAACGATGCCTGCTTTAATTTAACTCCTCTGAGGATAAGAGACAGTGTATGTTTCCACATAAACTGAAAAAAAAGAGAACCTCATTATTTTTGATGATGTAGCAAAAAAACATTAAACCTGTGGGATCTTATTACATGGCTGAAAAGTGAATTAACTTCAACAGAACCACATCAAGTGACTTATTTTCAGGGTCTGTTTCCTAACTCATGTGAATGATCTCATAACAGTTCTCCCATAATTTGAACTCATACATGGAAGCCTATTCATTGCTGATATAAATGAATTGAATTTCATGAGGGTTGTACTCACCTATGACAGAAGTGAACTGACCCAAGTCAAGGTCTATCGTCACGTGGGATAAATCCCAAAATGGCACTTCTGTGACAGAAGAGGGAAAACTGCTGACTTCGTTTGACTTTCCAGTTTTCTTGGATTCAGGGATTACATTAGGGGTGGGCAAAATACAGCCTGTGGGCTGCATCCTGCCCAACAACTGCCCAAAAACTGATTGGATCCAGCCTGCAGGCAGGCCCCCACCAATTAACGGTAACTGGCCTGTGCCTGCCCCTGCTGCGCCCCACATGGGGATGAGCCCTGCCTACTTCTGTCCGGGGCAGTGCACACTGCACTCCTGCCCTTGCCCACTGGAGGGCCCTGACCAGCACACACAGCTTCCTGGTGGGGCTGTTGCTGCTGCTGCAGCCACCTGGGGACCTGCTTGGCTCCCTCCTCCTCCAGCAGCTCCTCCTCCTACCCCTGATGCAGCACTATGGGAAACAGGTAGGTAGAGGAAGCAGCGGTGGGCAGAGGGGAAGCTGCCCCAGCACACGGGCTCCAGCTCTAGTTCCTGGCTGCCTTCCACCCACTCCACCCACCCGGAGCAATCAGCAGCCACCTGCAGGCTGCCTAGTCAGTGGAAGGTGGCCCTGATAGGAAGCTATGTGTGCTGGCCAGGGCTGGGGCTGAAGCCAGGCCCAGGGCCAGGGCAGGTCCAGGCAGAAGCATGATGCGGTTACAGGTGGGAGTGCAGGGCAATTGCAGGCAGAAGCATGGGGCACTTGCAGGTGGGAGTGCAGGGTGGGCTGCCCCAGATGGGAGTGTGGAGTGCCAGGGAGAAGCTCTGGGCTGGAGAGGAGGAGAGGAGAGGAGGGGGCAGACTGTAGCTGCACCACCCAAGTGAGCTCTGCTGCATGTGCCCCCTGCCTCTCCCTCCCTCTCCTCACCCACCCCTGGCCTGCTCCCAGGATCTAGCACTCAGGCAGCCCCCCACATGTGTACACCAAACCCACCCCACACACTCCCACCCCACTCCACACACAGACCCCACCACACACTTACACACCCCTCCTACCACACACCACACATTCTGCCCCCACATACCCCTCTCCCCCCCATATGCAATATACCAGAGCAAGACTATTTTGAGCTATTATGCAATCACCACCATATGCACCATTCAAATGCACACAAATCAGGACAAAAATATTTTTTGAAATAAAATTAAAATGTTATAGAAGATGTTTGATTTTTTAGTATATGATTTGTTTTTATACTTTGTTAAAAAGATTTCTTTTGAAAGATTTTATGTGTGCGGCCCTCAACTCAATTGGGTTGGTGCAGTTGGGGAGGTCTGATGCCCCTCAAGCCCCCACTAAGGGTTGGGAGTGATGGGGCAGGTTGTTAGAGGGGTCACAACCCCTTGCTACAGGCTACGTCATGCCTGTTCTGGAGGGCAGAACTTCTGGGGCCCCAGGGACAGGCCATGCACCATGAAGATGGACCCTGTGGTGAGGGGCAGTGTTTCCCAGTCATGGGGTGGGCCCTTCTTGATATGATTAAAGAAAGTAATTAGCAGTAGTTCCACAATTTGTTTAGATTATTTCAAGTCAAGTTGTTGGTAAATATACAAGTTAACAGTAGACATTTAATTATGCAGCACTCAGGTTTAATGTGTGCGTGTTCAAATTAGTCATCCTGACATGTAAAGCAAAAGCAAACCAGAGGTCATTTGCTTACGCGAGCTGAACACAAAACACACCATTGTTGGAGCTCTCATTGATCAGCTGAGACCTCTCAACTTCGGATTCTAAAGGCTTGTTTGCAAAGCGGAAAACGGCTGCTTATTTACGCGATCCTTGATGAGGATAAAGTTCCTTCTTGAGGTTAATTTGTTGGCCTCTGAGAAAGGGTCAGGCATTTTGTGACAACGTACTGACAATTTTAAGCAGCCAAGCCATTAAAGGGAGGTAATAAAGTGTTTGTTAGCAAAAGTATCTTCTTATTTCACTGATCCAAGAGTGGCTTCGTGAGCTACATGCAGTACTGTGTGCTGACTTCCCTAAAAATGTTGCACAAAATGACTTATGGCAAAAATGTGCATGAAGTCGGACCAAATGCTCCTGGAAACTGCAAGAGAGGCAGCACTCAGACAATATTCACTGGAGTAGCCACACATTGATTTTATATGTATATTAGGCTTTCTTACACTCCCATCACCTTTGGTATCAAACACCTCACAGAAGCCAGTGAGTATACACCATATAACATCACTGTGGAGCAAGAAAGTATTTCGCTTAGGGGTTGATGCTAACGTATTGCATAAATCTTTATTCCAGCACTCACAAGGGAGCGTGGAACATGGCCTACTCTACTGGATACCACTTGTCAAATAACTCAAGATATGGGACTACCATCCTATAACTTTGCAGCTATGCAATTAACTCCTGATACTGCCAGGTCTGCTGAAATTAAGAAAGCAGAGTCCAGTTATTACCATGGAAATTATTCCCATTACAAAAGCATCAGTAAATCTACAAAATCAGACTTTCTTCCTTGTCTCAGCTCTAGGGATCCTGGTTTTCTCTGATTTAAAAAAATCTCCAATTTTCGGTTAAAACATAACCCCAAATCCACATTTTTTCTATTATTTAAATGAAACACCACTAATAGATAGATAGATAGATAGATAGATAGATAGATAGATAGATAGATAGTGATGTTTCATTTTAATCATGGAAAAAGGTGGATTTGGGGTTACTTTTTTTTAACCAAAAAAAAATCAGACAAAACCACAATCCCTGCTCATCACAAAGACAAGTCAAAGCTTCAATGGACACTGATGCTGAATGAGCTGTTCTAAGTCCAGACTCTTCAGCTGCTTCTTGGGGACAGACAGAGGAACTGCTGGCCAGCACTAAATATTTGTTTTAAATACACAGACATTACAAAGATGGTGAGACAGTAACATGCATTATTTGAACAACCCAGAGTTGAATACTAGTATTTGTCGTATCGCCCTGCTGAGTTTTCTGAGAACAATAAAACTGGCAGCAGGCATTTGAAATAGCAAGGAGCATCTGCCTGTGCTGTTGTCCTGAATAAATCTCAAACCACTTATAATGGCAACAAGCTCAACCTGAGCCGCCATTAAAGGGTAGGGATAAAAATGGACTTTCTATTTTGGTCAATCTTCCCTGATGCTGGAAAATCTCCAATAAGCTTCCATTCATGAAGAACACAATGGAGCAGCTTGCCATAAATTCACTGAAGCAGGTTCTCCTAGGGATGATGAAATGCCATTTGGCAACTATAGGCATCTATACACGTGCTCCGGGGTTGGGGGGGTGGCACTTTAATTAGAACGGCTAATTAAAGTGCCCGCAGCATGTGGATTCACTGTCCCATGCTTCAAAATGGCAGTGGGGCACTTGAACTCAAGCTCATTCAATGAGCTGTCGTTCAAGCACGTTAATTAACATACTCTAGCAGACTTTATTAATCAGACCCAATTAATAGAGTCTGCTCCAATGCGTGCTAACTACCATGCATCAGAGCAGATGTCCGGCATGTGTATAGGTGGCCTCAAGTACCACAAAGGATATCAGTTTATCAGATGCTGAACATGTTGCCTGAATGAAGTTTTAGGCCTCCACATTAATGATACTCCTTGCAGTAATTGTTTGGCAGCTACTGTAAAACTGCATGGCATTCCCGCTCCGGAAATATGCAAGTACCAAAGCACATGTGTATGGGAGAGGGAGGTTTATGTGTAGTGAGCTCAGAGGAACCAGCCTTTTTTGATGAGTCTGGGTTTACAAACAGACTCTAGTCTTTGTCCTCCACCATGCAAAACTTCATCGATCCTAACAAGCAATCTGGGCCTGTAAATATGGCAACATCAGTAGACAGGGTGCTAAATTGAACTTTTAATCAGATATTATACACACCATCCTCCATGGAAAAAATGTCTGGAGCATGACGGTGGAAGATATTTGGCCAGAGGCTGACAACAATATATATGGCTATAAATGGTCCATGAAGCCACTGGATCCAGCATATGGAGATGGTGGCACTTCATCTGTGCTCACAACAGGGTCAGGGAGATGTAGCCACACTGCCACCAAGGAATGGAGAAAAACCATTGATGTTGCCTGGATTGTAGCACTGGCCTTTCTCAAACCTGAGCTGGGATGTTCAGGTCATTCACCTGAAATGTTGCCATCTGTTACATTGGGCTCTTTCAACCAATCCATCTTTCTGGGCATTTATCTCCCCATTCCCTTTGCATTTGTGTATCTCTTTCCTGCTCTCTGAATTCTCTCTGTGTAGTTCTGTAATGAGTCACTGGACCAGAGCATCTTGCATGTGGGTATGGGAGGGAGAGATTTATGTGTAGGGGATGGGTGGTAGGGCCAGGAGGGTATACAGCTAATGGAACAAGAAAATAGATACAGGAATACAGCAGGCACTGGAGTTTGAGAGCACATGTGCCTGGCAGAACAAGAACTGAGGAGCCTAATCTAACATTTAGAGACATCAATGAGACGTATCCATTGACTTCAGTTGGATTGGGCTCAAGACTTCAGGAAAGTGAACTAAAAGGGTATGTGGGAAAGCACTTAAGCATCTTATTTGAATCAACTGGAATCTCATTGGAATCAAGGTGTTTCCCAAATATGGTTGGCATGTAGTAAACTTTTTTCCTGAGTCAGGGACTAAGAGAACATGAGAAATGAGAGGAAAAAAAACTCAAGAGGATGGAGACGCAGAAGTGGAAAACAAGTCTCTAACAGCAAGGCTTTTTATCTGATAAATAAAATAGAAGAAATAGGAGGAAGGGGTAAAAAAGACACCAAAGCAAGGAAGTGCAGAAGCGAAGCTCTCTGCTCTTATTAATTTATAGAGAACTTAATTGTACTTACAAATAAATGTTCATTAAAGAGGGACATAACCAGTCCCTCTTTAATGAACTCTGAGTCCCTCTTTACTCCCAGCTGGAGTAAACCAGTAAATTTCCAGGGACGTCGGAGCAACCACGATACTTCACACCAGAGTATTGTAGCCAGAAGCACATGCAGGGAATCTCTCTATTGCTTTGGAGAGATCAGGGAAGAGGTGCCCCGATCTAGGATAGTGAAGTTGTGAGTTTATGCCTTCCAGTTCTCTCTCTTCCCCTCACCCACTCCTCCATTCGCTTTCCGTTTTTCTTTCTCATCATTTTCTGTCTGTACTTCATCTCCATCCTCCTCCTCCTTCCTTTAATCATTTGTCCCTTTTACCTTCTATATTGTCTTCTTCCTGCTGCCCTTTGTCTTTCCTTTTTGTTGCCTGTCAACACTTATTAGATTTGAAGTAACAAGGCACCAAAGCTGCCTGCCGTCATGTTGGTAACAAATGCCGTGTCATTAAACTGTGTTGCAAACTCCTACAAAAAGGATTAAGAAGACTTCAGTTACACCAACCTTAACGAAAAGATAAAAGATGAGGAAAGATGAAAGCTACTGTATGCAATGATGGGAAAAGGGACAGGAAGCTCAGTGAAAGGAATTCATGAAGACAGCAGTGATTCGTGTTTGCAACAATGACAACAATCAGTCCATTTAAAATGCCTCCTTTGGTAAGTATCGTGAATCTGTTTTTCTGCTGATTACTTATTCTGATTTGTTGTAATGTGCAGCACTTACAAGAGGACTTTTGTTAAGGAAGGAAAACAGAAAAGCAATATTTATGTACAACCAGCCCTTCTTCAACGTATTCTGAATCCTGATCAGAATTCATAGGAGGTTTAAACTGTTTTTCTGGTGAACATTTTCAGATTCACTATAGAAAATCCCTCCCCACCAAAAACCAAAAACCCAGGACTTGATAATCTAAGGGCATTTGTAGACGACACATTAAAGTGGGTTAAATGCCCTTTTGCACCCCTTTAATGGTGTTGCTGTTTGCACGAGTTTGCAAGTTCAGCGGGGTATTGCATGTTAATTCCGGCTGCTGTAGCAAATTCAGCAGTGCAATGTGCCTTAAATGACTTTGGGGCACAGCAAACTAAAACACCTCTGAACACACAGCCGTGGAGGGAATCACTGGGCCCTGTGTGGCTCAGGGGCTCTGCAGGCAGCCCCAGCAGGCAGCCCGGCAGCAGCCTGGGAAGACAGGCCACACTGAAGGAACAAAAAAACAAAAGCAACGAGCCTGATCTTTTTGTTTTTTCTTTTTCCTGGAGCCTGCCTGCCTGCATGAGCTACGCGGGGGCCCAGTGCTTCCCTCTGTGGCTGTGGTGCCCCACGGGACAACCCGAGCTGGGTGCCTGCAGGCAGGTGCTGCCTGTGGGAGGGTCACTGCTGCTCTGGAGGGAAGCACCAGTACCCGCCCTTGCAGCTCAGGGATCGCTCTCTCCTCCCTGTCACCATAGAGGCAGGGAAGGACACGGGTGTATGTGACACGGAGGTTCACTTTGCCCTAAATTGAAGCTGTGTTTTTAAAAAACCATCACTCCAATTCAGGGAGACTTAAACCCCTCTGTCATCTACAAATGCCCTAATACACTGCTGCCTTTGCTGCCAAATTCTGTGTTTGGTACTTTGGTGTAAAACAACTGGCTCTAGGAAATAACACCAGACTTACAGCTTTGCAAAAAGGGACACAGGCTGGTCCTTTACATACAGTTATTTTCTCTTGAAGTTCCTGATATCTCAGCTGAGCTGTTTAATCACATCCTGATCCAATTAAATCCTCTTGTAGGAGTTATATCGCCCCTTTGCAGGGATTTGGTGCTACAGTAAAAGTGCTTTCTCAAAAAAAAATATTCTGAGAACTATGGGACATTCTCAGTAAAACTGTATGTGGTTTCTAAGCCTGGGCATCACCATGGATACCCTTTATGCTTACAACAGTGGTATTGCCGGTGCACACCAGTCTGATGCAAAGTGAGCAATTTCTGATTTTAGTGTTTATGACGGAGAATCTGAAAGCACAAGCTACATTGCACAGATTACAAGTTGTGGCTGTCAGCAGCCCTCCCTTAGCATCTCTGTTAAAAAAAAGATCTCCCTGAATTGTGCGCTACCCTTGTGTCGGGCTGTTTCAAAACTGAGGTGGATGGTTGGGAGGAACAAAATAGACTCTTGATTAGCTTTGTCTGGAGGAACTGGTCCGTTTCATCTGTGTCCTATGAATTCATTCTCTGATTTGCAGATGTAGAAGCTAGTGAATTAACCCACCGAAAAAGAAAATTAAGCATCAACATCCAGCAAACCAGGGCCACCCAGAACTGAAACTTTCCTTCTACTTCCATCTGCTTATTTTGGAAAAGGCTCAGGAGAACAATGGTGTCAGTACATTCACTTAAATAAAAGGGGATTTGAAGGATATAGGTAGCCTATGTATCAAGTTCCAGGTTTTGGTCCCTTGAACAATTTCACGGCCCTGTCCTGGGATATCTAAAATATCATCTGAAAATGCAGAATAAATTACTTTATTATAGTACTCTATGATGTATTATTACTCTATTCATAATAATCAATTATTTTTCAGGCACATTGAAACTGCAAAAGGTACCATAAGTTTGGGGCTGGATGGACTATGGAACAAATTCCCTGGGGAACTAAAGACTATCTCAAACTTCCCTACCTTTTGCCTGCTCCATGTGCCAGGTTTGATTTTTGACCGGCTTTCCCTAACATAGACAGTGTGCATAAAGTACTCCTCTAAAATAAGCAGAGAGATATCAGACCAAAATACTCCTCTTTGTATACCCACTTCTCTCCCTGGGAAGAAAATGAGAGCAAAACCACACATGATGGATGCTTGTTTGGTTGCTTAAAGCACTGCTGAGGGAGGCTCAGGGCATGCCTAGGGGATGTTCAGAGCTACACCCCAAAACAAATGCAATGTGCACATCAATAAGCTCACTCTCTTGAGTGTTCATTGGCAGACACCCAGGGCGGCACTATGATGGCTACATTACCATCCGTTTTGGGGGCATAGCATGCAGAGTGGGTATGCCTTGCTTCACTGACTGTCCTCAAAGACATGCCCTCAGAGACTGTGGTTTGGAGGGTGTCAGCAGGACTCTTGTAGACTACTACATCATTTACAACAAAATGACAATGACTTCGAAGATTTTTACTGGCAGGTCTTCCCAAGCATTTGAGGCAGCATGGGAGAATATCATAGTGTGTTTGAGGGAAATTGGAGTGATAGAGGCTGGCAAAGTTGACTAAGCTGATGGCTTGGTGGCTTTTGCCAAGTTATACATGTACAACTTGAAAAGTTGTTTGTTTGGCACAGTGGAAAAAAGGAGCTAGCGAGCAGATGCCAGCAGGCTTTGGGGGGAAGCGCCATAGTCAATGTAATAATATAGTTATTGACAAACATTATCTGCATGATTCTCATGGACACATCAGCTGCTTTTTAGGGGTGTGCAAAACCATCCATATTGGATTCGGATTCGGCCTAAATCGGGGACAGTGCTTCGATTCGTCAATGCAGATCAGTGTCCCCAATTTGATTCTGCCGAATCCGAATCTGAAGATTCAATGTTTATTCAGAGAATCAGCAATTCGGACATAGACACAGCTTTAAATGTTTTTTCTACATATGTCAAGGTGCCAGACGTGGCCTGTGATCATTGCAATGGTGGGGTGGATGGAGTGTCCCAAAGGAGTGCGGGGCAGCCCCCCACTTGCTTGGCAGTGAAAGTGGAAGTGGACTGGAAGTACTTCTGGTCCACTTCTGGGTCTGCCAGGGAGCACGCTGGGAGCCCTACCCATGTCCCCCCAGCTTGACAATCAGCTGCAGGGAGGACCCCAGGTGCCCCCCAGACCCAGGAGGCAGTAGTCGCTGAGCCAGGGGATCATGGGGGAGCCCCCCTGCATGCTCCCTGGCAGACCTGAAAGTGGACCGGATTTGCTCCTGGTCCACTTCCGGGTCTGCTGCCGAGTGCGCTGGGAACCCCCCACACTCCTGTGGGATACTCCATCTACCCCACCATCACAGCATTGACAAGCCGCCCGCTACCTAGAGGTATGTAGAAAAAACATTTAAAGCTGTGTCTATGTTCAAAACACCGAATCCCTCCAAATCGATTCAGAGGGTTCTGATTCAATTTGGAGAGATTAAAGGGTCTCCTGATTCAATTCAGATTTGGAGATTCAGACACTGAATCGGGCCAAATCTCCGCTGAATTGAATCAGGGACTGAAGCTTCACATAGCCCTATTGCTTTTCACAGCTTAGCTAGCGTAAAAGACTTGAGGTGGTTATAATATATCTCAAATCGATTTGGAGAGTCTTTATATATATATGTAAAGGCTCTTTTACCATGCCAGGCCTAAGACTAAGGTGATATATATGCTCTTCTCTATTTAGGATTGGAAAGAGGGTCCCCTGCCCTTTCCCCACCCTCCCCCTTTTTGTTACAGAGATATTGCACTTTGCTTTCAAGTTTCAGGTGAGGGAGCCACTGATGTTGATTTGCTCTCCTAATCCCTGAAGCAAAAGGCATACATGAGAGGGAGAAAAAAACAAAGCTAGAGATTGTGGTATTAATTGGCAATACCCTTTGATACACATTCAAGGAAAATGTTAAAAAAGGATGCCGGGATGGCTCCTCCCTCTCCCTTCCCCTTTTTCTCTCGTCTTTATCACAGAATTGGCACTTGGCCATTTACTAAATTCCATCAGTGTAGATTGAACAGAGGCAGAGTAACTGTGCCTTCTGCAGAAAGCATCAATTCAATAAACACTATTAAACTATTAAGGTCTTATAAAACCTATTTTCACAGAAGCTGGGAGGTGAGAGGAGAATGTGTCTTTGTTTAACCACAAAGACTCATGAAAGGGAAAGAACAAGGAGGATGAAAACAAGAGGCTCTTCCAAAATATCACAGTCCTTTGGCACGTGCTCCCCACGTTAAATATTGTACAATATTTCTTTTTTACCAAGGGACCAAATTCATTCTTGATGTAAGCACATTAGACTATATCCTCAATTGGTATAAAGCAGCAAAGCTCCATTAAAGTCCAGCACTGCAGCAGGATGACAAATCAATAAAGGTGGATGATTTATGCCAGTTAAAGGGCTAACCCTCAGGTCTCAATAAATAGCTGAATATCCAGGGTGAGTTTGGCCCATCAGGCCTAGACACTAAAGCTCGTCTGTATGGAAGGTCAGACTAACAGAGAAATAGGCCTTCAAGGGTAAAGCAAAAACAGAACCTGACTGGCACCAGTTCAAAGCCAGCTTTATAGTGTCCTATAAAAACATAAAAGCTTTTTTATTTATTCTTCTATGGCATCTCCATTGAAATCTTCAAAAGAAGAAGAGCACAAAACAAGAGAAAATGAGAAAGAAAGGGAAAACTAGCAGAGAGCTCCTGGCAATGCTTCAAATGAAACTCATCTAAATATCTGAAAAACATACATAACTCATTTCGAGGTTCTTGGATTTTTTATTACCGTTATTGTTATTACTTCTAATATGTTTCCCCTCGAAGCTCCAAGACAGAAATGACCGAGGGGGAAAGGAATATTTTTATTGCATGTTCCATGCAAAACAAGTCGGTGAGGTCTGTTACCATGCAACACAAGATACCTGCAAATCCAGGCGTTGTTATTGGGGAGAAACTTCCTGCCCCAGGCCATTGGTTTTAGCTGTTATTAAATTCAGTTACTTTTGTAATGCACTCCTGAATTTACACCTGTTCTGGCAACAGTCTTTCCATTGACTTATTTTATTTGGAATCAAGCTGTCCAAACTCTGTGCTTTACCTTCACTACCCGCAAGGCACGTTTACATGTGCAGTAACACTCTTTAGTTAATGCACATTAAATCCAGTACCTCCATTGTGAAGTACTAAGAAAATGCACATTAGTCTGTCCTAGGGTGCATTAAAGAGCATCGTTTTAAAACGATGCTTAACGCACATTAGCCTATTTTAATGTGCACTAACTAAAATGCATAGGTTTTTTAGTGACACTTTAGTGCGTATTAAAATAGGCTAATGTGCATTAAAGTGCATGTGTCAACATGCCCAGGGAAAACTTCTGGAGCTCTAGATTCTCTTCAACATGAAGAAAACTGAACATCATAAGGCTTATTGTGGACTATAGCTTTGTTGATCATCTTCTGAATTAGCCTCGCTGTCGTCATCAGCTCAGTCGCTAGAGTTGACCTCTGGGTAATGCTTTCCCTTTTGCCTGCTGCATTATCATTGGCAGCTGCTCCCACTTTCACCCATCTTTCTGCCACTCCTACAAAAGCTTTCAATGCCCAGCCTCAGCCCCCTCCATATTACATTTTTGACAGTCCTCTCCCTGTCCCTTCCTCCTTTTATGCTTGATACCCTTTCTGCTAATCTTCTTCTGCCTATTTCCTTCTCTGACTCCCACATGATTTTCTTCACCTTCCACTTAATACACCTCTACATTGTCTCTTCAAATCCAACTAAAATAAAAATGCAACACTGGAAAATTTCATGCAATTAATATATGCCGTATGACCATCTTTTCCGTGACCACTTTCGTTGTAGTTCATGGGACTGAGGTATTCAGTCACGTCAGCTCTTTGGGATAGAGATCTTGTTATAAATATGCCCAGTATCTAACATACCACCTTTGAAATGTATTTTATTATGGCTACAAACAGATGTCACATTTGTACTGAGATAAACCAGATGTCCATTTCTATTGTCCTAGGATAAATCCTAAAGGGTGCCTATACATGAAGCGTGGGGATGCTGATACACAAGACACTTTGGGCACTTTAGTTAGAACCACACAAATTAAAGCCCCGGCCTGCCCCTCCACCTGCAGAGCCCAAAAAGACTCATGGAAAAGTAAATACTTGGCACATCTACACGTGTGTTTTAATGTGCAGTAGCCTATTTTACCATGCATTAAAGGGTCATGCAAAGAACAGTGCTATCATCCTCATGCACAGTAAAATAGGCTACTATGCATTAAGCAGCACTTTTAAAGTGTGCTTTTGCACTACTGTGGATTAGGGTAGCTTGATGTGCATTCATTTAGTACCTCACATTGGAGGGACTACATTTAATGTGCATTAGGAAAAGCGCATTAATGCACATGTAGATGAAGCCACTAACAATTTATCCTGGGACATTGTAGAGTATATCTGAATGGTTGTCCTAAGATCATATTATTGACTCGACAGCATAAAAGTTGCAGTGCATTCAGCCACTCGCTTAACCCTGACTAGAAGGGTGATGTGTATGCACTAATCCTGGGACAGTTCTGTTCTGGAATAAACACAGGCACAATATGTCCAGGGACAAATGAAACATCTGTTTCTAACCTATCGGTAATAAATAATAACCACAACTAAAAATCATGCCAATATCTGACACTTATTTAACAAGTGAGAGCATGTGATGGATCTACTTTAGTGAATTAAAGCCTGGCTATATAGCTATAAAATGTTAATGCCAGAAAGGAGCATGGTAATCATTTTGTTTGACTTCCTGTGTAACGCACACTATAGAATTTCACTCAAGAATTCTTTCATTTAGCTCAATAACTTGCGGTGGAACTAGAGCATCTCTCTTAGAAAGACATCTCATCACCAATTTTCCATTGTGAAATCAATCATCACAAGCAAGTATCCTGCACACATCGAGTTGGCAAGAATATATGGTCATCAGCTGCAGGAAATACACTCCGCTGAGTGAGATTCTAACACCTTTTTCTTATTCTGTCTTTCCCAGGATTTGAATATGGCTAATTCACCAGCCCTGGGCTGCACAGAAGTCCCATGTGATTGATTCCCCCTAACAGGAAGTGGCTGGGAGGACAGAAATGTATGCACTGGTAGGCTTAGAGAAACATAAAAGAATGAGGAATCTCTGTTTCACTTTGGCAGGGTGTTTTACATATGACTTGGCTAAATTACTGCAAAAAAAAAAAAAGTCATCAGCTTTAATTCATTTAGAAAAGCAAAAAAATTAAGTGTTAACATGGGAACAGCTTTTAACAAAGGTGAGGCACCCTTGCCCCCAAAGCATTCAGCAGGGCAGCAAATATTAATGAGAGGCACCTCTTGTAACCTAAGATATTCAGATCATTTGAGGAAAATATATTTCAAGGGTCCTACAGTGCGCGTGTGTGTGCGTGTGTATGTGCATGATAGATTAATGCATTACTGTTTCAGAGGCTGCTGATTAAATTCTTTTCAGGACTGCACCGGCTTTGGCTCCATTTCTGATGCCCAAATGAGCTTTCTGGGAGCGTTGTTGATTTATGGCTGGATGGATCAGTGCTCTAAATGGAAAAAAATGCCAGAGATGTTGGTACATTCCACCATGTACGCTTGCCAACCCGGGGTTACTTTCAGTGCAGCTGGTTTCCTCTGCCTACCAGCTTTCTTTCCACTTGCTCCCTGCTTCCACCTACATCTGATCTTTCTTTCAGGAATCATCTGGCAGCCCCCCATGAATGCTAATAATGTAATAAAGAAAGTAGACATTCCTTCTTTGATGGGGGATGTGTTGACAGCGCTGATACAGCGTGGTACCAACTGCGTTATATACATTGATATGTGACAACCTCTCTGTGCCTTCCTTCTCCCAGGTATAAAACTGTGATACAAGCTCCCCCTTTCTCTCATCTTCAGTCTTGCCTATTTATACAGTAAAGAAAGAGGGGAACTCAAAAGAAAGCAGGAAAGACAGGTGGTCTTTTAAAAACACTATGCACATTTTGGAGAGCCTGCCTGCGTGATGTTGCGAGATATACCACTCAGTGCTAATTCTATTAATGGATTAGGCATGGATTTTGTGGTAATTATGTAAATGGTGCAAAAAATGGAAACCTTCAAATAAATTGGTTGAGCACTGTGCACCAAATGGGCTACGGCAAATAAGTGTAACTCCATGGACTTTCGTGGACCTACTCCGATTTATAACTACAGAGGATCTCTCTCCAAGAATGTCATCTCTATGAATGTGTTTTTTCATACTAAGCTATTTCCAGGGGTAAAATAAATGTGGTTCAGTTTACAAATGTTGGTGAGCTTTTTGCTAGATGTTCATTGTGGGGGAAATTTGTCCTAGTAAGTCAATCACACCTAAGAGGCAATACTCAACTTAGATCCTTCAATGGGGTCAATTATCTGGGACTTCATCCAGCTCCTACTGAAGAGTACAGTGAAGGTTTTCTTTAATTTCAGTGAGAACTGGATATGTTCAGAGTTTGTGCGCGTGACATCCTGTGCCGGAGCGGATGGCTGTACAATGGTTGTTGCTTAGTCACCACACCTGATTAACAAGAGGAGGGGAATTCATTTAAGAGGAGTAGCTGATAAAGGATTTCTTTTCCAGGATCCTTGTGCATCCAGTTCATTTTGGATAGACCGAGCCATGAAATAGGCAGGTACACATTTCAAATGTGCTTATGTGACTTAAGGCCCTAAGTCTCTTTGAAAACCAAGGGACTACTGCACCCACACCAGTTAGGACCTTTGGAAAATGTACCCAATATACAGACCTAGAGAGAGGACTGATCATCGAAGGCACAAAGCCTGAGCTACAGACAGTATAAACTGGCCAAGGTCTAGTACAGTTTAGTGGGAGGTTAGCTGGGAATCCAGAGATTATTATTTTTCTCAGCTCTGCCGCTGGTATGTTTTCTGACCTTCGGGACGTCACGTCACCTCTATGTGCTTCTATATGCATTGGATGCGGCCATACTATATTTGCCTATTCCTAATTTCATCCCTTTGCTTTAAATTGTACTCTTGCACATGCAATTAAGTAATTCCTCAGATTGCATAACCCTAAGCAGGATTTGCCTATGAGGTTGCAAGCTGGAGAAGATCCAGGCATTGACTCTGTGTATCTGAAGCCCTAAACTATACTGGCCTTTTTCATGGCCATTATTCTGTTGCAAACATATGTCTAGTTTTTCCGCTTTGAGCCTAGCCAGCGGGTATTTTTTCATCTAGTTGTATTTTGCAATCTCACTTCCTTATTCTATACCAAGAATGCAATTCCCTCTACATACCTTTGTACACTTTCCTATGTCCTCACAACTCCTTCCAGCATATATATTTCCCATATGTAGTCAGTGGAGCTCTTTGCCTGTTTGTAAGGTGAAGAGAGTGAGTATTATCACCCTTCATGTACAGAGGAAAATGAAGCACAAAAATTGGGATTAGCCTAAGGATGACATAAAAAGTCTGCAGTAGAACTAGCAGCAGAATCGCAGCCCAGGCACTAGCCACTAACCAGGGGCGGACAATTATTTTGGGCGGAGGGCCACTTACTAAGTTTTGGCAAGCCATTGAGGGCTGCATGACAGGCAGCCCAGGGCAGATAAATATTAATTTTCTAAATTTTTAGGGGCCCCGCAGGCCAGATAGAATGGCCTGGCAGGCCGCATTATGTATATATATCATTTATATATATATAAAATGATGAGATGTGACCATAGAGAATCAGTAACAATTAGATGGGCTTTTAGCGGGTGAAGCTTTTGAACACTCCGCTGGAAGCCAGACACATCTACGTTCCAGTCCCCACTTACTTGGTGAAGTTTCATTATTATTTTCAGCCACCTACAAAATTTAGAGTCCAAGTATGCAAGACATACAAAAGGTAAGAGAAATGTATATTCTTATCCTATTTTGCCGCGGTGGAACCGAAGCAGCGGAAGGTTAAGTTACTTAGGAAGATGACATCATGAGGGTAGTATGTAACAAAGAGAAAAATTGAACCCAGATCTCCTTTGTCTCCTAGCCCCTTAACCACTAAACCATTTCATTCCCTGCTTCATTTCTCTGGCCTCCACAAAAATGGAGCTGTCAGTAATTAAGTGACTCAAAAAAGAGAGGTCAAATAAATTGCTTTGTTGGGCTTCTGTAACAGAACTGGATCCTGACCTCAGTCTGGCACTTCAGAAACATTCAAGGGTTTGATACTGTCCACAATACAATAAACATAGGATGTGTTTTGCAAAATTTGGGCCAGAATTCAACCACCACCTTGGCTTCCCACTGAATAGTTGCTATCAAGCTGTATTCATTTTGCAAAGTAATTTGGCAGCATACAATGCAAAATGTTCTTGTTGGATGTGCAAAGCGCTACATTCCCCGGCCATTTAGTCGCCTCCATACTTATCTTTTGAGTGACAATTTCTTCCTGATGACTGGAGAAGAGAGTGAAAAGCTTGCTGGAGCAAAAGGGTTACAGAACCAATTTCTGAGAAAATAAAGGAAGTAAAAATACAAAATAATCTCCAAATCAAATCTTTTCAACTACAACTATCTGCTTTTTTTCATCTACTCCAAATAATAATGAAGAGATTGTATTAACACATCTCCCATGGAAACTACCGCCCCTTACAGGAAAAAGCAAGAATAATTTACCATGCTCATATTTGAACAAACATGTAAAGAAACAACAGCCACCATTTATTTTCTTCTGGAGATGTAATTTCTTGCAATGGGGGCCAATTCATGTTGCTCTCTGAAAAACATGAAAACATCACAGAAAGCAGTTTTGCTCTGTAAAGAAACAAACTCAGTGGAAATATTTTTTGATCTAGAAAGACACCTTAACGTGCCTTCAAAGACTGAGGGAGAGAAACTGTCTTGGTTTTCCAAACAAACATAATGAAAGTTACCCTTGAAAAGGTTGTAGCTTTGATTTTTTTTTCTACATTAATAAAATCTCCTGCTGGAAATGTTCTGCTTCATACCCTGCCCCCCCCCCCCCCCCCCCCCCACCCTCTCTTGTAACTTAATTACTTGCTTTAAATACAAAAGTAAAGATGCATCCAAAGTATATTTCAGAAATGAAATTGGTGCCTGCTGAGTTTATGTAGCAGGAGTGACTATTTCTCCCAAATGCTTTTCTAGCTCATGCTGGAAGTTCGTTTGCATTTAAAAGTTTTGAAGCATGGCTCCATATTCCCCCGTGGGCATGCACCATCTGTGACTCAAGTACTTAGTATTTATTATTTGTAGTACGGCAGCCTCCAAAATGCAGTAGACACTGTTCAGAAAGACAGACTCCCTCCTTTATCCTAGAGAGCTGGTGTCAGAGCATGTAGCTCTCATCTCGGGCTACATTCAGACTGGGATTTTGCCCTGCTTTTAGTAGTTACAGAAGCCTCTACGCAAACCTCTTATGTAGACAGACAAAACTGCTCTTTACTGGGTCAATTTGTCGATTTGGATTACTGTCCCCGATTTGATTTGGCTGAATCTGAAGATTCGATGCTGATTCGGAGAATTAGTGATTCGGACATAGATGCACTTTAAATGTTTTTTCTACGTACCTCGAGGTACCAGCATGGCTCATGAATGACGGAGTATCCCACAGAAGCATGGGGGGGCCCGCCATGTGCTTGGCGGCGAAACCGGAAGTGGACTGGAATTACTTCCGGTCCACTTATGGGTCTACCAGGGAGTGCACCTGACCCCTGGCTCGACGATCAGCCACAGGGGGACTCCGGGTGCCCCCCCCAGACCCAGGAGGCACCAGCCGCTGAGCCAGGGGGACATGAGGGCCCCCATCACACTCCCCGGCAGACCTGGAAGTGGACTGGAAGTGCTTCTGGTCCACTTCCAGGTCTACAGCTGAGCGCACTGGGGACCCCCCCCCTCCATGCGCCCCAGCACTGCAGCATTCATGAGCCACCTACTACCTAGAGGTATGTAGAAAAAACATTTAAAACTGTGTCTATGTCCGAATCGCTGAATCTTTCCGAATCTCTCTGAATCAATTCAGAGGATCCTGATTCAATCCAGAGAGATTAAACGGTCCTCTGATTCAATACGGATTTGGAGATTTGGCCCTCCTCTTTACCTCCATGAAGCTTAACTTTCCTTAATAAAACAAGGTAGATTATAGGAGTTTCACTTATGTACAATAAGTACTTGCAACCATTTCTCTTCGTCTTTCTGTCTGCCCCCTCAACCCTCTCCCATCAAAGCAGATATATTTTGGTGAGGCGCTTTATTACTGCATTGGTAAGGGCCACTTAGATAGGTTTCACAGCCCTGTTCAAATGGACAGATATGGAAATGTCCATGTTCTGGGGTAGAAGCCTAGGCACTCATATATATGTATAGTTCATCAGCAAGTTCATCTCTCATACTTTACCTTGCACAGTTTAACCATGCCATTTTGGTAAATGTGGATTCAAATGTGGTATTCAGTAACTTAGCCAGGAAGATTTTCTGCACTTTGAAAATTATTGATATTTACTTTTTTCTCTCTTTGCAGCCAGAAGGCATATCCCCATGAGTAGGAACGTGCATTTCCCTGGCGACAAATAGCTGCAGTGCTGCTTGTCCTTGGGAAACACCATGCACGTGTGCTCTAGAGTGCAGCACATTGCCTCAGATGGGGTAGAGGAGGCAGGGGCCAGCACCTGGGCTGACCCCAGCAAACTTACCTAGGGTCCTGAAGGCCTCCAGGGCCTGCAGCTGCAGAAAACCAGCAGCACAGAGCCTGGCCGGCAGCCAGGATCTCCCAGTGTCAACCCTGACCCTGAGCTGCAAATTAGCAGTGTGAGGAATGCCTGCATGTGCGGCATGTGTAGTTTGAGGTGCCACAGATGGGTTTGCACCTCGTACCGCACATCCGCACTCGTCTGGATGCACCCAAAGGGTGCATGTAGACATGATAGATCCAAGAACAGGAAGCAATGGGCTTGATACTTTTTTTCTTAAAAATGATTGGGAATTTTGCCATTAGTTTTAATGCAAATAATATGAAACTCAGCATGGAACTGCTATATACAGAGACTTATCCGGTGAAAAGAAGAGAAAAGGAAAATAACGGGTTCTACAGCAGCCATGGAGCTCCCTCAGATCTGTGGACAAGCTAAAATATTGCTTTGGTTTTTTCCCTTCATTTTTTTAGCACTTTCTCTGCCACAGAAGAAATAGCCTCAGGGGATACGTTCTAGCATCTCCATCCTCTTATCTGAGAGGCTGTATCACAGAACTTCCATTGAAAGAGGATATGTCTGATTCCATCTCCAAGTTACTGCCATGTTACTCTGGCTTATCAGTAAAGTAAACTGCGAATCAGACACAAAATTAATTCTAGCTGCACTTCAGGATAAGACTGTTCCTATTTTTCACTCCCCCATCTACACTGTTTCATTCTTCATTTGATGTAGCCTATAACTAAGCTTAGAGCTAGTCAAGCTCCCAGATTTCTATTTTGTAGGCAATAATGATATTTCAAAATTTGTTCCCATTCCAAATCATAACAGAAGTGCACAAATTCTGTGAAACAGCCAGAATTCTTGGGGAAACAACATTTAAAAAAAATAATTTGAGGTCAATTGAAATGTTCTGTTTCAGTACAATTAAATTTTTTTTCCACCTTTTGGACTTCTTAGTTTATAGAAATAAAATACACTTTGAAATACAAAGTCATTCAGAAATGAAGAACAGATTTTTTTTTTTTTTTAAGTAAAATTTCACACAGTTGAAAGTTGAAATGTTGTTGTGGACAGTTTCAATTGTGACAAAGCAACAATTTTCATTCACGAAAATGGCCCATTTGGAAAATTTTCCACCAACCTTGATTAGGTCTTAACATTTTAGTGTTCAGATGATTCTGCCAATCCCAGTCACTCCGTGTGATTGGTCTGTCCCTAGAAAGCAACTTTGATCTTTTCATTAATTCCTCTTCCCTAAGGAAAATAAACAGAGCTTTAAAAATTCCCCACCGAAGGCCACCTACTGAAAATATAAAATCAGATTCACATTTAATTATCATGGTGCTCAGATGGTATTAATTGCCATCATTCTTCACACTTTTGTGCAGCTGTCCTTATTTAGGCTAACTGATGAACTGGCCCAACATTTTACAGAGCCATAGATCCAGTTTATGAAAGAGGATACAGACTGGACCACAGAAACAAACCTGACGTGGAGTGAAGTGAAGTGAAATCTTGTTCTCCTTCACACTCCTAGGGGGATGCATAGCTTTGCTTTTATAATCCTAATAGATTCTTTTTGCCTCTGCCTCCTATGACAATGTCTTTATCATTTAAAAAAATGGAATACAAATGAACAGAAACTACCTGGAATACCAACATAAGATAGGGAGCAGTGAAGTCAAATATATGGGTGAATATCAGCATTCAACCAGCTAACACCAAAACAGTTCAGTGATTTCTTTGAGTGCACACTGATTTTTGTGGAGATTAGATCACATTAAAGATGCCCGCCCAATCTTCCTTAGTTCTCCCACATGTGAATCTTACACTTAGATCCCTAGTTAGGTCAGTCTAAGGTTGAACTGTACAGAAGTTCCAGGAAGGTTAGATCGGTCTAAAAATGGCCAAACCAATCTAAGTTAACCTTGCCTCCAAGATAGCCTAACTTAGATCATGTTGGCCATTTCTCATTCAATCTAACTGTCCTGAACTTCTGTACAGTTTGCAGTGCAGCCCTAGGACTGGGAAAGCCCAGGTGCTGGCCCTAAGCCAGGGGCTGCAATTTTGCCACCTACCCCCATGATACAGAGCTATTTTTACCTCCCCCCAGCTCCTCATCCCACCCTCAGATGGAAAACCCCCTCCCACCCTGTGGACCAGCCAGCTGCCTCTGCCCCATAGCCCACCAAACCCTCCATACCACAAGCCGGGCTGGCACTGGTTTTATCAGTGCTTCCTGATGCAAAGGAAGTGGGTGGGCAGTAGGTTCACTGTGAGGAGTGGGGGAAGGGAGGGGGGGTTGTTCATCTAATCTCACCTACCCTCCCCCCCGCCAGACTCCACCCGCCCCCTGATCCCTCTTTCAGATACCACCTGCCTCCCCAGATTCCCCTGCAGACCGCAATAGCTGCCCCAATCCTCCTCATCCCCCTTGAAGACTCCTCTTGCACCCCAATACCCCATATCCCTCCTGTAGATGCTGCTAGCTGCCCAATCTCCCCTGCAGACCCACCCCTCCCATCCTCCCATGGGCCCCCCCCAATCCCTCCTTGGAGGTTGCTTGCTACTGCTAGCCCTCCCGTCCTGGCTTACCTTAGATTGAGTGGCCATTTTTAACTCAGTACAACCTCCCCCTGACCTCCCTGAATGTCTGTACCCAGCCTTTGTTGGTACATAGCAATCCCAAGCCAGACACTGTTATTTTGTAGACCATCCTTTAACACAGGGCCACTTTAGAATACTTGTAGTCGCACTAAGAATGTCTTCAGAGCACTTTCCCAAAGGTCAGCTGAAGTGAACAGATGCCATAAATTGGATTTGAGCAGTTTTGAATCAAACCTTAAATGCACCTATCAGCCTATTATAGTATCTAAATTCAATCTATTACATGACACCTATGTAAATGTACCACCTCAAGTCTAATCTAAAGAGAACATACAGTATGTACACTATGTGGAATGTTTTCCTATCTAATCTATGCTGATTTGGATAACCCCTTGCAATAGTAGTTGGCAAAAGTACTATATTTGCATTTCCAGCTTTCCTGTTTGCTTGGCCAATGTGGATTGCTGTTTCATGACCTCTCTTCTATTATCATATTCCCTGTTCTAGTTTGGTAACAATGTTTTAGAAATGTTGAGGTCTTTCCAATGCCTTCATTCCAAAAAGAGGTCATGGGAAAATCCTGTATGCTTCAGTGTAGGCTGGTTCAAAGATAAACATCATTGAATGTTAAGGAAGGCAGATTAAGCATATGGAGTTGATCAGTGACCGAGTCAAACATGGTAAAGAATTAGTTAATGATCAGTGCGCTAATGTCATGGCTTCATAAGCTTCTGAGACACTGTTAATTGAATTGCCTGAAATGTGGCGGTAAAATATAACCTACTTTGATATATAATCATTATATTTTCTTATTGCGTTATGAAAAAAAAATCTTTTTGCAGAGTTATTTGTGATTTGTTCCTGAAAATCTGGACTAGAGAGAGGAACATTTTACTAAATTTAAACATAACGGGCCAATTTCATTCCTCTTGTAATCCCACTTCAGGCAGTGGAAGAAAATAAATTGGTCTGATCCTTTTTATTTTAGACTTTGTCTTATTGGCAGTGTAGAAGCAAGAGCAGTCAGGTTCATCGTATGATAAGTTCTACATTTTAAAGTATCTAAGCATTGTCTTAAGAAACTACCTCTAGGACTACTGAATGGTTTTGGTATGGGAAGTGTATATGAATAGAAAGCCAGAACCTTTAGGAGAGTTAAAAAAAAAAAAAATCAAGCTGGGCTGACAAAAAAGTAAATATTTCTCAATCCCTCTGCACTATTTTCCGTGTGTTCTGTACTGACTCAGCAATGTGTTGCTCTGTTCATTAAAACCACATTGAGTTTATGAACAGATTAAACAAACTGAACAAAATAATCATTTGTAGCTGCAGCTGACACACAGTGCATGATGTGGTGATAGAGTAGCTTATGAATAGCTTGCAGGATACATAATTTTTGCCCAGGCAGCACGCAGCATGACAGCTTTATTAAATTCACTAAGAGATATTTTATCAGAGAGGAACAAACGATGGTTATATACAGATGTGGGCAAATCTGATTCAGACCAACCGATTTTCTATTATGGAGTCTGACAGGAAACTTTCCTGACCACTGCAACAATCTGATAGTGAACGGGGTTTTTATTCCTCCCCTTGTATTTGTCTTTTTTTTCACAATTCTGCATCCCAGCCAGAATCAGAACCAGAAAAGCTGATACAGTGCTTAAGAGCCTGGTCCAGTAGTATTTCTGTCAAGGGACAGAGGTAGCAGGGAGCATTTTGTTGTGAAATTGTTGGCCTAATTTGCAGAATTTAAAGGATTTCAGTAGCTTGGATAAAATGCCGAACTTCTGAATATTCATCTAATCTGGGCTGAAACTACTTCACATTTACCAAGGAGTAGGAATACGCATAGGTACCATGAAGTAGCTGGGGCATTTTTGTTGGGATCGTGGGCAGAAGTTCCATGCTCCGGTTTGACCTAAATCGAATGAGTCAAAAACGACGTAGATCCAGGTTTAACTTAAACCGGTTTGTGTGCAAGGAACTTCTGTTTAGTTACAGGTTTAGTCTGACTGCCTGTCACTGAGACCAGTCTGTAAGTGTAAGGATGGCATCGGGACAAGCTAAATTTAAATCAGGTGGCCATTTTAAACCCAGTTTAACCTCCCGTTGTCTGTACTTAGCCTTTAAGTTCACACCCTGGATTACCTTGGGATAACTCGTTAACGTGCCCATCTAGGGAAAACCCATAGAGACATGCTGCAAACCTGCTGGTTGCTGCGGGCTGCTCGATTTCATATTCCAGGTGCCCTTTCTGTGTCCTTTAGCAGGGAAATCCTTAGCAATAAGAGAGAGCTGGGGGGGATTTAGTCACATTATGAGATTTTTTCTTTTTTTTTTTTTTTCATTTCAAAGCATAGATGATTTGATTGCGTCTTTGTGGGAACAACCCTCAAAAGAAGGGGGTCTTTTCGTTGTGAAATTACTGGCCTAATTTTGGGAGCATGAACAATTTTGGTAGACTTTCTTTTAGTTTTTAGAAGTAAAAGGCAGCTGATAAACCCTAGGGATCTATTCTGATTCCAGCCAGTAGACGTGTCTGTCACAAACCAAACCTTGGCAATATTTTGTTTTCAGGATGAAAGATGCCCATCTGCTAGGTGTCCGTGGAGCACCATTTCTGAATTCAGTGGTAGTTCAGCAACAGCCTTAGCCTACCTAGTGTTGATGGCAGGGACAGGATTTTATATCCCTGAATTATGACTTTTAGGTGAATGCTACATTTCCAGCTACCTATGACCTGTAAGGAAGACAAAAGGATCAGGTGAACTCAGAGGAAGCTGGGGAAACCAATTTTGTTGTCTGTGTGTGCTCAAAACAGTGAACAGCTTGCTTCAAGCTCAGGAACTTTATGAGTCAGAGTAAGGAATATATGGATTTGGAGACGACCAACTAAAATGTCTATTAGGTTGCATGCATTTTATTTTAATTTGATAGTTGAAACTAATAAAAATGAGATGGAGATAGAAAAATTAGCAGCGGATTATTAGGGGAAAGTCAAGATTGCAAAATCTCTGACAAAGAAGCTGGTATAGCTTACCTCATTTCTTACCATTAAACCTCAGCTCTTAGTAATATTTATAATTGTTAGATGCATGCTTTCAGCCAGGGGTTAGTCTACTAGCTAAGGTTAATTATTTCTGCTTAAATGCCCCTAGTCAGACCTCACCGATTTATTCCCACTGACCTCAGTGGAAACTGGATCTGATCAATAATGATATGAATTATTTAGGGCTCCTTCAAAAATCTGGCCCCAGGTGCCTTCCATGTTCTTGTTGGCCTGAGGTGGAGATGAAAAGACTTCTAACTTGCACCCACATTTAATTGAGCAGTCAGGAGACACGGCTGTGCAGAGAAGCAACTTTGAGAAGCTGTTTAGACTGCTGTATTATTCCCTAAAGCTCTGTGGACTTTTCTTTTGTTAACTGAAAGCTAACCAAGTTGTTGAGGAAAATCAAAGGGCTATCGTGGGGCTGTTTGATCCATGATATTCGGGGTGCTTGAGAATCCTGCTGCTCTTGTTTTTAGAGCAAACTTTTTCTACCAAGATGAAACCATTCTTTTGGCACTGCACGGCACTGCAGTTATGCCTATTGGGTGGTTTTAAGCTCCATAGTCATCCAGCAGAGATGTTCAAAGGAGGCTAACGAAGTTAACAACCCAAGTTTCGTTGACATTCAGCAGGTGTGTCATGAAGCGGACTTGGTTTGTGGTGTTCATTTCAATGGACTAAATGATCCCAGAGAGCCTAGGGCAGGGGCGAGCGACTCTTTGGGGGTGGGGACTGTTTTGACAGAGCCTACCTCTGAGCACGGGCCACTTCCAGCACAGCCCACACTGCCACAGCCACAGACACCTTTCTTTGTACAGGTTTCCCTCGATTTATGCGGGCTCTCTATATGCGAATTCGCTCTTATGCAATGAGCATATTTAGACCCATCATTCATTATATGCATGGTAAATTCACCTTATGCGATCAGCATAGATGCTCCCTGTGTGGGGAGGGGAACGAGCTGTGGCCCCACTCTCCCCAGCCCCAGCTGCAGCGTCCCTGGCAGTGGCCAGCACCAGCTGCCCAGAGCAATTGGGCTGCACCATGCTCTACCTGTCCCCCTGTGCCTGGGCTCCACCTGTCCCCACTCACCTCTGCTCCTGGGCTGTGCCATGCCCTGGTGCAGGCAGCTTGTGTTGGCTGTCCCCGGGGCTGCTCCAGCATGGGTCAGGGTGAATGCTGCACCCTGCACCGCCTGGCATGGGAGGACAGGAGGAGCACGGTGCAGCCCAGTGGCTGCAGGCAGCTGTCATCAGCCACTCCTGGGACTGCTACAGCCAGGGCTGAGGGGGAGTGCCACTCTGTTCCCTCTGCTTTGCTGCCTTGTGCAGCCCCGGGAGCAGTACCCCTCCCCCTGCCCCTTCCCTAGTCCCAGCCTCACACCCTCTCTCCCTCCCTCCCTGCTGTGGGAAGCTATCCCTATTTATTACATTGTAAAGTGGGTTTGCTTTATGTGAATTTGATGTATGCACCATTCTCCAGGAACACACGTACCGCATAAATCGAGGAAAGCCTGTACTCCTGCTGCTTCTCCCCTCTACCTGGTCACTACGTGAGAGAAGGTCCCTGTTGCCAAAGTCCCCCCGCTCCTCCCTCCCCTACCTCCTGCTGCCAAAACACTGTAGAATAGAAGCTCCCCAGCTCTGCAAACTGAATAACTTTGTGGGACGAATCTGGATCCCGAGCCATAAGCTGCCAGACCCTGATAAAGAGTTTAAATCATCCTGACAATGTACAGCATTTGCCGCATTAGCAAAGCTCAGCATTTCTGGTACAGAAACTTTGGCTTGCTTAGCTCCAAGGAAAACAACCTTTTATTAAAAGATCAAGAGAAGGAAGATGATCTCGTGAGGTCCCTTCGAGCCTCAAATGTCTATGAAATCTATGAAGATCTAGATTAAAGGATCTAAAAGAAAAAATCATTACATGGAAAGTAAGGAAGGAAGGCTTTCAATTGAATGACATCCTTTACTCTCCTCCTTTTCCGCTGAAGAAAGTTTTTTTTAAGGAGAAGCATACGGATTATGTTTTAGAGGGTAATAAAGATAATACAATGATTCCTTTTGAGGAAAAGGGGAGAAAGACTTGCTGCAACTTAGCTGCAGCTGTCTGTTGTTGTTGGTGAGAGATTGTTTTGTGGTGGGTAGGGAGGAGGGGTGCCCCATCGTGTTAATTTGAAGACAAAATAAGACAAATGTATGGAAGCATCATGGGGAGAGAGCAAAAACAATACAAAATGCAGCTTCTTTACAATCCCTGCTAGCAAACATGCAGCCTTCCAGTCACTTCAAGGCCTGGCTAACTTGTACCATTGGTGACCTTGCCTTTAGCTGTCTCTGGTCACAGGCTCATAACAAGGTTTTTCAAAAGCTTGCCAAGGCAAGTCAGCCAGATACTTTAAAAATAAAAAAGAAGTTGGAATACGAGATAAGAAAAGAAGAAATGAAGTGGAGGGGTGTGACAGCAGGAACCCCCGTTTCATATTATAGATGGTGGTCAGGATTGAGCAAGAGCCAGTAGGGCAGTGCCTCTTTGGCTTGGTCTTATCAGGAGATCTTTGAGAAGCAGGACCCAACAGTGCCATGGTGGCTCTCAGGGTCTGGGGGACAGCAAGGATGACAGCCATGCTGGCCAAGCTTGCTCCTTCCCATCTGCCTGTCCTCTAGGCCTCCAAAAGTCATGATGGTCAAAACAACCATCCTCATTCATTTCTTCACCAATTAGATCTAATTCTCAACACACTAACTTTGATCCATTGATTTCTAGTCCTGAGCTTCTTTTGGTTACCAGATATAACAGTGCTTAGATGAGGTCAGTAGGCTCTGCATTTCCAGTACAGAGCCCTTGGCTTGCTTGACTTCAGGGGAAACAACCTTTTATTAAAAAATCTAAAGGAAGACAATTCAGATGTAGATGAAAAGATCTAGAAGAAAAAATCATAGCTTTTATTACTCTAATGTAAGTGTTTCTGTCTTCAACTGACTTTTTATTCAATTTTTTGGTAGCGCACCAAAAGAAACTTCTATAACGGGGAACAATTTGGAATACAAGCCTCTGTACCACAAGCTGTGTTGCAAACTGCATCCCCATATGTCAGCAGTTAAATTTGCTTTTCAGAACTTTGTGCAAGATCCTTATTTACTATTTCTTTACACTCCAAAACGAGTCTAATCAGTGCAACTAAAATTCCTGATTCAGCAGCACTATCAACAACAACAACAACAAAAAATTAAAAAGTTCACCTGACCTCTGTCTTGCCCTTCTTAAAATAACTACTGTTCTTTGATAATAGTCTCTAGCTACAAATCCACTGGAAATAAATACATTCTTGATTAATTCCAGACAGAAAAAAAAAATCAATGCGATGTACTCAGAACTCAGCATTAAAGTTCATCTTAATCAGATTTACATGAGATCACCTTTCATATCTAGCACAACAATATTTTACATTGTAATCCCCAATGACAGGAGTGGACCAAGAACTCAGACAACTGAACCAGACTGAAATCTCATTCTTATGAGATTATTTTTGCCGTTCTCATGGATTTGTCTAGGGAATGTCTGGAGAAGACTCATTTCTCAAGTATTGCACCCAATGGATTAGGGAAATTTTCATACTGGATACAGAACTATGCAGTAAGCACATCATAATGCTTTAGAACTGGCTACATGAAGTCAGGAAACGACGTAATAATGACCAGCTATTCGAAGTTCATGAGAACCTGAAGCTTTTGTTAACTTCAGTGGGATTTGTAGGAGCACTGGTTTTCTAGCGATCAGACTACTTTTTTTTCAATTCAGTGTCCAAAATATGAATGGAAGAGATTAAGGTCAGGCACACAAGTTTACAAAAGTATGGCTTGGCATTTCCTTTTGTAATATTGATATGACAATAGATAAGAGAGTTAACTGTGTGGATTTACTATAATGTGTACCTGAGCAGTAAGCACATAAAGAGGCATTAAAAAAATAAATGGAATCAGCTCTCCATGACACTGGCTTAGAAGATACTAAAAAATGATTTGTGTCTAGCACGTAAACCATTTTAATACCAGTTAAGGTGGCCTTTGATTATCAATTGTGGCAGGAAACAAAAAGGTGCATAAACCCCTGATGCAATCATTAGGGAAGAAGAAACCTTCATCATTGGAATTCACATATTAAACCAATTCATTAAAATGCATTGTTTAGGGTTTTTTTCCTGGGATAGGGCAGCTCTTTTCTCATTTATTTTTCAGCAAATGGTAATTTTCCAAGCCCTGATTCCTTCCAGGGATCTTGCTCCTACCACAGCTGTAATCCTGCTTCTTCCTTTGTACTTTTCTTTCTCTCCCAATTATTTCCTGATGTGGGAGAATCTTTCCCTGATTCATGACATTAATATGGCCAGTGTTTTAGGATGAAGCTGACTGCAGCCCATGGTGGGCTTCTCTTCAATGGGAAGGTACGACTGAAGCACAGGGAAGCAGAGCCTACAGCAATGAAGACCCAACAGGAAATCCAGACATCACATCTTAACTTCTCCATGGGCTGGCTACATAGTGCTAGCCTGCCTGCTACTCTACAGTCTTTATTTTAATTGCAATGACTTCATCTCAGGTCATATCATTAACCCATTCTTGTGTTGGCCCAATGCAGAACCAATGTCTGAATTCTGCTGGGAGCAATGGCGCAGTGTCCTGGTATGAAGATGGGACATGAGTAAAGATGAAATAAAGGTATTAAGCAGCTGAGAACTGGCCTTTTAAACCTTGATCTTTAACAGAAAACAGAGGCAAAAAACATAACAGAATGTTAAAAAAAATCAATCTGAAAACACAGAGAAGCAAAGAAAAAGAGGACCTATATTTCAACCACTGGTTTTGTAGCTAATAGACTCAATGGAAATCTGTCTCACGTCTTGCATGGTCTAATTTAATTTGTATATACCCCTTTTCTTTTGAGGAACCTGGACATTTGTTGTTATTTCTCTGTTATTCTGGTAACTTTATCGTCTTAAACCATCAAGGCATAAAGTTTCCCAAGTCCTTAGAAAGTTAATAGGACAGTGAAAATCAAAGGTCAATACTATAGTTCCTGCAGGTCCCCTCCTGTGACTTTAATTGCGTAGTCTATAAAAAGTTTCTCAATGCTACCACTCTTAACATTTAGCACTTCCTGGTGTGTTCAGTAGACTTGTGTCTCATCTATGGAAGTGCGAAGGGAAAACCTGCAGCAATGAAGAAGACAGAATATGCAACACATTGGTACAAATTGGTTGCCACCTTCTATGCCACATCCATAGTTGGCTATAGATAGGCTGAGCGAGAATGATAAAGGAGTGCAGGAAATACATACAAGTATCCTGGAACCAGTCTTCATTAATACCCACCACTAGGGATGAATACATTTTAGCAACAGATTTGACACAAAATTTAACTGTTTTGGAGACTTGTCATTGGTTTCATTTTTTTCCCTCTTTGTGTTTTCTCAGTGGGTTTACAAATGGCTAACTAAGTAAAGGAAGCCTGAGTTATGGACTAGAGCAAGAAGAAGCCTGCTAAAGTAAGACAAGTGCAAATGGTGTCCTTTATATACTGAAACAACTTACTCTAGCAACAGTTTTGATATACTATATTAAATCAAATCACACTGCGTATATATGGGGCCACACATGCAAAGCTAATAAAGTTCAGCACTCTCTTAGTGCTACAGTTTGCACAAGTCCCAGTGTGGTGGGTTAGCACAACTTAGGCACTGTTTTAATTTATATCAGCAACTCAACAACCCAGCTGTAATCACAGTAGGATGTAGAAGTATCATGTCCATGGCGTCTCTGCGTAGTCCATATTCCCTTCATCATTGCAGTCCTAGGTGGAAAGCAAAGCATGTGGTTACAAGTCCTCTGCACCAGACTGATACCATCATAGGATTACTTTTTGTGCAGTGATGCTCCTCCCGGGATTGCTTAAGACAATGCTTATGTCAGAGGACAGTGGTACAGAACCACCCCAGAAGACCCGTTTCTCTAGTCTTACTTGCTGCATTCAAATGTTTCCACAGCTTTTACTCCTTTCTCAGTCTCTCCCCAGCAGAATGGAAAATCAAAAAACTTTCATGTGCGAGTCAAACATTTGAGTCCATAAACTTCAAGTGAGTCATAAATGAGGCTACACTGTCCCAAAAAATATACCCGAATGCTTTGCAACTCCCCAAGAGAAGACTCTGACATGAACATAAAAGAGAAACCCAAACTTACAGACACCCAATCGCTTCCAAATTGCAGATGATATTGCTGCCTTTGCTAAAACTCCCTAAAGGTCTTTGAAAAATAAATTAGGGAACTTGATGAAAGAATAAACGGGAGACCAAAGTCATGCTTATTAACTGATTTGCTAGTTTTCTGTTTCTCATGTCCCGTGGACTTCAGGATGCCTCTTGGGTGTAACCTTGTATAAGACTGTTCAGCTGCATGGCAGTTGATTTGTACCATATGTCCCTGATATACTCAAATACAGACGGTCAAAGAGTTGGCTAGAACAGAGGAGAATGAAAGAGTGCAACAGAAAGAAAATAATTAGAAGTTATGGACCATATCCACCTCCTTCCCTTGAAATCAGTGGACAGATGGTCAGTGATTTCACTGGGCCTTGGATTGGCCCTCTTAAAGGATAACTTATTGGGCCAACTCATGAATGTTGTTCCAACCAGGAAGCTGGGTGGGTCAGTTGGACTCATGGACAACAAGAATTGTGTCTGCTTGGAAAAGAGAGCAGTTCTTACATCTGCCTTGACATATGGAACAGGACATGCCAACCCGACAGGGAAGAAAAAAAAATGCCCTTGGTTTGGGTATTATACTTTCTGAGACATCTGTTGTGTTCTTAAGATACAGAGTGCCGTGACCAAGCTAACATTTATGTTGAAGAATTAACTATAAACCACCAGGTCCTACTGAACCCAAGAGAATTGTGCCTTGTTTGTATTGTACTCTGCTTCAGAGTGGGCTGGTCAATGGGTAACCATTGACCTGAACATTTTCCATACAGCTCTTCATTTGTATACTATAAGCAATATGAATAGAAGACCTAGACCTGGGATGGGTGGGAAGCAGATTTCCCACTCTATGAAAGTTTATGAGATTTTAAATATATGTATTTACTATCCTAGATCACAATCACAAAACCACGAGTGCATTTTTCAAACTAAAAATGCAAAAAAGTCAGAGCAGACTAATCAAGATTGAAAATAATCTTAACATGTTTTCTTTTTACTCATTATTCACTGAAATTTTGAAAATGAAAATGTAATTTTGGAGGTGACAAATTGAAGGTTTGCATTTAGACATGGGATATTATAATAATTTCCAACCTTTCCACCTTCCCCCCCTGCAATTTTTTTTAAGACAGGAAATTCATTGACACCAGTCACTGTTTTGACAAAACGTTTCGTGGGCCTTTCATACTAATCCTAATGATATTTATGATAATGTCATTGAAAGTTACAGCTCCACCGAAGCCAAAAGAAATGATACCAATTCACATCAGCTAATGATCTGGCATATGATATCACCCATTCAGAGACAGACAATTCACCTTTTCTAGCCCATGGAAAGCAACGGTCCAGAGAAGAACAAAAAAGACAAAAAAAGAGGAGAGCGCATTATTATGAACTACATGAGCACCAACAGATCAGGAAACTAATGACTGCGACAGCAATAAAATATAAATTGGTAATGCACGTGCACACAGCCAGATGCTGCTCACTTTGGAAATCTGGTCCTTTCTGTCATGCTTTGGAAGCAAGTCGATGTGTATGTTTTCTTGACTTAACTATGGGCCTGTCCTTAAATCACCCAGCGAAGATGCTGCTCTATGCAGAAGCCGGTGCGTAACCCTCTAGAACAGGCATAGAGCAGCATCTTCGCCACTGAGAAATGGTAACAGATGTGCAACAACTGGATAGCTCACATAGCTGCAAGAGCTGACGCGCATCACAACTTCTCAAACATTTCTGACGGTAACATGGTTGAGGAAAAGGCACAAAAGGAGTGTAAAAGGCTAGCTGGACCTAGGGTTGTGCTCTGCTAATCTGGCACATTTTTTGGGTTTCTTATGGCACAGGACATGCGTTGCTCGGTATTTCATTGCCAGCACTACAAGCTACAAGACGCAGGGAGTTTTGGCTGTGAATGGCAGGGGAGGATGAAATTTTATGTGGTGGCTATCCATTGGAGATTGGCAGTTTCTGCTTTGGAGAATGAGGTTAGGAAAATGCATTGCCTTACGCAGGTTAAACAAAAATAATCTGGTGAGCTTTTCCGTGAAACGGCTCTACTGGCCTCAGTGCGTTTGCAAAGACAGTGGCGTTTTTGGGGGTTTTTTTATCATGGTAGCGGCTTTTGTCATCTCTACAAAAACCTGCCCAAATCAGACAAACCATAAGCAGGAATCCTGGTTTTCTCTGTTCAACAATTGCAAATGCTCCGATTTAAAAAAACCCAACAAATCCAAGTTTATGATAATCTAATAAAAGATCCCATCATAATGCATATGCATCGTAGGGCCCAGTTCAAGTTAGGGCAAGCTTAAACTTGGTGTTTCATTAGCAGAGAGGGCTTAATTTTGCAATGTTGATAATGTTCTTCTGATGTAGTGTCTGTCTGTCTGCCTAACTGCTTTCCGAAATGATTCTTCAGCAAGACTGGAAGTTTTAGATCAACTGGCCAGACCTCTGCCGCTTGAGCCGATGCAGCTAATTCACTGCAGTATATAGTGATCATTAGGTTTAATAAACAAAGACATACATTAATTAGAAGAACTAAATGGCAAACTTTAATTGGAAGCAGCAGTGCAGAGTTGTGCCCCTTGCTGCTACCAGGTGGCGCCTCACCAGGGTGGTACGGGGCTCATGGCGGCAGCACCAAGCTTCCCTGCCCTGCTCTGCCCTGCCATGTTGGGTACCCATGCTGGGCCATGGAGGTCTCAGGGGGAGGGCAGCATGGCAGGTTGCCCTAGTCTGCAGCTGGCCACCCACATCTGCCCCCAGCATGGGCTCCACTCCAAGTGCACCCTCTTTGCTAACGAAATGCCAAGTTTAAGCTTGTCCTAACTTTAACTGGGCCCTACGATGCATATGCATTATGATGGGATCTTTTATTATATTAGCATAAGCTGTTTTTTTTCTACAAGACCCCTGCACCATTCAGTGCACAGGAGGGACCTGCTCTGGGGACCTGCCACAGAGTTCATAGACTCAAGGAAGCATAGGACTGGAAGAGACCTCTGGGTCACCTGATCCAACCCCTGAAC
>NW_005842046.1:1081344-1114554 GCF_000455745.1 Alligator sinensis
CAGGAATGCTACACCCAAATCATCCCTGAGCAATGCGTATCCAACCTGTGCCTGAAAATCTCCAATGAAGGAGATTGTACAGTTTCCCCAGGCAGTCTATTCCATTGCCTTACTGTTCTGACAGTAAAGAAGGTTCTCCTGATACCAAATCTATACCACCTTTCCTGCAACGTAAAGCCACTGCATGCTGTCCTGTTGGATTCTTCTCCCTCTCCTTTATGGCAGTCTCTCAAATATTTGAAGACTTCTATCATGCTCCCCCTCATTGCTCTCCTTTCTGCATACTAAGTTGGGGAAGTCACTTAAACCAAACCTTTCACAGGCGGCCACAATCTGCGCACCCCTCAATCTGAGACCCAGGGCTAAGCTGGAAAAGTGCCGAGTATTCGCAGCTACAACTGAAGTCACGGGACTATCTGCAGCGCTCCATAAGATGAAGCACTTTGCAAAATCAGATCTTGGATGTCTGCTCTTGGGGATCCAGGGTTAGCAGAGACTTTTTACCTTCATGTCTCCACTAGCCATTTTGGAGGCAAATCATCTTCACGTCCCGCATGCATTCAAACGGGGAATGGATGATGGAGCCCATGGTCATCAGCTATGGAACTTGCACTTGTAATAGCACGGTGCCAGTGGAAGTGCATGTGTATGCCTGTTGGATATCAGAGTGGCTGTAGTAATGGCAGTGCTCTGGTGGCATAGTGACAACTTATTCTGCATGCAGAACTACTTGGCCCTTTCTCTCTCTCTCTCTCTCCTTCATAATTAGCATTTCAATCAGAAGGTCAAAGGGTGCTGGGGCTGCAGAGGTTACTCAGGAAAATCAGAGGCCAAAGAGATGCCTTGCATTCTACCCAGAGTTGTGATGAGTGTATTAATAAAAGAACCCGATCAAAAAGTAAGAGCGTTAAGTTATTAATTCTGCAGATTCTTCATGTTTTAGAGATTTTTTTCTTAGTGCTCAGAGGGGAACGTGCAACTCTGAATCCTAATGATGTCGGAAAGGTCCATGAAACAACCCACTGCTGCTTTTAGGACCTGGCATGTCCTATGAATAGGTCACCAGGATACTTGCTAAGGGGTACGATACCAGATGCAGATCCTCCAGCATGAAAATCCAGCTCCCTCGTTTGCAAATAGAAACAGCTGTCATCATCACGCTCCCTTCTAAGACCCAAGAGTTAAATTTACTGGAAGGTTGGCAGGAAATATCTGAAAGAAGCATAGGAGTTTTTGGTTTTAAGTGAGAAGCTAGTGACAGCTTGGTATCAGACTGCTGGATATATGGAACATTTTACACACTAATAGTGGATTTTCAAAACTATGCTATTTTAAACTTAATTGCAAAGGCCGCATTTTTCTCATGGGATCTACCCAAGCCATACAACATACTTGATTTTACTGTGCTATCGGCTGTCTACTAAATAAGGCATCCGGTTCAATAATCCCTCACTTTCCAACACTATTTTAATCGGAGCCGTAGTGGTCTGGAGCAAATCCTCGTTCTATAGTTTTAGCAACTTCAGCAGACCTGACTGACCTATGCCACCTATATATCTACTTCATTTCATTCCAAACGTTAGATTTTGTCCATGGCCAACATCCTGCTTCCCATAAAAGCTTTACAAAGCATGTTTTAATCCTGAACATTTCACTTAAAAAAAAAAAAAAGGCCATGTTGGCATACATCAATGTTTATGCCATGCATTCCTGGTCAACAAGTATCTGGGAACAGCAGACTCCCAGAGTAACGTGACACAAGAAACTTTGTCCCTCTGCCATGGAAAGAGCTGTGGAATTATTAAACATCATTTTAAAAGACATAATTTTTAGGCAAAACTTCAAGGAAATATAAATGTGAGTCATAAAAGACATCCCTGGCAAAACACAGGGATAGGAGAGGTAGAAGTGATTTGCTTTCTATAAGTACGGAGAACATGCTGAAATCGGGACACTGAAGTAGGAAGATTTACAGAGGTCATACACTTGCTGTTACTTGGTAACTAGTAGCTCGTTACACCAGTATCACCATTCTGATTTTCTGCATAAACAATCCTTCGTAATAAGTAATAATTAGCAACAAAGCAACACGTGCTCTGGATGTCTAAGTCATGACATCTCCCTACTGTTCACTTTTGGGGCTTCAATATTTGTCTAGTGGCCTCCTCCTGGACACAGCACTGCAGCAAAATCAAGATATTTATAACCTACTTCCACTGTTTTAAATTAACATTTTTTTTTTTTTTGCTCGCTCCTGTTTCTCTCGATCTAGGAGTAATTCTGCTACCCATCCATCCCTAGAATGAGAGACCGTCATCTAAGCGTGATGTCTGACTTCTTTAGAAGGGAAAAGCATACAGGGAAATGCATAACTTGAGTAGATCTTGTGTGGATCACTTCAGTGGATCAACATCCATTTATACAAGCTGAATAATCCTGTTTTCAAACAAACCCAATACCATTTAAATGGTAAAGACCATTTAAAGAAAAAGACCACCAAAAGAAACACATAGCTATGAAAAATTCAGAATATACTTAAGCAGAACTATTCCCAAGAGGAGTGTCTCAGAGTCTGCCAAGAGGACTTCAACTGATCCTTAAGTAATGAGTCAATAAAAAAAAATTGATATTCATGCTATCTCCAAGGACATATAAATGACATCAGCACTAAGACTGTTTTATAGTTATATTTATTGACGAACAAGAACATGGCTGAGGAACAAACAATACTGTAAGCCGGGATAAGTGTCTAAATGGCCTGCTCCCATGGGGGTGAAAGAAGTTATTTTGGTTGACAAGTTATATTTACAGTAACCAAAACTAGTTGCACTATATCCTTTCCCTGGTGTATGTGTAGCAGATGCACGGATGAAGACACTGAGCATTGTAGAAGAATTATCTGGGGCATCTCGGGCTCATTATCTAAGGCAGATCTGCTCACCTACCAGAGTGACTGTTCTGCATGAGTATATGATTTGTAACAGAATATATTCACTGTAGGGGATTTGGGGTAAGCAAACATCTAATTCATTCCTCCATTTTGGCAGCCCATCTTACCACTCCTAAATAATTAAAAGGTTTATTAAAAAGGTTTTAAAGTCATTCAGTGGGATGAAATGTTTGTGTGTTGAGGCAGGGTTGGAGAAAGATGCATCACAGTTGGGAGTAGACACATACTACGCAGGGGTTCCTGGATTACCAAAAATTTCTGCTAACATTTTAAGGGGTTTTGATGATTTGTAGTCTTCCTTCTGAGAATACGTGCAACCTCACACTTTGGTTTAGTCCCAAGTAAATTGAAACTATTTCTGAAGCATCATTAAGACATTGGCAATGCATCACTTGGAGTTTAAATATTGTTGTAACACCATTGGACTCTGGGTTTGCTGGAAACTCAAGGAAAGAATCTGGACTAAAAAATATCACTGTCTAGTCTGCAGATAGCCATGGTGCCCATATGTTAATCCCACCTGCCCCTCTTCTCCCTCAAACCACAGGGCAGGGAGGGCACATTCCCGAATAGGAATGATGAAGGTCAGGGAGGAAGACCATGATGCTCAGCCCTTGATGAAAAAATAGTCCCTACAAGACTAATACCTCTTTTAGTCTATGCAGGCAAGAACGGCTCTATGATTGGGCTTTAGGCTTCTCCTTGTAGCTGGAGAAAGCCTCGTTCTCCAACTTCCATGCCACTGCACTGTATTCAAAGAAGTTTGCCCTATTTTATTCCAACCATGCAGCTAGTCCATTCAAAGATTTAATCCCCCCCAAAATCCTTGTCTCTAGCACACTGAACCATCATGGGTACAACATCACTCTCTAACACCACCAGTAAGTCTGAACTCTTTCTGAGGGGTGTTGAATGTTTCTAAAACTCGCACCTCATTTTTAGTTGAGAGAATCCAAACTAAGATTTTCCCTTGATGCTAAGATCACACTAAACTGTGCATTAGAAGAACTCAAATGTAAGAAACCTTCAGAATCCAATTCTGCTTCAAGAGCTGATTTTTGCAAAACTTGCTGCTATTATAGCAAATGCAAAAACACCTAAAATCATTGCATTCTTAGAGGCTGGATTTCTGGTTAAAAGCCATCTGTAGCATTCATTGGTGCAAGCTTTATTTTTCTTTTAATCACACATTTCAAGAGCATTTTCTTAAAAAAAAACAACAACCCCCCCCCAGCTCCTGGAGTCATAGATTCACAGACTGTAATGCTGAAAGCGATTTCAGAAGATCATCGGGTCCAGCCCCCTGCACCAGGCAGGAAGGACAGCTGGGGTCAGGTGACCCCAGCAAGGTGACTGTCCAGAGTCATGTGATACTGAAAGAATCTCAGCTTTTGTTTAAAGGAAGTTTTTCAGCTCTCATGATTGTGAAACCTAAAAAACCGTGACTCCTAAGGTCTACAAAAGAAAAATCAAAGCATAAGAAGACGTTTTGAAAAAAATCTCTCATGATTTAAAGCCAAAATTATATGTATTGCATGCTTGGGGTTGACTACAGGTTTAAAAAAAGACAAATCATGATTGACACACAGAATCAATTGAAACTCTGCTTTGGCTCACCTGTGCATGGAAAGCAAAGTGAAAGTCAGTAGTTGCAAACTCGAGGGGAAATATTTCCATAACCCCAAAGGTCTGTGTTTTGCCGTAGCTAGTAATATCCAATAATGAAGTGAAGGGGCTGTTTGCCCTTTGTGGCAATTGAGAAGCAGCTGCTTACAGGAACCAAAGTTTAGTTCAGTAAGAATGAGGAATGCATTTAATTCTCACTGATGACTGAAAACTGCATGGACACGTACTTGCATCTACATGCATGCCCATTCGTATTTCTTATGTAGCTTCTGTTTTAACAACAAACTACTAAAGATGAGCTATTCAACCAGGCAGGATTTTAATAATCATCAGGGCAGGAGATAGATGAATACCATAAAACTAGCCTTAATTATCCCCTTATGTACTATCATACCAATAGCAAGCCTGCATCCATCTCTACAGGGACGCAGGGTAAAGTCTGGAGCTGATGTGACCATTTGGCGACGGAGGCAGCGACTCCAGTGGTTATTAGGGGTGGGGATGAGGAGTCAACCATCCTGGAAGTAAACCCAGGTCCCAGTGAAATCAGTTCTACTCCGATCATATTCTGGTTCATGCAGCTGGTTTTGGATGCATCCTTGCCCATCTTGCTGTGCTTCAGTTTCCCTGCGGGAACAATAGCAGAACAATCCTGATCTGCTTCAGTAAACTGCAATTAGTTAACAGCCTATAAAGGGCCTTGGTTAAGCTTGCACAGGAATTCATGGGCAGAGCTGGAACGAGGCCTGGTGAAAACTGCCCCTCTAAGCTACAACAACCTCTGTGTGGCCCATGCTTTTGGTCCTACTGTGATGATGCCTAGCAGGAGCCATGATATGGCAAATCTAGGTAACCTGAACCCTCTTTTTTCCCCGCTAGCTGCAAACTTCATGCCCCAACAAGGATGCACAATCCTCTGCAGAGTTTCCCAGGCCAAATCAGTGGAGCCCCCTCAGTTCTGTTGTTCCCTTTTGTCAAAGGAACAGCTCCAGCAATGGCCGGTAGGACATGGGCACACAAAAGCACAAAAGCAAAATAGCTCAGGTATCTCCGGGACATATGCATTGCATACCCACAGCAGTGTGCAATGCCGCACAGGCAGCTCCTGATTGAATTTTGCACTTTGGCATCCGAAAGCTGCTGAAAAGTTGTGCTTCCCAAGCTTTACTCCTATCTGCAGTTTGAAAATAATGAGCCAAAGGATTTATGGCAGGGTGGATAGGAAATTGCATTACTCTATTTGTTGCTATGGAAACACATGATGCGACTGGCTAACCCCATGCACTAAGATATTGAATGAACATGTTAAAACCATATTTGAAAATTAAAACTGAATGTTGGTTTTACCTGCAACACAGTTATGTAAACCCAGAGAAGGAGACACGAGGTGAGGTTTGGGAAGCAGGTTTCCCTAGCATCTCAGCATGGGCAGCGTGTGCTTTGGGGAATAATTTTCCATTGCACTAGTCAGCGTGCAAGGCACCTGCATATCCCCTGCCTCCGGCCTGCTCTGTGAAGCCACGTAGCCATTTCATTTGGTGGGTGGGTGATATTTTACAGATATAGCACTGCAATCCCTACTACAAACATGATTTTAGCACTGTAAAGGTGCTGTTTCTCAGTAGAACATATTCCTTTACCCATATGGAAATAGCTATACCAATAGATCATATCTTTAAGCTGATATCACTGCATTCATAACCAATGGCACAATTTAAACTGGGCCAGTAGAATACATGTACATACAAGCATTAATGGTGCTGTTATCATGAATAAGCATGTTTGATTAGATGAGTGGAGAAGCCTGTATCTATGAATTGTGGACACTGGATCCAAGTGACCTGTACTATGGCTTCAATTTAATTGCAGGGCAAAGCTAGATTTGTTCTGAAAGCACATGCAATTCCTGGCAGTGTGGGTTACCCCACATTCACCTACTCACATTTAGCAATGAAAAAGAACAGTCTGCTGAAACAAAGGCAGCCTGAATGATTTTGGCTACTAACCCCTGTATTTATTCTTTTAAAGATCAGCATGGTTTCAAGGCCTGGAGCAGATTCAAAGCACTTTTTGTTGTGACATGCTTTCTAATAAGTTATATTATCTCTCCTCCTATCTCACTGGATAGCGGCTGGATCTCGTTCACAAATAGAGGTTAGCAGTGGAAGAAAAGCAGTGTTCCCATCTTAAGACAGGACGAAAAGGGAACTTTCTTCAGTCTTTGACAAAACAACAATCATAAATCAATTTGTTAACTGGAACAGGACTTTTCAATTCAAAAGTTTACCGTTTTCCTAGAGTCACACGAAAAAAAGAGAGAGGCATTTAGAACGGGAGCTTTGTATTTTGAAAATGTCAAAAGGAAACAGCTTCATAGCTGTGCTCCAGATATTTTTATGGAGGAATCAAATTCATCACAAAACAATCCCTTTCCTATGAAAGGGGCCTACTTGGGTGAATTAACATTTTCTAATAAGGAAAAAGTTTCACTGAAAAAAAAAGTCCTAGTCAATTCCAAAAGAAACCCAGGAGAGATGAATAAAATGGTATTAATATAGGTACAGCTACAGAGGCGTAATGAAAAGCTTCCCTAAATGTCTTTGTTCTGCCTGATCTTCATCTGAAACACTTTATGTCTTTGGACTCCACCAAGCGTGCAGCCTGCTTGGGGAGAAGGCCACAATAGCTCTCCCTAACTGTAAAGCACTGAGCTCACTGACTACACAAGTCTAATGTAGGCCATGGAGATCATATTTGCAGTAGCAGGTCTCTTACATATACAATAGGATACCCCTGGATTAAAGCCCTCCTGAACGCATCTAGATACAAGGTATGTGACTTGGCTCATTGCCTTGCCTGGAAATAAAAAAAACCCCATAGGTACAGCCCTGTAAGCTGGTGTGATAGGTTTCAGAGAGCTAGAGGAAAAGAGCCAGAGCTTAAGAGGCATGAAAAGGCCAATAGAGGAGAGGAGAGGAGAGGAGAGGAGAGGAGAGAGGCAAAGCCCAGCCCAGCCCAACCCAGCCTGTTCTTGGTGGGAAAGCCTTGTGTGCCAGGTTTATAGGGCTATACTTAGCCCCAATTATTTCCACCTGCATGAGGCTGGTTTCTCAGAGATTTGCTCATGAACTAATCTTGGCCAGAACTGGGGAATCCTTCTTGACCCTATTTGCAATCCAGAAGAACATCATGTATTTTTAGAGAGAGAATTAAAAGCTTGTCCTGCCTTTATTTTGTTCCTAATAATACCTTAGACTCGGGATTCACAGACTGCTCCATTAATGCAACGCACATCCAAACTCCCCACCCCTCCAGCTGTAGCCCATGCCTCATACAAAGATATGGAAAGGACCCAGGTAACACCTGTTGCCAGGTCACCACCTTGTTTTCAGTCATTAAAATGGCAGGAGTTGAGAAGCCTAATTTACTTCTCCTCTCTAATGCTGCTTCCCTATTTTTGGGTTGGCACTCCATCTGGACAGAGAAATTCCACTTGTTAATTAAAAAAAAATAAGTCCCAATCCCTATGTTAATTCACAGCACATTTAAAAAGAAAACAGATGGAAACACAGAAAACAAAATTTGCTACCCTTGGGAAACCAGTCCAGAGTTTCTAGAATGAGTTAATTGCAAACAGCCAATTAATATATATATATAATTTGAAATGAGTTGAGAAAATCTCTCTGCAGGATTACTTTGGGATCACAGAGATGAGCCAACTTTCAGTGACTGAGTGAAGCATTATGTAAGCCTAAGAGTGTAACAGGGGAAAACATAGGGTGGCTTTTCCTGTCTTCTCAACCAATTTATGTCACTGTGCCATTAATTTCAATGAAGTAACTGCTGACTTGCCTTGTTCTCCCTGGGAGGAGAACAGAGCCTATAGACCGGAGAGGTGATCAATGGTAAGACAGCAATTGCAATGCAGAAATGCATGTGCATCAAAGTGCCATGTATTCTGAGTTTATAGCTTGCCAGAATGTCTCATTTTTGTGAAAAGCTCTAAAAAAAAAAATAAATCTCCTTAATTGTTGTGTATTTCAACTTATTTATAATATACCAATGGAGCCCGCACTGTCTTACTTTTCCTCTCTCCCAAGTTTGCATCAAACAGGAGATAATAAAATCCAGACTTTGCTTCATATCGCCTACAGAAAAATTGTGACCTGTATGTATTAGCGGCTGTCAGGTGACATATTTTATACCTTGTTAGTGTCAAAGCAGTTATTGCTTTTTTCGCTCCGTGAATAGATCGTGCCTTAGAATCCACCTCTTTTATAACCTTGGCCAATTTAGCACAGCAACCCTTGCAGTAACGTTAATATGGTATTTCTTCCCACAAGCCACCTTAAATGTTTGCTTATTACAAGGATTTCGGATGAGGAAGCTTGCTCGCCTGTTACTCAGTTTGGAGTACGGCCATCGCCGTGGTCTTGGGGACTGTGCAATAACTCTGGTACTTCCTGAAGGAGTTACAGAGTAGGGGATTAAATCACAACTGCTGTAACTCCAAGCTGGGGCAGAGATGCTTGTGCGGCTTTGGGCTGAAAAGGTCTTCCAGGAACAGTCAACACCTTGCAGGATGTTCTGTTCCTAAACCACCCCAGGCTAATGCTTACCCAGCCTCTTCTTGAAACCCTCTGATGAAGGAGATGCTTGACCTTCTTCCACTGTGTTGCAGAGCACTGAGGTGCCCTGCTCTTAGAGGGCAGAAACTGCCAAGGAAAAGCTCTGGCAGTGCATAGGGAGCCCTAGCAGGGAAAAAGAGCCCCCCAGGGGGTTGCCAGGGCAACTAGAGGCAGCGAATGACCCACACCTGACGGCGGTTAGCTGCCTGTAGGAGGCAAGGCCTGGCTCCTATAAAGCCCAGGGCTGAGGCCAGCAGCAGGCGAGGCAGGAGCTCCCTCAGTTGAGATATGGGTAGAAGCCTGATTGCAAGTACAGCTCATGATAGCGCTGGAGGCTTGGGCAATGATGCTAAGTTATAGCCAGGTGGCTTATAGTTATGTTGTAGCCTAGGGGCTTGTGGTTTGGTTTTGTTGTTGATGTTACACCGGTGGTTTGGGTGAGGCTATTAGGGGTTGGAGGAGGCCTCATAGGGGGCTCATGGTAAAGTGGGGACCCTGGCGCCAGTGAAGGTACATTATCCTCATAGGAGACCCACAGTAGTGTGGGGATCCAGGCGCCAGTAAAGGTGCAGTTTATGGGGTGTGTAGACCCCAGCCCCAGAGAGAGGCATTTGACGAGCCCAAGTGTGGGCACTCAGAGCCCCGAGAGGGGGCTGTTATTTTGAGAAGCCCAAGTTGGGCACAACGAGCCGCAGGAAGGGGGCAATAGGTGAGAAGCCCGAGAGGGGGCACTATGTGAGAAGCCCAGGATGGGCATGATGAGCCTGGTAACAGGCTAGCACAGCAGAAAACCCAAGAGAAGGGCAGGGTGCTGCGGTGGTCCCCAGGAAAAGGGGATAGCGGTACAGCATCCAGCAAATAGGAAGCCGCGCGGTGGGCCTGAAAGACTGGAGGCTCGCTATAGAGTCGCAAAGTGGGCAAGGGTCCCTGAGCGGGACAACACTTTTAGAGAAAGCCCAGAGAGGGGCGACATTTGAGAGAAGGCCCAGAGTGGGCACCGGGAGCCCTAAAGAAAGGGTAGGATTAGAGAAAAGCCCTAAAGAAAGGGTAGGATTAGAGCATAGCCCATAAGGCTGGGGTGCCTGAGTAGCACCCATCGTACGGGGAGACCACAAGAGTCCGGGAAAACTGTGGGGACAGAGGTCCCGATACACCGTGCCCAAGGCGGTATAAGGTAGCCTCCCAACATATACTGAACATCAAAGACGTGGCGGGCGAGAAGAAGAGGGGGCCCTCCGGCCCGCCCTGACAACGTGAGAGGGACCTTAAGGAGATCATGGCCCTCCTGCAGGATCCCGCCGTGACACACTGTCTTGCTGTTTTTGCAGCATATACTTGAGACCCTTCACCACCTCCCCAGAGTGCAAGATGTATGTGGTGCTACACACTGCAAAGGCTCAGCGAGCTAAAGCCAACGGTGTCCACGCACTTAGCACTGAAATACCTACCTTTTACGTGCCTGGTGTTTGAAGCCTGGGCTCTCTTCTGGAGAGTTATACACCTCCAAGTAGCATCAAAATTCAGCGTGTCGCTATGTAGAGCTGGCCAGCGAGAAGTGCTGAGAGCGAAGGAGGGTCAGATGCCTCCTGCAAGACTTTGGAGAGAGGCCGCCCTTAGGCGAATCAGCCAGGTCCAACCCCCTGCCCGCTCTCCCAGCTTGGCAATGGCTGCCCCAGCTCCCGATACTTGGGGGAACCCCCCGACTCAGGGAGTGCTGCTGGGCAGGGGGGCGATTCCCCACTGCCCCACACTGTATAGGGGGCTTTCCATGAGCCCCTTGACACTCCCCTCACTGTCCCAGCCCCCACCATGGGTGCCCCGCCTGACCCAGCTCTGGTCTTTTAAGAAACAAAACCCCAATCCCCCCAAACTCACTAGTTCTTGCCCAACAAGGGTCAATCTTCACTGCCCCCCACTGCCCTGTGCCACATGGGGGGGCTCTGCACAAGCCCTCTGAAGCCGAGGCCACTCAGAAGCTGGCGAGTCCCAGGGTTTTTTCATTTTATTTTTCCTAAAGGGCCAGAGCTAGGGCAGCCATGGGAAGTCTGGGGGAAAGAGGAGAGGGTCAGGGGGATCATGCAGAGCCCCCCATGCAGTGGGGGGCAGCAGGGATTGCTCCTGTGCCAGGCAGCACCCAGTGAGTGGGGGCTTTTTTTTAAAGCACCAGGAGCTGGAGCAGGTGGGGCAACCATGGCGGGGCCAGAGGATCAGGCACGGGTCGGGGAGGGGAGGGGCTGGAGGCTGGCAGGAGTCCCGTCCCCTTCCCCACTCCACCAATCCCCCCTCCCTCACCTCCTACTTACCAGCTCCAAGTTCAGCTCCAGCTCCCTGCTGCAGGGACCGCCCGAATCATCAAAGTGCTCTGAATCTTTTCTGCAGATATGGACAGCTTCAAATCGATTTGGACCTTTTTATTGGTCCCCTGATTTGATTCGGATTTGGCCACCAAATCGGGCCGAATCTCCTCCGAACCAAATCAGCACCCGAAGCGTCGCACAGCCCTAGCTACCATTCACCTGGGATCTACATCTGGGAGCCCCACCTAGAGACAGATAGATGGATGTCCATGCTCTTTCTTGCAAAAAAATAAGCCAGACTCACTTGCTCTCTCAGGTGACAGCCCAGGGTTTAATTTCTTCCTCTGCCTAAGGGGTCTCAACCCATCTCTCCCATCACTCACAAGACTTCTCTCACCATCAGGCTATTACCCTTAAGACTGGGGTGGGGAAGCATTCTCCACCTCTCTCGCCACTGTGCACAAAACTATTCAAGATCCATGGGCCGGAAAGAAAGAGCCAAAACTGAATGGGACTCTGCAGCCTGGTGGTTAGGACACTCACCTAGGAGTGCTCTGGGGTCCATTCACTGCTCCCAGGACTATTTATGTATTTGACAACAGTCACTGGATGCAGCAGGTAATCAGTCACTGCATAACAAGCCCTGATGGGAAAACAAAGACCACTTTCCAAGAGACCTAAACTCAGATTCACAACTTTAGGTGCCTTTCTTTAGGTGCCTAATTCCCATTGAAACCAACGAGAGTTAGGTACCTAAATATCTTTGTGAAAGTGTCCCCCTGGTCTCCCTGGGATGCTGTAGGTATGAACAGATGAACAATTATACTGAACTAAAAGAACTTACTTGGACAATAAACCATAAAAATGTAGTTGTTCTTTCCATGTTAAACGGTATTGTTCGGATTTCACTTACTATAGGATAGAGCAAACACAGAAAACAATTGCCACAGATCAGCTGATATGTATAGTGACAAATTCTGGGTTTATTGTAATACTTCTGTGATAACTCTGCTCATGTTGTAAAAATGTTGCAGGCCTCAGTTTCCTCCTGCCTAATTTATATAGAGGGGAAAGAATGGGTTGACAATGGTGAAGCTAGGGCTTGCCTGCTTGTGGGTCAAGACAACATGGCATCCCAGTGTCTTCAGGGACACTCTCATAGTTTCATAGTTTCATAGTTTCAGGGTCGGAAGGGACCTAATAGATCTTCTAGCCCGCCCCCCCGCCAGGGCGGGAGAACAACCCGAAAAACACAAACAAAACCACTCACCCTAAAAACAAAAACGGGACTCAAATGAGTCCAGCCAGGTAAGTATCCAGCCTCTTCTTAAAGATCCCCAGGGTAGGGGCCAGCACCACCTCCCTTGGAAGTTGGTTCCAGCTCCTAGCCGCCCTGACTGTGAAGTAGTTTTTTCGGATGTCCAATCTGTACCTCCTCTCCATCAACTTGTGCCCATTATTCCTTGTTATGCCAGCAGGGGCTAGGGGAAACAGCGTCTCCCCCAAACCCTTCTGGTTCCCCCTAGTGAGTTTATAGACGGTCACCAGGTCCCCCCTCAGCCTTCTCTTGTGGAGGCTGAATAGGTTCAAGTCCCGCAGTCTCTCACTGTAGGGTCTGCCCTGTTGTCCCCGGATCATGCGGGTGGCCCTCCTCTGGACCCTCTCCATGTTGTCCACATCCCTCCTGAAATGGGGCGCACAGAACTGGACACAATACTCCAGCTGCGGCCTGACCAGCGTCGCATAGAGGGGGAGGATCACCTCCCTGGCTCTACTCGAGATGCACCTGTGGATGCACGACAAGGTCCGGTTAGCCCTGCCAACCATGACCTCGCATTGTCGGCCCATGTTCATCTTGGAGTCAATAATGACACCAAGATCCCTTTCCGCCTCCGTGCTCTCAAGTAGGGAGCTCCCCATCGTATAAGTGTGCTGCTGGTTCCTACTACCCAAGTGCAGCACCCTGCACTTGTCCGTATTGAAACGCATCCTGTTCCTGTCTGCCCACCCCTGTAACCTATCCAGATCCTTCTGCAATCTCTCTCTCCCTGCTAGCGTGCTCACCTCCCCCCAAATTTTGGTGTCATCAGCGAATTTAAACAGGTTGCTCTCCACCCCAACATCAAGATCGCTGATGAAGACATTGAACAGCGCAGGGCCCAGGACCGAGCCCTGAGGGACTCCACTACCCACCTCCCCCCAAGTCGAATATGATCCATCCACCACCACCCTCTGAGTGCGACCCTTCAGCCAATCTGCAATCCATCTGACCGTGTAGGCATCTATGCCACAGTCGCCTAGTTTACTAATTAGGATGGGGTGAGAGACGGTGTCAAAGGCCTTGCTGAAGTCCAGAAAGACTACATCCACCATGACACCTGCATCCTTGGCCTTTGTGACCTGATCATAAAAGGCAACCAGGTTGGTCTGACATGATCTCCCCCTAATAAATCCATGCTGATTGCCCCTGAGCATCATCTCGGATGCCGGCCCATCACAAATGTGCTCCTTGATGATCTTCTCAAAGAGCTTCCCCAGGATTGAGGTAAGACTGACGGGCCTATAATTGCCCGGGTCCTCCCTTTTCCCTTTTTTGAAGATGGGGACCACATTAGCTACCTTCCAATCGTCTGGCACCTGGCCCAAGCACCACGATCGCTCGTAGAGCCGTGCCAGGGGCCCTGCAATAACCCCAGCCAGCTCCCTCAGCACCCTGGGGTGGAGAGCATCCGGACCCGCTGACTTGAACGCGTCCAGCCCCTCCAGAAGCTCTCTAACCCGGTCCTCCCCAACCTGAGGTCTGAAGGCGATCCCCTCGCGTCCGGCTTCTATCACAGCAGGGAAGTCCCGGTCCCTGCACAAGAAAACGGAGGTGAAGAATTGGTTAAAGAGGTCCGCTTTATCCTCTGACGCAACCACCAGATTGCCCCGCATATCCTGCAGGGGCCCCACATTACCTGGCGCCTTCTTCATCCTCCCAATATATTTGAAAAAGGACTTTTTGTTATCCTTAATCCTGGATGCTAATCCGAGCTCTATCTCCGCCTTGGCCTTCCTATCTCTCAGAGATAGGACAAGGCCACAGTGGTCCTGAGCAACACCCCGGGACTCCATGACATGCAGCAATTCCTCCACCCCTTTAACTTCATATAGCTTCTTCAGTTTTTTGCACCCTAAAACTATAGTGGGGAGACGCACCGAGCTGAAGAATCACAAAGAAATTGTGTTTTATCTCTTTTTAAAACATAAATATAGTTATATTATAACTAGGTGTCTAAGCAGTGGGAAATAAATGATATAAACTTGGATTATAGACTGAACTGTCAGCTCATTCTCCGTGGCAGCCACACCTGCCCCCTGTCACTCACCGTGCCTGAAATTAATGTCAGCTACAAATTTACTTCCCCAATATTATCTGGTTAGATAATCATCCCCTTGTAACAACACGAGGCACAATGTATTCTTGTTCTAATAATGCGATTTGTTTGAGAGCACTAAGGAATGCTTCACTACTGTTTTATTCCTATGACTCATACCTTAACCAATACCCATCACAAGAATGACAAAACACTTAATGGAGGAATGAAACTGCGCATGAAAATCATATCAATAAACTTAGGCATAAGTAGCATTATTTCTGAATTGATTCTAAATGTGTATAAATACAAAGTGAAAAATCAAAAAGAGCCCCTCTTGGGGGGGGGGGGGCAGACTAAACAAAAAGAGCAACAATCTGCAAATGATAAATAATCCTTCAGAGAATCACAATGAACAATATTTTGCAGGCAAAACGGAGAGGCCCAAATGAATCCATGGGAACTGACTCCAGGAAGCAGCCCATAATCTCTGTTCTCAAGAGCCATTTTTTTGCTGTCACCAGGCGTGTCTACACATGTACTTTAATCTGCAGTAGTTTATTCTACTGCACATTAAAGCATCACATTAAAAATAGTGCTAATACACTCATGAACGATGCATGCCCCCCGGTGGCTTGGGGGGCGTGGCGGCACTGGAGCGTGGTGGCGGGAGCCTGGTGGCAGTGAGGGGTGAGCTCCTGCAGATGCCACCAGCACTGTTGGTGGCATGAGGCGGGTGGAGGAGAGTGGCAGGCGGAGACTACCCGCAGGTGCCGCTGGCAATGTCGGTGGCACCTTTTCTCAGGGTGTGCATGTGCACCCACGTGCATCCCTATGATTCACCAATGAATACTCTAATGCACAGTAGAATTAGTCTACTACACACGAAGCATCACTAAAAAGGCATTCGCTCTTGCTACTGTGCATGAGGGGAGCCTAATGCACCTTTATGTAGTACCTAATATTAGAGGTACTAATCTTAATGCACAGTAGCAAAAGCACATTAATGAACATATAGACGTGACCACAGCGGTTTCTTCGGGATAGGCAGTCTTGTGAGCAGAGAGAGCATGTACAGTTAGAACTGGAGCCGCAGCAAGGTTTCCACTTTGCTATTTTTGATGGTTTTATCACAAGTCTCTCTTTAATGGATGGGGCTTTTTTTCCCCTTCTCCAGTTCTTGAAGTCAGGTAATCTCAGTGGGGGGCTTTGTCCCCCAGTCAGATTTGACCACATACATTGACAGAGAAGAGCCTACAAGCAGGAAGCCCGAAGACTCAGCACTCTTGAAAGTAAATCAAAAAGCCAAGCTCCAGATTTTTTGTGGTCTTGCCCACAATTTTTTTTAAACCTTTCATACTGCAAATACTGACATTTTCAAACACGCCTGCCTAGAAGTGGATGCCCAAGTAATTGGCCTGATTTTCAGGGCTGTCAAGCACCCAGAACTCCCATTGACTTTGGTGGAAACTTGCCTGCAGGTATTAAGTGCTGCTTTTATTAAAAGACTGGGGAGATTTGGATCAGGAGGCCTTTTAAGAAGAAAAAGTCCTGGCTTTAAAAAGAGCTGCCTCTACAACCTATGGCCAGAGACACCCTCAAACTTGGGGCTCAGCTCCGGAGTTCACACTGAGGCACCAAAATAGATTGGACTTGATTTTTAAGAGTTCAATGCCCCCAGCTCCCACCAGTTTCATTTATTGTCCAGAGGCCTGACTTTGTGATGCTGGGGTTGAGGCTGGATTGTGCCCCCCAGTCTCTGCTGTTGAATTCAAACAGGTACAGTGGACTGTACTGAATACCTTCCCTTTTCCACCGAGCCATTCCTCCATCGACCTCACAGGACTTCACACGTTTTACAAGGCAGCTTTGCAGATGGCAGACCAAGGTACAGAGAGGTACACTTGTACCTGGCAGACTAGCCGGGGGCAGTGCCTACGTGCCCTGCTTTCCATTCAGTGGGATGAAGTTGCTCATCTTATGTAAAGCATTCATGATTTTATTCCCCATAACTAGGGGAACTACGCAATTTGAGGACACGGCTGACCAATTTCGTGGGGAGCTCGTGAGACTGGCTGCTATATTTGTGGGCTGATTGTGGCACCCCCCTCCCCCCACGTCTCTGATTGGCTCTGCCCCTTGCCACTGGTTGGCTACAAGAGCTGTCCATCATATGTCCCCACCCCTCACTGCTGATTGGTTGTAAGTGTTGTCTGTCATGTGGCCCCGCTCCTTATCACTAATTAGTGGAAAGGGGTGGAGCCACATGGCAGGCAGCCCTTTTGGCCAATCAGCAGTGAGGGCTGGGGGGGCAGCAGCCATTTTAGGCTCTCCTTCATGCTGGTAGCCCCCCTCTCCTCTTATACCCCAGCAAGCTGAGCAGCCAGGCCACCGTGCCATGAAGACTGCTGGCTTTGTCTGGGGAGCCAGCCTTTTTTTGCAGTAAGATTTTTTTTTTTAATGGATTTTGCAGGTAATGTAGGATTTTACAATTTTTGCAAAATTGTGATGTCCGTAACATTACCCTATCTCATGACAGGAGACTCTCTTTGTATCCCCCATCCTCCAAGAGGGCAACAAGAAATTGCATCCTGTGATATCTGTGGGGAGAGAGGCAGGTAGATCTCGGTTCAATATCCGTCTTTGTGTCATCGACTAAATATTTGTTCAGCATTTCTGAGCACTGACTCTGCATCTTCCTGAGCAATGGGCTGTTTGGTATTCAACAGCTTTTCCATCTATCTATCTTCAAACCCAAATTCCCCTTAGGCATCAGTTTGCTTTTGTTTGTTCCACCACAAATCAGAGACAAGCTATTCAACATTTGTCAGGCTTGTTTGTTTATTTCCTTAAATGTTAGAGACACACGGCATTTACCAGCATCCTCCAGACATCTCTGGGAGTAGAGCAGTGGCTAATGATGCACCATTGTTATCTGAAAATACAACAGCGTTGGTGTTTTCAACGCTTGGGACCAGATCCTATAATGAGATCTATGGGGCAACACAAGGCAGAGCCCAACTATGCCGAGCTCTGCTCATTGAGCTCATGGTGGGATCATGACCCCTGACATAGATGTTAAATACCTTGTAAAAAGTCATCTCCCTTTTCCAAATGTCCTCTTGTCACTTCTTTTCTCACTTTGGCTGCCTTTTCCTATCCTTTTGTCTTCTTTATTGCTCCCTTCCCCTGTTAGCTCACTCAATTCTAGTCCCTAGCACCACTCCTCATTCCCCAGCGTTCCCCTTCCTTGTTCTGACCTCTCTTCAGAGGGGTCATTTCAATGTCTTCCTTATTCTCACTTCTGCCCTGCCTCCACTCCTCAATTCTCTCTGAAAAGAAGGAAAAGAGTAATATTCATGTAATGAACTTCAGGATTGGTGTAACAGTCTTGCAGTGGCCAGCCTTGCTGCCATACCCCCTCCTCTGTTCCCTTCTCCATGCATGTTTCTGATGACATGTCTCCATTTTAGAGCTGGTTGAGATGTTGACATTTAGCTTTGGGAGACAGGCTGACATTTCAATTGTTTTTTGTTTCCAATGTGAATGAAAACAAATGTGTTGCATCCGATGAAATTGCTGAAAAATGTTAGTTTCAGAGATCCAACTTTGAAATGTGCATTTTCCATTTCAAAACTTTTAAACTTCACTTGACTGGAAGCGTCTACACATTCATTAATGCACCTTAAATACTTCACATTAAGTTTAGTGGTTGCTTAATAAAGTACTAATAGAATGCGCAATAACTAGAGTTACTGTGCAGTACCACCAGCGCATGGTTATTTTGTTACACTTACTGAGCATTAGCCTAATAACACTGAGCAGTTGGCTATTAGCACCACCATGCTACTGTGCAGTGTTATTAGGGTAATGTGCAGTACGCATCTTATGTAGACTCCCCTATAGGATAGGTTTTATTGTATAATATTAACTGACAAAAACGTTAATATGCACTACTACTACTACTACTATTAGTATCTCACATTATGATACAATAAACCCGTGGAAGGACTCGATTTTGTTTTGTTGAGGACAGCAGCTATTTTGTACCAGTTGAAACATCTTATCGGCTCTAGATGATAGGGTATCTTGTTACTTTCTATAAAACAGTTTGACACTTAGATCCAAAGTGTCTCCTTATTTAAATGACTTGATACAAAGTGACAACCCTTCATTACAAGATAGGAAACATTTGATTTAGAAAAGATATTTCAAACAGTAAGGATCAGCTGCTTGTGATAATAAAACAGAACGTGGAAACTTGGTATTCTGTCACGTTATGAAATGCCAGTAGTAAAAGTACCTAATCCTACCCCTGACATATCAGTAAATATATGTTTTAAATAATACATTAAAAAATGAACCCCCCCCCCCCCCCCCAAATTTACAGCTCTGAATGACTTCTGATGCTCTGGAATGCACATTTGAAATGCCAAGACTAACATTTTCAAACATGATTTTCTGGTTGTTTGTTTCTAGGAATTATTAGCGGTTTGCAGAGGAAGGGAAACAAATTCAGACTGAATTCAGCAGGGCCAGAGCTTTAAAGGTACTGAGGTGCCTAGAGTTAGGATGCCTACTGGGATTTTTCAGGGGTTCCTAACTCCAATAGAAATCCTATTATTGTTTCTCAGGCTTGGTCTAGGTGAGAGGATGTCAAGGGGAAACTTTTCTCTGTCCTTCCTTCTTTGCATACACTGATTCTAAGCTTTGGGCTAGTAGGAATATTGCTATCATTTGTTATTTGAAATCAGACGTTGCCTCGGCTCCCCAACTAAGACCGGTACTCTATTGTGTTAGACACTGATGAAACAAAGAACAAGAAACAAGCCCCAGATACTTAGAATCTAAATAGAAATTCAGTTTCCATTAAAATAATGTACGGCTTTGTTTTCGTGACATAAGCATCGGTGTTTACTGTGTGAAATGGGAGCAAAGGCATCATCTGTATCATAAAGAAGACTTCATGGAAATGTAAGATTATCCTGCTAAGGGAGGAATCTCTCCCCACCTATTGCCCTGTAATTAAGATATTACTTTAAAGTAAAGCAAACCACAACACTTGGGAGTATTTTATTAATTATTTTTTCAGGTTGAGTGCACCAGGTTAAATGTAGCTGCAGGCAGGTGATTCATATTTCCACAGTGTCACAGTCCCTAGCAACACTAATGGGCTAATACTTTCCTAAGAACAAACCCTCCTCTAGTGTATTAATTAAGCGTGAGCACGTCCTACAGCAGGCAAGTAGTGCAGAACCTTAAAAGTTTTCTACAGTTTGCTACTCGGAGACCATCTGAGCTTGAGAAACAGTAAGCAGGAAAAACTTAGTAGACATGTCTACGTGTGCAATTAATGTGATGCAATAAACTCTGGCACATAGCACGCCAGAGTTTATTGATCCCAGGTGCCATGTTTACACACATGCCTAGGACTGCAGCACATTGAGCCGGGTTAGAGCAGCCCTGGCTGGCAAGGGAACCAGGCGGAGGTCAGCCTGCCAGCCTGGGGCTGCTCCAATCTGGCTCAACATGATGCAGAGGGTCCGTCTGGGGCATGAGGGTAGTCCAGGGCACGCCTAGCTGGTGGGCAGCCCCCACACTGAAGCACTCTTCTGCCCCAACCAGCCCAGTCAGACATGCCCATTCGGTGCACTAAATAACACTGCTGTAGGATAGTACTGGTGTTGACAAGTACTAACCTACACCAGCGTTTATCAGTTGACTGCAGCCTAATAGGGTCTCATGTGACTTTACTGGGGAGCTAATTAGACAACTGCACTACATGTCTCGTGTAGATGCACCCAGTTTATCCACCAGGTGGGCCCAACGTTTATATTTATCAATTTGATTTCTATGCCACCTCCCCAAAAAAGGGTCAGAGCAGCTTACACCAAAGAAAGCATCATAGAAGCAGCTAAATAAAAGATAAATAAGAAAACAATTGCTGAGAGGATACCACAAGGTTAACCATGCCTGCTAAAAGCCTGCCCAAATCATGCATAAAAGGAATATAAACTTTCTTACCGCTAGCACGTGCCTGAGTCAGCATGGGATGGACTTGACTGGGTCAACTTGAGGAGTGGGTGAACAGCTACTTCTTCTTGTGGTTTGAAACCTTGGCCTCTCTGCTTAACCAGCCAACAAATGGCCCAGTTGTTTCTATTTGCAAGAGTGTTTTTACTTGTTAAAAGAGCCTACAGTAACACTCCACCCACTGCAGATGCTGCCATGGTACCCCATAAGAGCTGTACTGTAGTTGTCTCATGTCTCCATTCTTCACCATGGGCCAGGCACCCAACATGGACTATCTACTCTGTAACTTGCAATGTCCCTGGACTCCCATGATACACTGCTTCTGTTCTTCTAGAGGAAGGTATGCTATGCATCATTAGGGATATGAATCCAATCAGACTCGTAGTGAAGAACAATAGTATGAGCTGAGGGACCCATCAAGCCCTCCAGCAGTATTTCTGAATCAAAACATTTCTATTTTTACTTCAAATGTGCTGTATTCAACTTTCCATTAAAAACAAACTTTTCTCTGTAGATGATAATGAAATTTCCCTTAGAAAAAGCCATATTTTTGTCAGCTGGTTTTCACTGTGAGCTCTCTCAACATCATACGGTCTACGTCACAAGTTTGGCATCCAAGAACTGATCCACTATAACAAATAGGCAGCTTCAGAAATTAAGGTCTGAAAAATTAAACAAAAAATTATCCCACCAAAAACTGGGCTTGAATAAAAATATCCTCCCCCCCACCCCCTCCCAGGAAAAATGTGTCACTGGCAATTTTTATGAAAAAAGTCATATTAATTATTTTGATTTAATTTTCTTTCAAAATGAAAATTACCTTCATTTTGATTGTTGATAAGTCATATTTGAAATTTCGTATGTTTGAATCTGGGATTTTTCCCTTTCTTTCCTATTTCTGATTTTTTTTTTCTCACTATTATTAAGCTTGCCCTTTTTACCTCTCTGTAAGGCTTTCCAAAATTAGAGAAGTTTAGAAGTTGCCAAAAGGCAGCTATATTTTCTCAGTTTGTCTATTGCCAATTTGTAACTTTCCTGAAGTTGACTGAATTTTGAAAAGTTGCATAGTGAAAACCAGGGAGTGGGGAGGAGGAGGGTAGAAGGGAAAACAGAAAAAAAAAACAAAAACAAGAAAAACTGTATATTCTTCTACTTATTGCACTTGATAACATTAAGTGGCACAGGAAGAGTATGGAAACAGAAGAGCAAGGGAAAAAAAGCAAACATTCAACACTTCATCCACTCAATTTTTTTCAAATAAATATCATGAAAAAATATTTTAAAAGAAAATGTTGTTTTTATGGAGTTTAAAATGGAACCATCTTCAAATTTTCTATTTTTTTTTTTTTGCAAGTTTGTGTTTTTCCAGTTTTGACCAGCTCCACTTTTATGTTGGCTTCGGTTTCTCCATATGTAAAGCTTGACATTTTCATGTGTTGCAGAGCCTACATGATCTATATTAAATATAGCATTTGAAGGATTTCTAGTTTTTTGTCTGACAGGGAAAAACCCTGAATTGTGAAATTATGGATAATATGGTTTATTCCTTCAGGAGACCCTGATCAGTTTATTGAGCTGAGATATTTTTTAAGTCAACTTTAAAAAGTTGATTTAGTCTTGCAAAAATAATGGCTTTAGCAACATGGATCATTATTACTACAGAAAATTTAAGGACCTTGTTATGCAGATTTTTGGAGCATCTTTACCTTTAACTCAAGTGCTCCACATTGAAAGTTAAAGGCATGATCAAAAATGACCATAAAAGTGAACAGTGTTGAAATAGGTACTTTCCCCTCCAAATTTCAAGATATGCAGCACATGAACTATCACGGTAATGCAGTATAGTATGTCTAACAGAGACGCCTCTCACCTAATTCAGTAATAATTTGATTGATAGTGCCATTTACTGCCAAGAGCTATCATGGGGGATACAATGGGGGTGTCCACATGTGCATTTACTGTGCACTAAGTGGCTTTTACGCCGGTGTCTACACGTGTAGGTGTTACTGACTTGCGGCTAAAGTTAGTTCCAAGTTAGTCCACATACTCCACATATACAGTGTTACTGCGCAGTAAGGCATCTACATGTGCCTTACTGCGCAGTAACTACTCAGGTAGTTACTACCTGAGTAGTTACTACCTTCATCTACTACCTGAGTGATGCTACCTTCATCATGCATTGGGTGGTGTAGCTTGCAAGAAGCCCCCCAAGGTCCAGATGATCTGCTTTTGTGGGCCAGCTGTGGGTCTGTCTGTCTGTCTGACACCCTGATCTACACTACTCACGGTTATGAAACAACTTTCCCTGTATCACCAGGATGAACAGATTCCAACTAGACTAAAAACAGACCACCTCAATCTTGATTTGGGTAAAGGGGAAGGGATAAAGCATAAATGATGCCGTCAAATTACTATCTACAAGTAAGATACAGTGATGACTAAGTCATTGTACTTCTCCACTGTATCATGACAGATGCTGCATTTCTGTTAATGTTGTGGATTTGGCTTTTGATTTGGCTTATTCACGTTTCACAAGCATTGTCTCTCTTTAGCTTGCATAGAAAACATTGTTTTAGTAGAAAGCATGCAAGTTTCATAAAATATTGAGTGAGAAACAGCATTCAAAGACTTGCGCACGCACAAAAATTAATTTTGGCCCCATTCTGATAGATTTAGTGCTATATAGTCACTGCCTATATCCATAAACATCACAGCAGGATCCTGCAATGAGGATTTACAGGTTTGCATTATAGAAATCTGATCTCTCCTCAGTGGAAAGATGAATTTGCTTTAACCAACTCATATTTCCTGGCAGCTACTCCTAGTGGCAGATGGTTACAGCATATTTTTGCATTACCAGCACAAAGCCACCAAGGAGTGATACATGGGATTCTTTATACTTAGGGGGATCTCCATGAATCTGCTAGTCCTATGTTGTTTTGATCAGTACATAGACTGGCACCACATGTGGATGGGATGCACACTTTGGGAATGGAGAGACTTAAGGCCAAAGTTGGGCTGGAGGGACTGTCCTGTAAGCAATTTTCTATTACTTGTGGGCTCTATACATATACAGGTGTTTAAGAGTGACAGTTTCCTAGATGTTTGCTGACCTCCACTGAAATGCTCTTTCAGCAGTCCAATAGAAGATATCACCCTAAGAAATCCTTGCCTCTTGCATAATTTCTGAACCATCAAGGCTACAATATCACTCTTACAAGTACCTTCCTTCCTTAACTGTTTATTAACATTTTTCATTTGGAAATAACGGGCTAAATTGTGACTCGTAGGCACGACTGAAAATGAAGGGGCAGGAAGGAGATGCGCACACTTCTAACACTCCTGACCTGCACGCTTGTCCTTGTGGGTAGGCTTTAAATAGCTGTGCAAAATAGGTGAATGCCTCCTATTCCCCCATGCACTGTAATAGCATGATTGCAGTAATACTTTGCCCTGCAATGATCTGAATGATTTCCTCCAGCTACAATGGGAATTAGGAGTAATCTGCACTTCTTGAGATCTGACATTTTTAAGCCCGACATATGGCAAGCTTCTCAGAGCCGTTAACAATTATCAGTGAGCGAAGCCTCACAATGCCCCCATGCAGGGTGGGAAAGTCGGTATTATCCCCAGTGGATAATATCCCCAAAAAGAAAAATGGCTCATCCAAGGATATACAGGAAGTCCATAGCACGATCAGGAACAGAAAGACTGCATTTTGAGACTCCCAACTGTCCTGCCTTCTATAGTTACCTACCATTTGGACTTGGTAGCATGGCACTCCTCTTTTTGGACTAGTACAAATGAATACCCAGAGATCTTTTTGCACCCAGTCCTTTCCTACCCCTTCCCCTGTCATTAAAATGGAGCTAGATATTACAGTTCATCTGGCATCATGGAGTGATCCTTCCCTTTGTTTGCTTTAATATTGTTTCAGAGATAACACGCTACCTTCCTGACTCAACAATACTCTTAGGCTCAGCTTCTTAGACTTTCCTTAGAGGTCTTTCCATCTGAGAACTGATTTAAATTAATACTCATTCACTTATGAGATCTGACAGGATCAACTCTTGAGCTTTTAAGAATGGCATGTGGGTAAAATTATGCATTCTGCAGCATATGACTTCAAAGTAACCTCTGAAACTCTGAAGTGAACAGGAAGAGGAATAAAGCAGGTTCACTTGAGAACTTTTCAAGGACTCTCAGCAAGGAGAGAAATTGTGGGGAAACAGGAGGTAGAGTTTGATACGGATAAAGGAAGCTTAACAAGAATTTTGTCACGCCATGGATTTCTGGTCTGGTTCAACACATTTCCTAGCCTTTTTTCCTTTCTAACGTCCTATTCAAAAACAAGTGGTACAAATATGAAAGCTCTTCTGCTGCAGAAAATATAATATGTTACTTTTATTAAGGCTGACACAACCCTGCAGAACAATGCCAGCATAGCTGCCTGGGTCCGTGCTGTAATCCCTGCCCAACTGCACCAAGAGAAACCCCTTGCGTAGGTGCAGCTGAACTAGCATTGCACTTTTACTAGCATGGCTTCCTTCACTTGTCGGCGGTGTGTTATACTTGCACAATGTGCAGGTTTCCCCTGCTGTTGGGTCCACATGGGGTCAATGTTGGGTCCACATTTGCAAGTGCTTTGCCAGTGGATTATGCAAATATTCTTACTTTGGATTTCACAAACTGTCTTTGTTCCTCAGAAAGTTTCTAGGATTGAGTCTCATCTTTCCTTCTGCAGTGCCCGGTAGACTGGAAGCTGGGTGTACAGACAGAACAGGGAATTGTGGGATTGCTGCATATCGACTTCTTGTGACTTGCAGCACTCAGGTGACTTAGAACGCGCTGCAGGGCAGGCTGGGATAGCAGGAGGCTCACTCTCAGGCCTGCAATCCAGCACTTTCACTATAGATGATTAGTGGGCTTGGGCTTAAGCGGGACCTGAAGGTCAACCCAAATCATCAGTATCGAGGTTGATTGTCTCATATTCCAGCTGAAAAGGGCTGCACGTTAAAAATCAGACCCTGTGTTTTCCTAGTTAGTACTACTATAGATTTCCCTTTAAAATGTCTAATTGGGCTGTGTATGGGGAGAACTGGATACATTTAATCGTCTTTATTTTTCTGCCAACAAAGTTTGAATCTAGTTAGTTTTTGGACGGAGGCGGTCTCATGAATGGGCCACTAAACCAGGAGAGAAGATTATTCCACTTCTGCCTCTGCCCCGTTGAGTGACCTTGAGCAAGTCACTTTATCTCTCAGTGCTTTCCCTCCCCACCCAATCTATCCTGCTTTGAGATAACGGTGGGAGTGGAAACACACTGGGTGCCTCTTGTCTCTGCTTAGCTTGCAAGGACTGTCTCTTGTTATGTGTATGAGGTGCTTGACCCCATGAGGTCCCATCTCTGATGCTACTATGATATGAATAATAATAAAGCCACAGCTCTTGAGGAAAAAAATGTCTATTGATCTATGAGGATAAAAGACTGGAAAATCTGAGCCCTGGGCAATATGTGTTCTGAAAACACAGCAGGGCAGCCCCGCAACGTGCATCACTTATCCTAGCTCCTCTCAAGACCATGTGGCCAGCTGAAAATACAGCCTGGTTATTCCTAGAAAACTCAAATTCCTTCAAATTTTGGCCTGAGCCCAGATTTTAGATATATTCAGTACTTCATATAGAAAGAGATCACCTCCCACATAATTGTTGAATATTTTAGTTATCTAGATGGATTCCTTTCTCCTGAGAAGCTAGGGACAGGTCTGTACGGCTGCTTTTGGTACCCAAGCTAACTTGTCTAAAGCTAGCTTGGGTATTTCTACACAACAGCGTAGTCTGAAGTATGAATGTACACCAAGTCTGAGAAAAAACAGCTCCCGAGTGTATGCGCTCAGAAAGCCTAGACATTCAATCCACTTAACCAAATATTTTTCATTTGGATGCAGGCTTCTGAGCCCGATTCCACTTTATTTCATGGCAGCATGACTGTGTGGCAGTAAAGCCAATTGATTTCCATTACGGTACATGCCAACCAAGATCAGACCCCATGTTTTTTACTCCATTTTCACTGCAACCCAAAGAGACAGTGACTATTGCAGACTCCAAAATCTGTTCAAATAGAATAATCTGGCACTGAAATTTTTGCAATTTTTCTATGTAGTGAAGAACACACAAATATAGGGCTGCTAGGTACTCCATTATTATACCTTTAGACCTCATTTACTTGACAATGTTCTCATAGATTGTGTATTGTATGCTACTTTTCCCTTTAGAGTATCTAACTTGGCTAGTGAAGTCATTTTGAAAAATTTTAAATAACCACTATTTTCCAATCATATTACTATGCTACTAAATTATATATACTTTTTTAAAAGCCCTGTCATTCTCTTATGTATGATTTTCATAGAGAGACAAAAAGAAGTCAGGTGCTCGCTTCTCTCGCACCATGGCCTGTATCCAGCAAAGCACTTAAAAACCTGGGATTGGGCCTTGGGTATTGGATATCCTCTGTCTGATCAGGCACTAGGAAGTGGATAGTATAGAGCACTAGTTTGAGGCAATGGATGACAGATGTCTAAAATGGAGTATCTGGACAGCTGAAATATGATAATTGATTGATAAAATTGAAATAGCCTTGTCCTTATCTGATTATCCTATGGAAAACCAGAGGCTAATGGGCTCACAGAATCTGGTTGTAATGGAGGTATGCAGTCTCAAAGTAGATGAAATGATACTGGAAGATTGCCTGATGAGTGCCACAGCTTATGCTAGCTGATTATCGCATTTTCAAAATTGGAGCATTTGATAAAAAACACTGGATTATAAATTGGTGCCTTCAACATCTCCCTGTTTATAGTCACGGTACGACCAACTCATTATGCCCCATTAAGAGGGTAAATATGATAACATAATGGATTCATGCAGACAGCAGCTATCTACTTTGGGGGGTGTGTGTGTGTTTTAATAATTTCTACTTTGCTAGTAGATACATGTTAACAAATCTGAAAACTCTCATCGCCTTCTGCAGAGCCAAGGATGTGAAGGGCGCTTAATACCAAGATTTGTTTTAACAAAATGCAGAGAAAATGTTTGTCAGAATATTGTCCCGTTTGCAAAGAAGACACACAAAAGTTTAGGCTTTCTGTATATTTTTATACTTTGCTTTCAAGATGATTGGATTGGACTGCAGCAACCCTGAACGTTGGCAGAGTTTCAATTTGGATCAAAATCCAGATCTGATTTTTACACCTGGTCAACACTTGGTACTAAGAGATATTGCCTTTCAGGTGTTGCTTAGGAGCTGTAAAGTGAGATTTCTGCTGCTCTCAGCACTACCATTTAAAGAGGTCACTTCAGGTCAGACCTTCACACCATGCACACATCTCTTCTGGCTGCCCTGGAATTAGCAATCAGATGTTTGATATTTATTTCCAAGTGAAATCCAAATAATGGTATGAAATACAGTGCCAGTAAAAGGCACCAGTTTCTATACAGCATATCTGTAGCCCTAGTCTATTGTTTCAGGTGTTTTGTCAAAGGAGACAGAACAGGGAGAGAGAGGGAAAAAAAGGAGTCTTTTAATGCACTTAATTCCGTTGATTAAATCAGTTATTCAGGAAATCTCATTCTCCCTTCTGTTTGCTTTGAAGTGAAGAAGAGATAGTGAGCAGGCTTCCATAAGTTAAACAGATGCTTCTTGCATACAGGCATCTTTGTGTTTAATGATAACTGTGCCATTACAATTAGCTTCGTCTGATCTCTTAATGAAGAGTATAAGCATGGGACTCATTTACTACCTTTGCTGTAAGAATTGAAGACACAGATATAATTAAAAAGGAGCTGACACAAAATTGGACTTGTAATGATATTTTGCATACATTGATATGAGTGGGATTGCACTAGCAATGATATTTTAATCGTCTAAATAACAGTATCTCCTAGTTGTCAAAATTATTTGCATTAATGGGCACTGGAGACAATGCAATAAACCTACCGTACTAGCACATTCTGTACCCAGTTGTGATTAATGGTTTGATTAAACTTTGTGTGTCTTCCTGTAATATGATTAAGAGGAATAGGTTATTAGATAAAGTGCAGAATAAAGATAAATGCACCTTTTTAGCAAGGCTCCAAGTCTTTGCATGAGTATTTCCTTAAAAGGTGGCAAACCCAAACGCTCCTTTGACCAGATCTCCAACTGGTGACAATTAGCTTAAGTCCATACATAGGATGACTTACAGCAACCGAGAATGTGGGAACTCATGTTTCATCATCTTTTTTCCAGTATCTCTCTCTCAATAAGGATGAATTTCAGTGAAGACAAGGGGGTGAGCGGAGAATCAACGTCTGTGTCTTTACACAGCGATGCTGGACGTGGTTTGTCCATTGTTGGCATTCTTAGGGTGAGTTCTGCTATTTGATCATTACCTCTGTAGTGGCATGGTCATACCAGATTACTGGCTACAAGATGGCTAAGTACAGATGGTTGAATAGTACAAGGAGCAGCTTGGGACTGGTTTGGCAAATGAATGCAATACGATCACTTTCTGGTTTATGCATAACTAGTCTTCACAGCTGATGAAGACATGTTTGCACCTTTATCATCATGGTAGTTAATCCTGATGAAAAAGACACTGATGTGGTAAAAACACCCCAGACCGCAGATGCACTGGTCTCCTACCAGTACAAGCAGTGCATTAGCGGAGTCACAGATAGCAACAGTGAGATTGATTTTTAAATTCCTTTGGGTAAACACAGCTCAAATAATGTCCTCATTTGTTTTTCATCCATGGCTTCATGCGCTGTAGCAACCCTGGTGGGTCCAACTAGGTAGCTCACAGGACAGGCCAAAACCTGGTCTGGGCATGGTTGTTTTGGTGGGCCTTACCTAAGGCTTAAAAGTCAAGGACTAGGCAGTTTATGTGGCTACTGAAATAATGTTGCTGAAGCCAGTGGAGGACGAGATGCCTGGAGTGAAGTGGTCATGTTAATCCTTCTACCTTCCAAGGTAGGCTGATCTGTATTGAACTAGCTTCTGTGCTACCTGTACGGTTGCAACAGTTGTTGAAGTTGGGATGACTCAATGTCATGGTCCCTGTTCTGAGTTCTCACTAGGGTTCAAAACTTGCAGGCTGTTGCTGGCTTTACATGGAAAAAAGCAATTTCCGTTCTTCAGCTACCCAGGAGCAGCGCCGAGTCCAGCAGAATCCAAGGATAAACTACCATTTTCCCTACTTGCCAGGCAATCCCCTCAATCGAGGTTGATAGCAATTTCATGCAGTTTCATCAAGAATTTCGATCCTTCTACCAGCACCACCTCTGTCTTCTCTGAGTTCAGCTTGAGCTGGGAACAGTAATATTGATTTCTGACAACTATTTACAAAGGTGAAGACATCTGTTAGATACTATAGGAGACTGTCAGATGTGGACAGGCATATCCCCGCAGCATGATCGTGCCAGGCAGCTGACATATAATTTGTGCCCCATACCTTGCGTTAAAGTAGCGACAAACCAGTATTCTTCTTTTCCGTTTGCTTTCCAGGTAGACGATAAAGCACCAACAGCCAGGCAAGAAAGGACAGCAGAGGCTATCGCATTAGGATATAAACTCATCGCAAAAACAGTCAGGAAATAATTTTATTCCTGCCATGCTCAGCACTGCACGATTGACCAGACAAAGGATGATTTACACTTTTAGTAACCCATTGCCAGAGGCACAATAAGCACATCAGTAGATCTTTGCTCTCATTTGGTATTTCTAATCCTATAGTCCTAAATGACGACAGCAGCTCACTTCAGGTTAGTTTAACTACTTTGCACCAGAGTGCGTCTCTAGTAGAGATAAGGAAGTGTTTTACAGGATCATGGTAGGACTTCATGTGGAATTCAGTGTGCAATCCTGGGCACCTATGCTCAAAAAAAAAAATGAAATCAAACTGGAACAGGTACAGAGGCCATTTGAGAGGAGACAGAGAGCTTGGCTTCTTAGCCTGGAAAAAAGATGAATGACTTATCTCTATAAATACATAAGTGGAAGGAGGGATGGGAAGCAGAAGGGATGGGAACGCCAGGAAAACAAAATAACTATTTATGCTAAAAGACAATGCTGGCATATGAAAAAATGGATATAAATAGGCTATTTATGCATAAGAACAGAAGAATTACCAGGTACTGGGTCAGACCATCAGTCCCTCTTGCCCAATACCCTTGTCACGCAGTGGCAGGCAGTGGATGCTGAATGAATGAACAGATCTGAGCAGGGCTTTTCCCCCTGTTCCTCTCTCACTTGCAGCCTCCAGCATTTAAGGTCTAGGAAGTTCTGATTCAGAGGCTGTATCCCTAACTCCCATGCTCAATAGCTACCGATGCCCCTTTCCTCCAAGATTTTGTCCCAATCCCTTTTTGAATCTGGTTAAAATAAATATTGATTCCATCCAAGAATAAATGTTGGATGGAAATTAGAAGAATGGTCCCGACCATCAGAGTAGTGAGGTTCTGGGACAGCCTGCCAGAAGGAAGAGTTGGGGCTTGTTTTAAGATGGACCTAGATAAATTCACGAATGGGATTATTGAACATGACTGCCTGGGCTAGCCGGCGACCGAAGGTCCCGTTCCATACTGTGCCATGTCCCTAGCTCCTATGATGGGGCGCTGCTAAACGAAGATGCAAGACTCTTGCTGTTAAGGCTCTATCGTGTACCTTAGGAAGCCAGGTTCATTTCCAGTTTCTGTTTCGCCCTGACTTCCTGGATGACCTTGGAGAGTCATTTCAGCCTCACTTCAGGAAAGCACTTTACTTAAGTCTATTCCTCTTTAATAAACACGCCGTTGCACCTCATGCATTGCTTAAATGCCCTTACATTCAGTGAGACGTACATGTGCGCTTCAGTGCAGTAGTGAACAGGGACAGTTTAGTGGAATAAGGGCCTGTGCCTTAGCCCTCCAACATTTTTGCCTTTTATTTTTACTTACTTTAAGCTTCTTAAGGAAAGGATTATCCCCCACTATGGGCACTCGCAGTTTGAAGCACACTAGGGTAGGTGCTTTCTCACTTGCTCCCCTTCTCTTTGCTTCCAGTAGGACTACAAAAAATAAGACTATCATATTAAGTGGGATAGAGGCACTGAGGATGCATATGCCCCAAGGATCATTACACTGTGTTAAAATTATTAAGCACCGTTTGGAATTGTTCAGTTTGAGAGTTTTTCCCCTGCTATGTTGTGAAAGGACTCTCATTAATATACCGTACTCACCATTGTTACCTTCATCCCTTCCAAAACCATGGTATGATATTAATAACAATAATAATCTTACTGTCTTTGAATATGGTGTCTTTACTGTTAACAGCACAGTATACAACATTATAATTAAGTATATCCTATATCAGAGCAAGGATAATAGCTTTAAGCTGAAGAAACAGATGCTTTATGCTGCTTTCTGATAGCTGCAAATTGGTCTAATCATTTGAAAATGAATGCTGGAGCACCTCAGACTCTGTAGGTAATGGATGCAGAGTAGTGGGGGGATATTTCATTGTTTTTATTTCATATTTCATAGATTTCACAGACATCAGGGCTGGAAGGGACCTCGGAAGATCATCGAGTCCAGCCCCCTGCCCAAAGGGCAGGAAGTCAGCTGGGGTCATAGGATCCCAGCAAGATAAGCATCCAGTTTGCTCTTGAAGGTGTTCAATGAAGGCGCTTGAACCACCTCCGGTGGCAGGCTGTTCCAGACCTTGGGGGCTCGGACAGGAAAGAAGTTCTTCCTTATGTCCAGCCTGAAACGATCTTGAAGTAGTTTGTGACCATTCGACCTCGTCATCCCTTGGGGCGCTCTGGTGAACAAACGTTCCCCCAGATGCTGGTGGTCACCCCTGATAAACTTGTAGGTGGCCATCAGATCACCCCTGAGCCTGCGCTTTTCCAGGCTAAAGAGCCCCAGGGCTCTCAGCCTGTCATCGTAGGGTCTGCTTCCCTGACCTCTGATCATGCGCGTGGCTCTTCTCTGGACTCTCTCAAGCTTCTCCACATCCTTTTTGAATTGTGGAGCCCAAAACTGGACGCAGTACTCCAGCTGCGGCCTCACTAAGGCCGAGTACAGGGGGAGAATGACGTCCCGGGATTTGCTTGAGAAGCATCTATGGAGGCAAGCCAGCGTTTTGGTCACTTTACTAGCCGCCGCATCGCATTGCAGGCTCATGTTCATCTTGTGGTCAATGACGACCCCCAAGTCTCTTTCTTCCATAGTGCTAGCCAACATAGCTGGGCTATGATGCTCGCCAGCTCCTTGAGTACCCTGGGGTGAAGATTGTCAGGGCC
>NW_005842046.1:1117306-1137021 GCF_000455745.1 Alligator sinensis
TGGAGTAGGGGCCTTGGTGCGGCGGGCCTTAGGGCCCTTGCCCACCGTGGTCCATGCCCCTGGCTGGACACAGCAGGAGGTCCCAAAGTCCTCCTTTGGGGAGCAGAGGGTAGACTGTGGTCTACCCTCTGCCTCCCAGGGGAGAAGGGCCTGGCAGTAGGAGTCTATCTCCTGCTCGCAGTCCCTGATGGCACGCAGTCTCTGGACTGTGGCCTGGAGCTTTAATATTTATTAAAAATATTAATTTTTAATAAATTAAAATTTATTGTTTTAATTTGTTGGTTGTTCCTTTTAAATTTTAAATGCACACATATGAAAAGCCCCTTAACACATGTGCAGCGATTTCAAAAGGCATTAATTGAATAACAAGTCTACACACAAAATCAATGCTGATCGAATACTAAGGGACAGATTCTTAGGATTATCAGAGTGAATCAAACCTAATAATCGTTTAGTCCAGCATCCTGTCTCCAGACATCAACAGTAGCAGATGCTTCAGGGGAAAGAGCAAGTACCCTGTGCAAGGTAGAGGCTGGATTATTTACTTTGGAGATCAGAGATTAGGCTTTTACTGCTCAGACTCGAAGCATGTCTTACATTCGAAGGCTTGTCTAAGTCTATCCCAACTATGCAGTTGGTTCAATAAAAGACATCACTCTTAGAAATCCTTGCATGGCGCACTACTCCTGGACCACCATGGCTACACATCCCTCTAAGGGCCCCTCTACATCTGTTATGCAATTACCTGGTTAATTGTGCAATAAACTTAGACTGGCTCCCTGTGCAAATTAGCTATGCTGCCTTAAAAAAGTCCAACCAGCTATAGAGTTATTGCTGGAAAACAGTTAATAATTTTATAGCTGCCTTCTATCCTGCTTTAATTTGTGCGTGTAGGTAGGCTGCAGCTGGGACATTGCAGCTGCTGTGATTTCCAGCCACTGGAGAGCACTTTATGCCCCCAAGTCTGAGAGATCACACACCCGGTGATCTCCCAGCTGCAGGGACACTCCATGCAGTGGCTGGGAGATCACGGTGACTGTCATCTCCCAGCCATTGCAGTCTCCTAGCCATGAGATGCTCCCCACACCTCCAGGGTGGGGAGATCGCAGCAGTGCCCTAGACTGCATTGTGGGCCACCGCAACCAGGGAACACAGCTGCTGCAGTGTAGACAGGCACATGGGGATCAGCTTATGCCCCGAAGCATGAGGCTGAATAAATCTGCCAAAAATGTTATTGATAATTAGGTTGACACTAGGCATATTGGTCACTCCTACAGATGCCCAATCCCTTCTGAATCCCAGGGAGTTCCATACCCCGTTATATATCTCTTATTGCAGATGAAACATTATTTCCCTTATGTTGATTTTTCCACCTTTTAAATGTCACAGCCTGTCCCCTTGCCTTTGGGTGACAACAAGGAGAACAGCAGCTCTGCATTTCCCCTCTTTCTCCCATTCCTTATTTTATACACTTTTCCCATCTCCCACTTTATTTCTCCTTTTTCTCATAGGAACATCTCCAAGAAACCACGTTGTCCCACATACAGTCAACAGGAGTCCTGCCAGTGTTTTAATGGGTTTCGGACCAGGTCCAAAATAGAAAGGGGCCCTATCCAAAATCTGGCATCTTATTTGTTCCCAGTGTCTGGGTAGATCATATTAAGACGACCTGATATTTGTGGATCTGATGCATGTCTAATAAAGCAGGAGGCAGGTAGAACAGTATGATGCCAATTCAGTGTACTGAAAGGAAACCCTTTGAAAAAAAAGGGCAAGAATGTCTGAAGACCATGCCACTGAGTGACTAGAGGAGGCTTTTCTATTTTAGCTGAGCCAGAAGAAGAAAGAAATTACAATTGCATCCACAGGCGAATTTTTCTTGTGACTGGCCCACAAGTCACCAATAAAAGGACCGTCTATAAATAAACCAAAAGGACCATTTATCATGTAGTTGCATCTACATGATAAAAAGGCATTTCAACAGCAGAGGATAGTGAGGAAATATCTCCTATCCTGTCCCTTTTGACATTGATCTGAACTGATTTTTGCTGCATGAGGCCAGTGACATTTTTAAAAACTATTTGCATATGTTCTGGAGCAGGGAAGTCTTAGCTAAATGTGGGTTTCCAAGTGCCCACATTTAGCACTAATGAGTGCTTTGAAAAATTCAGGAAAACCACGTCAACTAACAACTTTTCTACAAGTCTAGTTCCTCTCGCAAGGTGACAAGGAGATCTGAGACGGGTCTCAATTGCAAAGTTTGAATGAAAATTTCCAAAGCAAACTTCTCCAAACTTTCTGAGGGTCTGGATCCATTTAAGGTCCTGGTTTATTGCTTGACAGAACAAAAACCATGCTTTCAGACAACAGACCAAGAGCCTGCCAATAGGCAGATTTGCACTAAACTCATTCAACATCACACATGCAGTTTGTGGCAAAGCCAAGACAAGAACCTGGATCTCACTTCTATCAAGTTCATTCTTTCTTGAGAACAGTGGTTCTCAACCGGGGTGTCATGAGACCCTTTCAGGAGTGATGGAGCATGTGTGGCTACCTTGGCAGCCAGGCTGAACAATTTAGGGCTGTGTGAAATGGCACCGTTCCATTTCAACTTGCGTTTCGAGGTTTTGACGGAACCGTTTTTTGTTTCGAATTTCATTTCGATTCGAAACCGCTGTTCCGTTTTGTTTCGTTGAAACAGTGATGCTGTTTCAATGTTTTGCTCATAGGTTATAATGGGGAAGCTTGAAACAGCCTTTCTCATCGGGCAGGCAGATCAGGGGCCTGCAACCCCAGGGGGGCTGCAGGGGCTGTGCAAGTCCTCCCAGGGTTGCGGGTCCATGATCTGCCTGCCAGATGAGGGAGGGAAGCCAGGTGCTGCCACCTGGGACTGGGGAAGGGAACTGAGCTTGATTGCTCAGTTCCCCTCCTCAGCCCTACGATCAGGCTGGGGAAGGCAACTCAGCTCAGCTGGGCTGAATTGCCTTCCCAGCCCGATCGTAGGACTGGGGAGGGGAACTGAGTGATCGGGCTGTTTCCTTCCCTAGCCCCATCACAGTGCTTGGGAGGGGAACTGAGTCTGGGCTTATGCTGCAGCCGGGCTGTGGGAGGTGGGGAAAACCAGGGCTGCGCTCCCTGCCTGGTTGAGCCACGTGGGGCTGTAAAGCTGCTGGGAGCATAGCCTTGGTTCTGCCCTGTCTCCCACCACCTGGCTGCTTTGAAACTTGAAATTTTTCAAAACTTTCGAAACATTTTGACTAGCCTCATTTTGTTTCAAGGCTGTTTCGAAGCCCTTCGTTTTGTTTCGATTTTGCTGTTTCAAGCTTGAAATGAGTCGAAACAGTGTCAAAACGAAACAGCTGGTGAAATTTTGCACAGCCCTACTGAACATGCTCCTTGTGTGCAGCCAGATCCGAAAGTGGCTGCAGCACGGTTAGGGCTATGGGATAAACCTAAAGCAGGCAGGAGTCTTTAGCCTTCCCTGGTCTGACTCCACGTGATGTCTCCCAGAGGTGTGTGGAGCAGGTGAAACTGGATCAGTTTTGCACTGAAGGCGCAATCTGCCTGAATGGTGGAGATGGTGGTGACAGCAACACCCCAGTTGTGCACCACTGGGGCAGCACAACAGTGGTTCTCAACTGGGTGATGCCAAATTCAGAAAAGTTTATGGAGGATGCCCTGAATCTGAAAAGGTGGAGGACCACTCCTCTATACCTTGCATGCTGTCGTAGAAAGTGCAGGAAGGAGCTGCGACTCCAGTGGAATTGCTGCTTAGCTGCTTAGGTCTGGCCTTTCACACATGTGAAGGTTTTTTCACACATCAGGATTTCTCTCCGGAAATATTTACGCAGCTCTGTTCAGCTGCCTCTGATGATAACTCTTCGAGAAAGAATATTTTTAATAATATCCGTGTAAGTTAGGGTTTGTGATAAATAAGTCGTGAGGAGCTTTTGGATTCCACAAAGGGGAGAAGAGAGGGAAGAAAAATGGCTATGTTTCATAAAGAGAACTGGAAGCACAATGGATTTAAATGGAAAACAAGAGAAATTTGATGTAAGATAGCAAAAAAAAAAAAAAAAAGAAAAGTGAAATGGCGATTTTGACTAGAAGGAAAATGAGTCAGGGAAATCCAATTTCCTAGGACCCTGATTCCTCAAACCACTTAAGCAGAAAGTCCATCCTTAACTAGCAAAGCATTTAAACCTGCGCTTAAAGCCATGCATGTACTTAAGCCATTTACTGGATCTTCACTGATGCCTGTTCTTCAATCAGGACTGTAATAGGGGATGAATGAAGATTGCAGTCAGGATTGAAGTCAATGGGACTTGAACATATGCTCAAATGTTCGGCTGAACTGGAGCTGAGAAAGCTTAATCACACTTTGAGACATGCCTAATAGAGATGATTGCATTCTCAGAAGCAAAGTTTTGGGGCACCCCATGCTGAATTCACTAGCAGCAGGAGCAGCTTAAAAGGCAGCACGCGGGGAAGTTCACTGGGATCTCATAATTAAGGGGTAGGGATAAGATTTCAAAGGTGATTCAGAATTTGGGGAACATCACTCTGTAGGTGTCTCTTAATTTGGGAAACTTTAAAAGGACCTACTTTTCAGATGGAAGGCACGCTTGACACTTTCTAAAAATCAGGCATCCTCAACGTGTCAAAACCTAAAGCATCCAAAATTACACTTTTGCATTGTAGACTATGGAGTCTAGCTAGCATTATACGCATCAGAACTAACCATTCTGCACCAGTAGCAATACCACCATTAGAAGTGCCAGTTTTAATTGGGAAGCACTGGAGCAGATGCGCCACATCCAACTCAGATAATTTTCTGATTTTGTTCTTCTCCCTACAAATTCAGATCATCCTGCTCCTGTTTTCTGTAAGCAACTTTGTAATGAAAGAGTGAAAGGGAACAGATATTTCATATTTGAAGGTTCATCTGCCGTAATTTATAGCGTGATGGTACTGACATTATGTAAGTAATCTTTTTATTCTGAGCTGGGAGAACAAAGCACTGATTAAATATGTATGCTATATTCAGAAGCCTTCTATAACTTATGGTCTGCTGTATTCGGCACTAATGTTACCTAAATGCTGACCTGACAGAAATATCAATGTTATTCATATTGTTTTCCATGCTATGCTATCAAAGTAATAAACAGTTTCTCATTTGCAATATGAGATGTGATTCACTAATCTAGAAAATTAGATTTCTGAAAGAACACAGATTACATTTGCCAAAAACCAAAAATCTATGAGAGCCACTCAATTCTTTTTAATAAACTTTGTGTGTGTGAGGGCAATACAGAAGAAATCAATATGGTATTAAAAAAGAAAAAAAAAAAAAAAACAGCAACAACCCTATTACCCATTCATTTATTCAAATACAGTCCTTGGTCTTAATTAAAATAAAACTGCCGAAACCTTGGGGGAAGCCCACACTTACTAGTCTTATTTTAATTATTATTATAATTAATTATTTATTCTAAGGAGCAATTTAAAAAAAGGCACAGCTTTCAAAAATTTAATTAAAGTTACAATGAAATCAGAATGGGAAGAGCTCGTATATAAAGTAATTCCACTGCTTCTGTACATCTTAATGTATAAGTGAAAATTCTGGTTAGACTCCCCGGAAAAGATCTGTACTTTGCTTGAACAATTAAAATACCCAGGCATGTAGACTGATAGCTAGCTAGGGAATGAAAGTCTTGATTGCATGGGGGATTGGTAACAGGAAACGGATTCTCATCTTTAGGCTCTTGGCTCTACTCTAGTGGAGGATGCTAGTAACAGAAAATCAGGTGCATCCAGCGGTCCAGATGTTTGTCCCCACCTGTCCACTTTATGCTGGGTAGCTCAATTGCCAGGTTTAGGCAGCTACTCAGGGACGTTCTGCATTGGGAAGTCTTTATGGTATAAAACAAAGAGGGCTAAACTGCAATGCCCTTGCACGGATGTTCTCCAGGTGGTAGAAGGGCTCCTTTGGGCACCTGAATATAGATGACACTGGGCTGCTGTAACTTGTGTCAGAGACCACCCCCAAATCCCCACACCTGCACATATGCTCCCAGATCAGGAGGAAATAAACCTGGACATGTTTGATTAAACCTAAAGATCTCCAGCCCCACGTCTAACAATATTATGAGTCTGGGAACTTTCAAAAAGAATCTGCAATAAATCATATATTCCTAATAATCTGAGAATTATTTATTGGTCTTCCTAAGGTGGAGAGTCAGCCTCAGTCCACTGATAAGCAAACAGGTATCCAAAACCTCCAAACAACACTACAGTCACCTTTTGCATTAATTGACTAAGATTATTAGGGCTGTGCAAAGCTTTGGATCCCGATTCAATTTGGCAGAGATTTGGCCCGATTCAGTGGTCGAATCTCCAAATCTGAATCGAATCAGAGGACCCTTTAATCTCTCCGAATTGAATCGGAATGCTCCAAACTGATTCGGAGAGATTCGGAAATATTCAAAGATTCGTGCATAGAGACAGCTCTAACTGTTTTTTCTACATACCTCTAGGAAGCAGGGGCTTGTGAATGCTGTGATGCTGGGGCGGATGGAGCGTGCCACAGAAGCACGGGGGGTCCCCAGCGTGCTCGGCAGCAGACCTGGAAGTGGACCAGGAGCACTTCTGGTCCACTTCCAGGTCCGCCAGGGAGCGTGCAGGGGTGCCCCCCCGGCTCAGTGACTGGTGTCTCCTGGGTCTGGGGGGGCACCCGGGGTCCTCCTGCAGCTGATTGCCGAGCCGGGAGGGTGCAGGGCAGCCCCCTGGTGCACTCCCCGGCAAACCCAGAAGTGGATCGGAAGTACTTCTGGTCCACTTCCAGGTTCACCGCAAGCACATGGAGGGCCCCCTGTGCTCCTGCAGGATGCTCTACATGCCCCAGTATTGTAGCAATCACAAGCCATGCCTGGTACCTTGACATATGTAGGAAAACCATTTAAAGCTGTGCCTGTGTCCAAATTGCTGATTCTCTGAATCAGCATCGAATCTTCAGATTTGGATTCAGCTGAATCGAAAAGGGACAGTGATCCAAATCAACAAGTCAAATTACTGTCCCTGATTCAGGCAGAATCTGAATCAAATATGGCCTGCTTTGCACACCCCTAAAGATTATCCTCCTGACCACAGACGTGCTCCCACTAGATCAAGGACAAAGGAGATGAAAACATCACAGCACAAGGAAGTTTATACGGTTTGTCAGTAGCTGCCCTTTGTCTGCTTGACCTGCCATTAATCAGATTCATCTCAAGCTCTCAGTCTATTATCTTCTGCAAGCCCTACATATACTTTAGTTAAAATGAGAGAAGGAAACAAGATGCTGTCCTCAGCTAGGTATACAAACCTGGCTAGCGCTACTGCTTTATGATCTGGATGTAAACAGCCTTTTGCTCCATAACAACTTTAAAATCATTTTTTAAGTGGGACTGGGCAAGCGAGTGAGTCTAGCAATCAATTGTATTTTACTGATGTGTTCAGTGAACAAGCCTGGACAGTGCGAAGCACGTCGTAGAGAGCAAGCCAATATTTTTTTTCCAGATTAGTGTTCAGCAAAACAACCCCTGGGGCTCCTCTTTTTGCTGGTTAATACATATCAAAATATGATCAACTCTCATTTTTCTAGCACATCTCTAACTCTCTGGCCCAGTGGTGGGACTAATCCATTAACTGAAGGCAAAAATGGTTAATGAAGCCTTGCATAGACAAATATCCCCTTGAAAACTTCAGAATATCGACCCAATTATCTGCAATGAGGCTGTGTCATAATGAAAAGAATTTGGCAGCTTTCTGCTCAACCTTTCTTAGACTCAAGGCTCCCGTCTATCACTTTTCTGAATTTAGTAGCACCCCATTTCAAAAACCAATTTATTTGTAACAGTGCATACAAAATAGTATGACTGCAAACTAGTCTCTTGTGCTTTGTCTGGCAGTTTTATCTTCTTCAGAAAGTCTGAGGACTGTTTTCCTCGAGAATTTAGAAGCCTTTAAAAATATTCTAAGCTCTTTTTATCCAAATGTCTGGGCTTCACAGAGAAAAGGTGCTGCAATTTCCTTGCTACTGTACTGTAAATTAGATCCATTTAGGGTGCTGCACAATATTAGCACGGTTAGGTGGGCAAATACCTATGCATTATTCACAAGATAAACCCAGAGATTTCAAATAGGAATCCATAGCGTCTAAAACATTCAGACCTGGTGTGGGCTTTCTGAGCCTCATTAGTTCATTTTTCACCATGGACAATGCATGCAAGATTGGGAAATGACTCATCTGTGTACCAAGTAAAGCCCATAGCTAGAGAGGTTTCATTGTAAACCTCTGGCTTGCAAACCACGCTGGCTTGCATCCATAGATGCTTCTCAAGCAAATCCCGGGACGTCATTCTCCCCCTGTACTTGGCCTTAGTGAGGCCGCAGTTGGAGGACTGCGTCCACTTTTGGGCTCCACAATTCAAAAAGGATGTGGAGAAGCTTGAGAGAGTGCAGAGAAGAGCCACGCGCATGATCAGAGGTCAGGGAAGCAGACCCTACGATGACAGGCTGAGAGCCCTGGGGCTCTTTAGCCTGAAAAAGCGCAGGCTCAGGGGTGATCTGATGGCCACCTACAAGTTTATCAGCATCTGGGGGAACGTTTGTTCACCAGAGCGCCCCAAGGGATGACGAGGTCGAATGGTCACAAACTACTTCAAGATCGTTTCAGGCTGGACATAAGGAAGAACTCCTTTACTGTCCGAGCCCCCCAAGGTCTGGAACAGCCTGCCACCGGAGGTGGTTCAAGCGCCTTCATTGAACACCTTCAAGATGAAACTGGATGCTTATCTTGCTGGGATCCTATGACCCCAGCTGACTTCCTGCCCTTTGGGCGGGGGGCTGGACTCGATGATCTTCCGAGGTCCCTTCCAGCCCTGATGTCTATGAAATCTATGAAATTGTAGGCTCAGCTTACCTACTTCCAGTCTTGTTTTAAAACCACTACTTTAACTTGTGCTCGCTTCAGAGTCAACACAAAGACTCGTGCTTCATTACAAGTTCACTACCCGGTTCATCCACCTTTTACTTTTGTATAAGAAACGGGTCTATCACATCAGCTGCATTTTATTAATTAAAAAGTTAGCCCCTGTTAACCACAATGAATAACAACTCACAGGAGTGGATGCGTGCCACTGCCTACCATAAAGTGGCAGCATGATGTGTGTGAGAAGATTTGATCAGAGCTAATTTTGAATGTGTTGTCTGAAGATGTATAAGCAACTTTCTAGTGCAGCTGCCTTCACTAATAATAGTGGGAAATGCCTCCTTTTAGTCTTTTTTTTTAATTAAAAAAAAAAAAAGAATAGAGCAATTCTTCTCTTGCAAAGAACCAGGCTGCGTTTGATGCTGTGGATTCTTCTTTGAAATCTCTGGGTTTACCTTGTAAATCATACGTGGTGTTTGCATACCTAGCAGTGCTCATGTTGTGGCCCATGTCAATGGACCTCACAGCTGCCCAGCTGAGACTCACTGTGCTAAGGACTCATCGTGCAATGTCAGTCTGGGGTGGCATGTATGTTTGTATCTGGTAGAGTAGAGAAAAGAGAAGATAAAGCAGAACTCTGTTTCAATTGCACTATTATTTAGGGGGGAAAAAAAGCCAAATGACTGCAATTCCACTGCAGTTACAAAAACTCTGGTTGCTGTGTTTCCAGTTTTTCCCCGGGAGATTAGAATCAGCATTTAAACCATTCCTCACCCTTTGGTTTGAAGAACAATCAGCTTTTTGGATCTCTTATTTTATGCCTACTGTACCATGTCTCCCTGAAGCTTTTGTAATTCAATATTAAAGAAATTAAATATGCTTGCAATTACAGTCTATTATTCATATGAACCATTCATACCTGACTTAATGGTATTTCATTCTCCAGGCTCATATTAATACATTAGTCTTGTTTTTCCTTTTGCTTAACAGCAAAATCAGGTCAATTAAATGATTTCAGCTGCAGATTTTGAATGACATTCTTAACTTTAAAAACTTTCCTTTTTTATAGAAATCTATACTTCTCCTATATACTCTGCTACACTTTAAAGCACCATGTGATTTGTATTATTATACACATTATACCTCCCTCTTTTGTTTGAACTCTATGGGGTTTAGGGATTTTTTATCCCATGTTGGTCTTACAAGGAAAATGTCCAGATGGAACAGCAGAATAAAGAGACCCTTTAAGACTGACTAAGATAGGTGCTGTTGGTGGTACATCATCTATTTACCATGGAGAATATGCCTTCTACTACATAATGCATGAAAGAGAAGACAGACCCTGGCACAAAAAGCTAAACAGTTGGTAACGTAGAAAATGAGATGAGCTAGGGAATTAAGAGGTGGAGATGAACTGGTGAGGAGGGTTATTTTTTTAAATCATAAACTAGTGTATTAAGATGTACGTTTTTAAGAGTTTCCTGTATGACAAAAATTAGGCACATCACGGGGTTGCTGGCCCCTTTAAGTAAATCAGGTTCCCATCCCCTTATCAAGAAGGAGTTTGGCTGGGATGATGTAGTTGGGGATGTTCTTGCTTTGAGCAGGGAGTTGGTTGGACTAGAGGTGACCTCCTGAGGTCCCTTCTACCCTAACTTACTATGCTTCTATGATTCATCTCACCTGGCCCTCATTAGGAGGATGGGATGCCACCTGAGACAAGTAACAAGAGGAAACAAGAAGAGTTAGACGTCTACTTGAGCTCTCTGGAGGAGGTAGCTAGTTGGGAGCTGGCACTGAGATCTCTGTTGAGGTTTCCGACAAAGAACAGCTGGCTGGCGTCTTGGGAGAGCTGCCAAGAAGATTACCTGTGGGTCCTCCTCAACTGGGGAGGCTGAACCTAGAGAGATCAGCTGAAGGATTGATTGTCTTATTGATTTCCTGGTGCTGAGAAGCTAGAAGATTAGGGTAGATCAGAGGCAGGAGAGACATAAAGGGGGTTGCCTCATATTCTGGAGAGCTAAAGTTTGAGGGCCAGGAGCAACTATGGGGTTGATGGAGGGGCTTCTCTTAAGCTACAGAGCTAGAGTAAAAAACCTGAGCAGAGCTAGGGAGAGCCCCTGAGGGGCCTGTCTGACCAGCTCAGGTGAGAGAAGTAACAAGTCTGGAAAGCCTAGCAAGTCCCTGGTGGAAAGATGAGGCGAAGAAGCCACGGGGAAGAGATGGTTGATGCCAGGAACTAAGGAAGAGCTCTGGGAGCAGCAAATATGCTGCAATGGAGGGTATTTCAATTGATGAGACTCTTTAAGACTATGTGCACTACTGTACCTAGACTCCTGGCGGAATCTAGTGAAAAATAGATTGAAAAGTAAGATTGAAATTCCAAGTTTCAACCCGTTCTAATCAAAATCCTATTTAATTGCTAGCTTTACGGATGCAGATGTTAGAGCGGGTTCCACAGCCTATTTGTAGAAATATCTCATCAATGGCACTATTTCCCCTAAGATGAGGAGCTGAGAGGAAAGTAATGAGGTGTAGAGGCCATGCAATAAGAATCCAGGTCCACATCAATCAGGGCTTGTGTTCAAATAAATGAGGTTCAAATAAACCAATGAATAAACCTTATTTTAAACCATCCCCCTGAAGCAAGTGTGTATATGGATGACATCTAACGTAGTTAGGGCCTGAATGGTGCTAACTCACTTGAAATAAGTGACTGGATGTGACGTCAGATCTTTAGTTATTGCCTGTCCAAAATGTTTTGTGGCCTCCCTAGTTTCTCTTCTTAGCTACACCAATGTTAGTTGAGCAAAAGCAAACAGAATATGAAAATGAAGAATAGCCACCATTAAACTACGTTCCTGTTGTTCAGCAAAAAACAAAGGTTACTGTGTGCATCTTGGATAACGTTTCTAGGTAGTCCCCTTAACAAGAAAAACCACAGACTTCACTTTAAATCAAACTCTCCACTTGACCTTTGCTTGCACATGGGTGTACAAAATAAACTTATCTTCTGTTTAACTCGTGCACAGAGCTTTTGCCAGAGGAGAGATTGCCTAACAATAAAGCCCATCAGAACAGACTTTCCTATGGAAAGTGATTGGCTCACCAATGCTTAAGATAGATATAACTATACTGGGCAAAGTGCTGGAGAACCAAGCATAGGGATAAAATTGCCTTCAAGGTATAGGCAAAATAAGCTAATGTTCCTAGGTTATTTCAGCATGATTTACATTTGGACATCAGGAGAACAGGTTTAAGTTTGTACTAGGTTTCCCCTTACCAAAACTTATTTAGGCACTGCCATTTGCCTTCCTCGTTATAATCTTTGTCATGAGAACAAGCTGTAGAGAGAGGTAATACCTCCCCTTTAATAGGAAATTATATTACACTGACCTTTTCAATGTTTTGTAATTTGATTTCCCGGAGATTCCCGTTCTCTTCTATTTGCTTCTGAGGAAGAGGTGCGGTGGACAGCTGATAATTAAAAATATATGGCAAAAGTTAAAGTGTAGCACTGCTGCTGTTCCCAAACTACACTGGGATCTAAAAGGCTGGTATACAACACTGCATTAAAGCAATGCAACCAGGGTTTGGAATAATATTCAATGTACAGATGAATGAAAAAAAACATGCTAGTATTAACTTCTGCTAATTTTTTTATAGCTACTATCAGGGGGACATGCCATGGGCTTTTAGCTGCTACTAAGCTAATCAATCACCCCCCATTTTTCCCCTACAGAATATAGGATATTAATAAAATACTTGTAATTAACAACCAAGTCAAACCTATTGTCTATTTTTCCTTCTATTTTCAGAGCCAGGGCACATATTTTAAATGGCTTTTTTTCAGTGTTAAAAAAAAAAAGAGAGATGAAAAATTTCAAGAATAAACTTGTTTCCGTGTCGCACACAGAATATTTGCTATGGATTTGTTTGCTGATGCTCATGCGGCATCTGATGGCGGAGGGCTGTTATCTCACCGGGAGTTCCCGAATATGTGGAGACTTTGCAGATACACAGTGCTAAGGCAAGAATGAGAAGTGTAGCGGCCACTGAGCCCTGTGGAAAAGCGCTGTGTGGGCTTCTCTGCTGAACAGCGAGTGCAGGGCAAGAGCACAAGCAATGCTTTGTCTTAGCTATTTTACAAGGCTAGTGTTAATCTTTTCTTTGGAAACCCCAAATCTCTAAGGAACATAAGGCTTTTCAGTGGAAGTTAATGGGTAATTAGTCATGGCTTGTAGGTTCTTGGATAACAAACCAGGCTGTTTGAGCTCTAGTTACAATTAGCTTTATTAACTGCTTTGTAGCAATGCTAGTATCTATTGCCCCTAGAATTCCCTCTTCTTATGACTAAGGATATCTTCAGTAGAGCTGGAGACATACTTGTTGAGCGTGTTTCACTTTCTACAAACTATTAGAAAGTGTGACGTTCCCAAAGGTCCACCTGGTTATGCCTTTATCTGATAGCTACTACTCAGCTTTTTCCCTAGCCTCTGCTTTCCTTTAAGTCAGAAAAAAACAATCAGCTTTGCATTGCTAATCAGGCAAACTAGCCGAGGTTGAAGACGAGGTGGAAGAAAGCTGCTTGCTCTGAGAACATAAGAACTGCGATTTGCTGGATCAGACCACAGGTCCAGTTTTGCCCAGTATCCTGTGTTACGCAGTGGCAGAGTGGATGCTGAAAGGGAGGACAAACGGGGGATGATCAGGGGTTTTTCCACTGTTCCTTTCATACTTGCAGTCATTTAAGGTGTAGGAAGTTCCAAGTCAAGAGGCTGGACCCCTAAATCTCGTGCTCAACAGCTACCGATGCCCCTTTCCTCCAAGAATTTGCCCAACAGATTTTTGAATCTGGCTGAACTGTCGGCTTCCACCATCTATCTGCCCAATGTATAATTCTGGGTTGAAAAAAAAAATGCATGGCACATAAAGGACTTCATTTTCCCATCTGTTAAATAGAAATTACAATCTCAGAGCAACCAAAGTTGCATCTAGTCACAGTGTGCTTGTGCATCATAACAGCAATAAGCTTCTCCCCCAACTCCCTCACTCTCCTTTTACATCGACAGAGATGCCTGGTATATTGTGGCCTTTTATAAGGGACGATTTCAATGAAAATAGGATTTAAGCCAATATTGGTAAAAGCCTTTATCTGACCATAGAAATTCTTTGCTTTAGGTAGTCAAAAAAAAATTGTCTACCCTACCTCATTGAATGCACTGGCTTATAATGAAAACAAGCCCTACTTTATATTGGATTTTGTCAGCGATACCAACCCACAGTGTTAATGTCCCTTTGAGACAGACTGTGCTGGTGTAGAGTGAGGATGCAGAACTGAAGAGACTCCACAGGGAATGGGTGTGTGACCTCAGGTTGAGCTAAACTGGGTAAATGGGCTAAACTGGCTTGAAGGTATCTTCATGCCTTCCTGGCCTTGGACACCCTTCCCCACCACTCCCATGACCTAGTAGGCTGTCTGGGTTGTGCCAGCACGCCCCACAGACTCTGCCTGGGATATCTAAAATGCTGGCTACTTTGGTCCTTCTCTAACTTGCTTCTGCTCCGTAAATACTCCTATGTTAATAGGTCCTCAGAATATAGTCTTAAGGGGCGCTTGTACACATGACGATATTACCATGCACATGTGACAAAAATTTCCCTGCGTCTGCCTGAACGGTGTCACGTTTTACACATATGTGAGTTTGGGGGGGGTTTAAAGGAGTTTGCATCATCATGGACTAAACCACACCCCACTGTAGTTTAGTTTGCAACGTTGCAGCCATTAATCGGCCAGCTCGCCCCCCAGCCGTGGGAGAGGCAATCAGGCTCCGCTGAAAAAAAGGATCGGGCCTCTCACCGCTTCTGCCTTCAGCAGGCATCTGCGGCCACCAGGACCATCATGTGTGTACAGTGATGGAAAACTAAAACCCACCATTTCGATTTAGGGAGCACAGAATGCAACCTCGAAGGACTAAACCCCCATCACGTGTACACGCGAGGCAAGTACATGCCTGCCATCTTCCACAGTGCCTGCACCAGAGCAATCTTTTCTTTATAGAGCTCCCTTAGGCCTCTCTGTCCCTTTTACCCATCAGCAAGAGGCCAGAACTGGGTTGATAATCCTGCTCTCTGTGGGGTTTTGGGTTTGTTTTTTTTTTTACCTTAACTCTATTAATTTGCTCCCTTTGTCCAAGTCTTTTGCAGGAATTCCTGATGTGCTTCATAAAGCTACAAGTAATGAACAATTTATTTGAGGTACTGCTAGTTAGATGTGGTCTCTGGAATACCTCTGGAACTAAAGAGACAAACCCAGCATGATGCAGGGTCATTTCAGACTTTGGGAGTAGCTGCTTTTGATGATACCTTTGCAGCAGTGTGGGGGAAGAGGAAAGTTCTTCCCAGAAGATGAGTCTCGCTTTTGTTTTAAAATACATTTTGTTCTTCGTGGCTGGGCAGAGGCAGAAGTCAATGCCATTGGGGTTGCAGGAAAGAATCCACTCTCTTTCAAGTCAGATCAGGGTTGAAGCTGACTATCAGCTACCTGAAGCCAAGTACAGCTAAAGAAAAGAGAGAGAGAGTGCAGGCCCCTGCGTAGACTGAAGCAGATTCCTTGTAGGAAATCAACACACATGGTTGAAACCCCTCGTCTGGGACTGAGTGGTAGGATTATTAAAAATCTATATCTATAGATATATAATTGCCCCCAGGTATATTTGTTGTGGGGGCTGGGAGGGACGAGAGCAGAAGGAGAAGGCTGTCATCCCTAGGAACAAGCCGGAGACAGCAGTAACGAAAGACAAAAGCCCTGCACTGTTTGTCTTGAAAATTGTCCATATACTTTGTAAACCGGGGAAATAAATAATAGCCAACATAACTATGGTTTTGCATGATTAGGAGGATACTACACTAGATGCCTGATCCAACTGCCTAGGAATCCCTTCCCACAATGTCTGGAGAAGCATCAACACATCTTCGGGTTCCTACCTCCCTCTGTTCCACGTATGCGAATGTTACACGGGGTTTACATGGTTTCCTCTAGTCTGTCTTACTGCCCACGCCTTGAGGAATGAAATACCACTGCCGGCAGGACTTGGGTGTCAATGAAAAAAAGATACTAGATTTGCTGTTTCAAGATTCTTCCCTCCTCTCATCGTAAGAAAGAAACCATTTGTTCTTTCAACTGAATTTTTGTAGGGACGCTGCTCTAAGTTGGGAGGTGCGTGTGGAGGGGAATCGGCTCCTCCTTTGCAACGATTACTCATTTGCAAAATAGCCAGTTTCAGAGGACAGGAAACAATTAAAAAAAAACCTAATGAACATGTGCTATAGCTTGTGGGGTTAGTTTTCCAATAAGAAGAAAACTCAGGATTTTTTTTCATTCATCCTTAACCTAGAAAAAAGCTAAATCACAGCCACACACACCCACCCACCCACCCAACCCGGTCTGTCTCCCAACACCTCTCCTCCTCCAGCCCATCTCCCTTTGCAACGTTATGAAGTGAGAACCTGAGCCTTACTTTTCCTTTCTGTTGAGGGCACACTGACTGCTACCTGATCTAACTACAACCATTCGCAGAAATAAAACCAGGACTTAATCCCATAGGTGGGATCCGAAAGCTCAAATGCAGTATTTGTGGTTAATAAGGTATTGGCTGTGCATGAGTTGTCTGGGGGTGAGCCCTCTGAACTTGCATGCAATATGAAAACCGTTTGATGTGCTGCAGCGGCTTTGATACCAGAAGATGGCAAATGATAAATCTTTCTTCCTTCTTTGAAAGAAGAATGTATCCAGCTGCCATTTGTTAATAGAGTTTGCCCAGAGGTTTTACTGACTGCCCAGAAGCTTTTCAATGAAGGCAAGTGGTAGGAAGCCTGGATTTATTTGTGCCCCACCCCACAGTCTTTAGGTATGAGCGGTTTTTTGCTACTGAGCTTCATGCATTTATTTCCTGGTATGACTGTAAAGCACTGTGCACAGAGGTATAAATTTCCATCAACCTGGAAAGCAAAGCTAGTGTGTGATCCAATAGCCCATTTATTTAAAAAGTAGATTTTTTTTACTTAAGAATCTATCCTTTGTGGCTTTATAAAAGTTCTTTAGGTATCTGGAGGGATTTTCAAGGGCTTTGATCTTCCCAGGAGTTAAAGTTTGGTTGTTTCTGAAAATCCCACTAGAACATTTCTGCCTCTGCTTCAGATACGTGGCCCTATGGGTGGCACAATGCAACACGGGGCAGTGGCACCCAGAGCTAGCTTTGACTTTGCTCTCCCGTGTACTGAAAACAACAAAACACAGGGCAATGCAATGTAGAGGCACCTGAATCAGCAATACAACTGCACACCTGGGCATACCTCAGCAATTAGCGTTGCTGATAAGCAGGGCATATGAGCCCAGACAGTATCACACCGACGCAGCGTATACTGAGCTACAACATGCACGACTGGCTTTGGTATTTCTGCATATTGCTGTTTGGTACTATCCAGATGTATACCCTAAATGGTTTGGGAACTTTGCTGTTTCTTGCCTATATTTTGTTTCATCTGGCCTCCGTTTCTGGAGACAAAGAGAGACAAGCAGGCTTTCCTGAGAGTTTCTTTGTCCTTTGAAAGAGAAACTTAATCAATGAGAAACCAGCTATACGTGACTGCTCCTAGGACTACATTCAGTCCTCCAGAAAAACTGCTTTTTTTTTTTTTCCAGTGATTGTGATTGCAGTATGCAAATTGGTCTGTGAAGTGCTCCGGGATGAAAGGCACCGCAGGAAGGTTAGCTTACTTTAACTCTCAAAAGATGCTCACGGAAGTTTGGAGAGATTTAGCTGGAGAAGGCAGGTAAAATCCGGCCTTCTGGTCCCAATGAATTGCAGGTGCTGTGCAGGGGTTGTCCCACTCACGGTCAGAGACCCACTGCCATATTTAGGCACCCACACATTTGTCTGCCTGCTTTATCATAGAAAGTGAGGGCTGGAAGGGACCTCAGGAGGTCACATTTAGTCCAACCCCCTGCTCACAGCAGGACCAGCCCCAACTACATCATCCCAGCCAAGGCTTGGTCAAGCCAGGTCTTGAGAACCTCCAAGGACTTTAACTATAGTCTCCTGGGAATTCACCATGATTATTTTAGCAATGCTGAATCTTGTTCAGGATCTGCTGCTGAGCTCTCTCTTGGGTCGTGTCCAGATCACAAACCAACTGTGCTTGGAAGTGTTGCCCTTGGATTTACCACATTAGAGTGTGTGGGGGTGGGGGGTGCATGTGCTGTTCCTCCAACTGTGTAACCAAGTCTGAATGGGCAAGCTAATTAGCTTAGCTGAGTAACAGCACCAATTAGCCTGCCTGCAAGCTAATTGCCCCACCCTCCCCTCCAGTTCCCCCATTCTGCTCAGCTGCTGCTACATTGTTTGTAGCCTGTGTAGTAATGTCTATGAAAGGGCATGGCACCTTGGAGGGCACCCCTGCCAGGCATAGTAAGCTTGTGATTTGGACATGGCATCAGGTATACTAATAGTATTGAGTCATGACCAACCAATATCCATAAAGCACAATATTTCCTCTGCAATGTTTTGAACCTAAAATACATCGTAAAAAAAGGTTACAATCTTAAAAAAAGGGAACAAAAGGTTAATATCTTAAAAAAAGGGAACAATCCATATCCCTAGCAGCTTCCTTGGTATTACTCATTAGCCACATGGTAACCTGGTAAGTACAAATCCAAGGTCACTGTTTCCTGCTAGAATATACAATTGCCCCCAGGTACTGAGACTCCTCTAGGCATGCTTATTTAGCTGTGAGCTTGTATGTTGTGGAGTCTCCATCCTTGGAGCTTTTTAAGACTCAGCTAGACAAAGTCCTGCCTGGGATGATGTAGTTGGGGCTGGTCCTGCTTGGAGCAGGGGGTTGCACTAGATGTGACCTCCTGAGGTCCCTTCCAGCCCTAATACTCTATGGATTCTATGACTGTATGATAATCACCCATTGCCCTGTATTTCCAGGAACTTAAAAGATTGAAAATACAGTGATAGATTTTTAGTATCCTGTTGGTCCCCGATGTCTAACATCGTAGTACGGCCTCGGCTTTTTCCAAGGTTCCAGAGTTGTCAGATCTCAATTTTTGTCTAGGTTCTTTATGGTATCTCCTGTTTTTCTTAAAGACTCAGATCCTGGAGCATCTGAGTATAGGAAACTCCATCTGCATTTCTTAGAAAAGTAAGATTTCTAGCTATAGGTTGCAGAGGAGAATAACAATGAAGGAAATGCACCTTGCAGGCTCAGAAACCAAAAAAGCAAATAAAAGAACCAAAGAATGTGTATGTACATTTTAAAACAATTATTTTTAAGAAAAATCTTCAGGGTTGGTGGTGCTTTTTAAGTGAGGATGGGGAAGGGACCTGACTTTATGATGTGCTTTTATTTTTATATTCAGACTTTTTGTAGTGTCCGGTTTTTGTGTTTTGTTTGCTTCCTTTACCATCCATCGATACAAGTTAATACCATTCCAGTCCTGCAGTCCTTAGTCAAGGAAACCATCCCACTGAATTCAAATGGATGACTAAGACTGAGGAACCAGAGTGCACGGGCAGTGGCTGACTGGAGTAGCTCAGCCTACACTGTATTCTTTGCCCTGTTAGTTATAAAAGTTGCCAGCTCTTAAGTGAATGCATGAATCAAGTTTAAGCATCAAGAAGGTGGGGAGGTGGGGGTGGATATACATGAAGATGACACTTGACCTATATATATATAT
>NW_005842046.1:1137280-1190281 GCF_000455745.1 Alligator sinensis
TATATATATATATATATAGATAAAACCTGGGGGGGTGTTTTATATATATACGTGTGTGTGTATATATATATATATATATTATACACACATATATATATAAACCCTGATCTGCCACTAAAAACCAGGATAGGCATAAGGCAATGAACTTCTCTCTCCCTCTGTGTCCTGAGGTGCTTTTGGAGGAAAGAGTCTAGCCATTCTTCAGACATGAAAGGCAGCATGTTGTCAACAATTAAGTCATCCAATTGATCGCAGGTCCATATATTTGAACTGAGATGTTTCACTCTAGCTGGAGTATCTTTTCATGCATTTTATCCATCTGTGAAAATGCCTTGCAACTCCCAGGGACATTATACTTAGAGCTTTTTCCTATGCTCTGTACTTCATAGCACAGAGGTAAGTAGTTTAGCAACTCCACCTGATAGTCTTCATTAAGAGGGCCCAAGGTCTGCTGCAATCATCTCTAAAGTAAACTTTGTCACCGCAGCCACTTCAAGATAATTGGATGGTTATTTCAGCTTTCTGGCATGTGTCTCTTGAAGTGACGAATTGCCATCTGGTAGCTGGTTAGGCTCTCTCAGGATGATGAGAGAAATAGTGGAGCAGAAAACTTTTAGAACAGACATTTAAGCGTGGTATTAATGGGCTCGTGTAAATGACTTTGCATTGGATCGGAGAGGGTGTATGTTTATGCGTGTGCGCACGCACACCCGCTTGTCCGCAGACAACCTGCCCAGAACAGCTCTGTAATGCTATTGTCCTTCTATAATTGTTCTGTATGTAGAAAAACAAAATAATACACATATTAGAGGCTCTCATATGCTGGTATTTCTTTCAGCTTCAGCAGTTGTCTTTCCAGAAGTAATTCCATAGCTCTGTGTATTTTCTATTATGTGGGGTTTACAGTCAAACTCATTTTTCAGGTTCTTTCAACAATGCAAGTAAAAGCAGATGAACCTGGGTTTCTTGAGTAGAGGCCCTCATGAATCCACTTTAATGCATGTTTGAATATGGTATTTGGTACCTAAGTTGCACAGAAAGAAACCATTAAAAACACTAATTGTAAGTGGATGTTAATGCCTCCTGGTTAACTTTTGCATGTAAAATTACAATCAAGCTCCTTTGAGATTCACAGCCACCCTAAAGCACGCTATTCTGGTATGGCTCACCCTGTGCAAACTCACGGGACCATGATGAACTCAGCAGGGTTGTACAGGCCTCTTTCTTATACCACCTAGTATATCAGCTGAAGACTCTCGATGCTCCTCTTTTTCCAACCCACGGACCTCTCCACAGTGTTTTGGGGAAGTGTTTCCTAAAGTACCAAATAAAATTATATTTAAATCTATTCCACACATTCATTTCAGCAAAGTCATCATGATGCTCCACTTGTTAAACCAGCATAATTTCCTTGCAAATTCTGATCTCTCAATCTCCCCACATGACCAAAAAAGAAAAGAGCGAGTTTTGTGCAAGGAAAATCCCTTTCAGATAGGAGTCTTCCAGAAAGGTGAGAGATGCTCCAAAGAAAATCTGGCAAAGTAAACAGTTCTGTATTAAAGAGCAAAGGAGGGGGAAGGGGGAATTATTGTAATTTGAAAATTGCTCTACGGATGGGTCATTTTGCCTCCAAATGGCCAGACATCAGCTATTACCCGTTTAGTTGCTTTATGCTTCTCCTCTTTGCCAGGGGTCTGTTCTAGCTTGATTGTTCATATCCTGATCTAAAAACCATGCCTCTGTGCATATACTCCTGAGAACAAAATAATAACCTCAAATTCCTTTCCCACACATCTTTTACTAACATGAATGGGAAATATAAAAAGGAGCCACTTGATCCAGTAATAGTGCGGCAATAATGATGATGGTGGTAGAGTTATAATAAAGGTAAAAATGCTAATAGTACTACCCATCATGTGCACATTTATTCTTCGACTTAGAATAATGATGCATTGAGAAAATACACCCTTCTCCCATGTAAATGTACAGCATGTTCAAGGGCGAAGAACCCTTGAACAGTGTCAGTGGTAGGATTGAGATGAAGCTGGAGGGCATCTTGCTCAAGGCCAGGAATTAACCCAGATCACCTGAGACTAGTCTATACCGTAATAACAGAGCAGACAAAAAAACTTTAATAGAACTATTTTTTCAAATCATGTCATCTGGGAGGGGTGAGAGGAAATGCTCACATACACGGTGTTCACAAAATGAAAAGTTTTGACTTGTTTTGATGTCCGAGTTTCAGTTTTGTGTTAGAAAAGAACTGACATGTTAAAGCGTGCCAGTCTAAACAAAACGACGCGATTAATCCCGAACAACGCCGTTTAGCAGCTTCTTTCATGGCAAGCTTCATTATGGATTGAAATCAAAACAAGTGTGATGTACGGAAATCCTTTACAACATAAGATCTCCACCCGCTACGTGCCTCTTGCCAAAACTGGAAACTAAAATTTTGTTTTTAATTAAAAAAAGAGTCATTGACTTTTTCCATGCATGTAATGGCTGAATAAAAAAAAACAACCCCAAACTAAACTGCCTGGAAAAGGTAGGATCAGGAAGAAACAGGCATCTGGCCAAGAAGGGTCTAATGAGTTGTTTAGCCTCATGTTGCAGGTTTCAGAAGTTCAGCCGCTTGGCTGAAGTTCAGATACATGCTCCATTTGTTAGATGCTTATCCAAAACAAATCACTTTGAAGGTCCCTTAATGCTCGAACAAACTTGAGCCCCAATCCTGCTCTCAACCAAGTGTTTAGTCGTGTCCCCATTGACCTCCATGAGTAATTGATGAGCCACTTACTTTGAGAGTGTTACAGGATATAAGGGCTTCCTGGGGTTTCACCTACAGATTGTGTTTTGCAACAGACAGATGGACTGTCAAATGCACCAGAAAAGGTGCAAACAAAGTCACTCTGTAATTAGCTCGAGCCTCAAAGAAAGAAAAAAAAATATTGTAATTAAACCCCATCCCAACCGAAGACAGATCTAACTTTGATAAAACTGCTTAACGTTCGCACGGCACATTTTGACTCCTTTCCATACCCCTGTGAAATACGAAGGTCCAGAGGCAATTTCTGCTTTCAAAATTTTGCTTTGAACCTGAACTCTGTCACGTACCTTAGGTCAACGCTCAGGAGCAGCAATTTACTGTATAAGAATTAATAGCACAACATGATCATCTTCAGCATGAGTCTCCTATTACCACCACAACTAAATTGAAGGTAGGGAAAATGCCACTGCAGGCTTATTTGGTATAAACAATGTCAAAACCAGCTTTTTTCTGATGGTTTGTGGGGCTAAGACCATATTGTGGAGTTCAGAGGAAACCACTGACAATAATTCCAGTGCTGGAAAGATTGAATCAAGAGGAAATGCTGAAAGAATCCAATATGTAGGGCCAACTACATTCACCAAAGCCAATGGATTTATTTATATCCATGATGAATTTGGCTCTCATGTTACTGATTTTGACATTTCTTTCTGCCTTTTTTTCCCCTAAAAACACAATGCTGTTCTTTTCCTTAAACTCAAGTAAAAGACTAAGACAAAATGTGCTTAGGCATCTTCTATTACTAAAGGCTGAAAAAGGAAAATCTTTGTACCAGCAGTAATAGAAACACACAGGGTTAGTCCATTCCCTTCATCAAATGGTCATAACAGAGAAAAAATTGGGGGGAGCAGGATAGTGGTGGGGTGGGGGGAAAGCATTTTTTTTTTTAACAGATGTGGAACTGAAGCACAGGCTTGGCCTCATCTGATATCAAATTCATAGATTCATAGATGTTAGGGTCGGAAGGGACTTCAATAGATCATTGAGTCCGACCCCCTGCATAGGCAGGAAAGAGGGCTGGGGCTAGATGACCCCAGCTAGATGCCTATCTAACCTCCTCTTGAAGACCCCCAGGGTAGGGGAGAGCACCACCTCCCTTGGGAGCCCGTTCCAGACCTTGGCCACTCGAACTGTGAAGAAGTTCTTCCTAATGTCCAGTCTAAATCTGCTCTCTGCTAGCTTATGGCCATTATTTCTTGTAACCCCCGGGGGCGCCTTGGTGAATAAAACCTCACCAATTCCCTTCTGTGCCCCCATGATGAACTTATGAAATATCATGGTACCATAGGGTACCAAGTCTGGGACAACTTATATTGGCAGGAGATCAACACTTCTATGAATTACTTGAGCTTGCAAAACAGAGTTGCTAACTGTTCATAATTTTCATAGATGTCATAGACATTCAGGCTGGAAGGGACCCCGGAGGATCATCGAGTCCAGCCCCCCGCCCCAGGGGCAGGAAGTCAGCAGGGATCATAGGATCCCAGCAAGATAAACATCCAAATGTGTCTTGAAGCCGTTCAAAGTGGGTGCTTGAACCACCTCCGGTGGCAGTCTATTCCAGACCTTGGGGGCTTGGACAGTGAAGAAGTTCTTCCTTATGTCCAGCCTGAATCGGGCACGGTGGAGTATGTGACCATTTGATCTTAAGGACAGGTCATTAAAAATTAAAATAAAAACAATTGGCCATGAAGTCCATAAAAAATGGAGCTTTCAGTTAAAAAAAAAAAAAAAAAAAGGCTGAGAAGCAGTGAGTTTCATAGAATATCTGTTATCAGAGGGAGTGCAAGAGATGTTGAAGTGGAAACAGAATAAAGCCTTATGTCTGAAGAGGAGCAGAGTACCCTGCAAGGAGCAATCCCTCAGGGCTTTGTAGCCCACAGGAGCCTCAGTAGCCCCCTCCCCACCCCAGCCATGTGCTGCCACTGTGTTTTGCCTATTGCCCATAGTTCCCAACCTTGTCCTCAGCATGACCCCATTTAAGCCTTGGAAATTTTTTGTGACCACAAAATGATGCAGACAAGGTCATAAATATGGCATCACAATGTTTATCGTCTTTATCTTTTTCATTTAAAACTTTTCAAATCATTTTTACTTCTATTTAGACCTCAGAAATAACATTGAATGCAAAGACTTTACAACTCAATTTTTTATCATTGCAACCCCAAGGTTGGGAACCGCTGCTGTAAAGGCTGCTTGCCTTGAAGGTAGGCAGGACTGGGCAGTCTGGGGCGCTTGGCAGGACAGGGAGGGGGGATGGTATGGCTGGAATGGAAATTTGGGGTCGGAAGGTGGGAAGAGATGGCAGCTGGGGAAATGATTATGCAGTACCATGTGCCAACCCCTCTCGGTTCACCACACACTCACAAAATATACATCTAAACCAGCAGCCCCCAGTGTGGGATACTTGGCATTCATTTTTTTCTCAGTGAATAATCATGAAGAAAAAAAAGTCCAAATTTATCTTTTTACTACAATAACAAATGGATTTCACACACACACACACAACATTGCTCCTTAGTAGCAAAAAAGGCTGCTAACCAGCTTCACTATCCCTGATACTCCTTGTAGTCCGAGTTTGGCTGGCACAGACTGCATCCATTTTTTTCAGGAGCCTCTGGGTAGACCCAACACATTCGTGTTATTTCTTTTTCCAAGTGGGACATACGTGTCTCTGGCTGAGAAAAAAAATGACCCACATTTCTCCTTATAACCTCCTTTAGTTCCTGGAACGCTTGATAGATTTGTAACTCCGTTGCCAGCAGGAGCCAGAGCTCACCCAGCCCTGATCAGTCCATAGGAAAGTTTGTGACAGTCAACCAGGCCCTGCTCCTCTTCACAGAGGTTTCCTGCAAAACACTCCATTCTGGACCCAATTGCCACACCCTCAAACCTGGTTGCTGCTCAGATATTGTTTACACCCTTGTTCCCAGTGGTACACCCAACCTGGTCATCAGCCACCCCCATTTCCCTAGTGACCTTCCCAAGATGGAAAAGTTCCCTTGTAGTACAAGGGGGTTACACTGGATCGGAGGGAGCAGGGCCAATGGGGGTAAAGTTGGGGAGTGGGTGCAGGAAGAGGCAGCAGGATATGAAGTTTGGTTGGGCGTCTTAGGGTGTGGGGTGAATAGGGGACCCCTGGGCTGGGGACATCACAACATAAGACTATTGCTGTAGTCAAATAAGACTGTTAGAGTTGGTGTTAAATCCCGAAATTTGAATCCCACCCTTATTCTTGCCATCCAGGGCCTGGCAAAAGGGTTACATTTACATTATATAAAACATTAGTCAAAACACGTCAGTAAAAATGTGGCGGTCAGTAAGGAATTTGCAAGATAGTAAGTGGGGAAAAAAAAATCTCGATGAAAGTCTGTAGCTGAGCCAGAAACAGGGCCAAGTTCTGATAGCCACAAGATCATATTTGCTTTGAAATTCACCAGAAGTCAAACGGGGATTTTGAATGGATTTTTGTGCGTCGTAACATGGAATCGTTTATAGCGGGCTGGTATTAAAATTGGTAAAAATGAGGAACAATAGTTCCCAAAATAACCTTCACTATTAATGAGCAAAAGCTCTCTACTTGGCATAACAGAAAGGCAAGCAAAGGGAGAAATCAGATTAGACACAAGGAACAAATTTTCTTGTCTGAACAATGATGGACAAAAACCCATTCTGGCAATGAATGTATTCATGACATAATCACTATTCGAACTCTAGCATAAGCCAGTGCTATCAATTCAACAAAACTATTCTGCTGATTAATAGAATCAGATATGCAGAAATCTATAGCGATTCTGCCTAATGGGTGTATTGTACTTCAAGCCTAGATATTCAGATTTGAGGTAATAAGACTGCTTACGTGCCTCATTTTTCCTCTAACAGTACTGCTGAGATCAGCAGTTATCAGCTAGTGATTGTACACAGCTTCTAAATGAACATAAAATTGGCTTTATCAGGATTCAGTGAGATCTTTCTCTATGTGTGGGGGGGAAAAAAAGGAAGAGTACAAATTTAAAGTCAAAGCGTGACATTATGTACTGCAATAAAGTCTTAACCGAGAACTAGCTAGCTTGCTAGAGGGTTGTTTTTTTTAAAATATATAAATACATTTGACAATGCAGCATGCAATGCTTAAACAGCAACACATAATCATGGGCTGAAAACAAGCTACCATAATTTATTATCAGTGAATATCTAGATGCTGGATTTTAAATCCTTTAGCTACTCGTCTAAATGCTGCCACATTTATGTGTGCATGTAATAGGGAACCAGGGGCTCCTTTACTTTAAGGAAAGAGATGCAGCAGGTATGTCCCCAGGTGGGGAAAACAGTACATCATAGGCCAGCCCTTTAAGCCAACATGGATGCAAGTAGAGAGCTAAGGAGGACTTAGATCCTGCAGGGGGGATTATTAACCCAATGTAGGAGAGTTTTAGTTATATAGCCAGTGGTCTTGCATTTTTATTCTGATTAAGTACTGGAGGACTAGATTTAGAGTAGGAAAGGAGGCCACAGGGGTGGCTGAGGGGCACACTGCTGAGCCCTGCCGGGGGCAGGGGTAAAGGGTCCAAGTAGGCTGACTCCGAGAGGGGGCAATAGGGATGGCCAGGGGCCATCAAGAGACAGAGACAGAAAGTCCAGGCTAGAGCCAGTGGGCCTAGGCTACCAGTCTACAGCTAAAGGAATCTGTAGGTTCAGACTAAGAAGGATGAAGCCTATAAAAGGGGGTACCTGGCAACTGAGTGGCACCTTTGAGGCATGGGCATGTAGGGATGCAAGTAGACCCTTATAGACAACTGATGCCCTGGCCCATGGGCATCAGCAGGGTCAGGAGGGTGCTGCTTAGGGTTTGAGGGGAAGGACTGGCATCAGCTGGGTCTGGGAGGGACTCACTGGCCAAGGCAGGGTAGGGCTCACTTAGGGACCCTGGGGCAATCTCCCTTTTACCAACAGAGAAAATAATTCCATCAAGGTCTGGCAGGAGAAAGGAAAAGGGAGGGTACTCCGGGGAGCTGAGTGGGGCAGGAGCTGTGTGGCCACCAAGGGGTGGCAATGGCTGCCCCTGGGGCACAGTCTTGTTACAGTGCAATTGCACCCAAAATTGATTATGAGTGCAACATTACAGACCACTGGGCTGTCCCTCCATGAATTTAACCCCGATCTATTCATTTACATTCTGTAGCCCAGGTGCACCAGGGTAAGTAAGTGCTCCCTCCTCCAATGGAAGGGAAGTGTTGGCTAGGCAGGAGTGCCGAGAGAGGAAACTATAAATGAAGCCTATTTTCCCTCTATTCCCTGTACAGACAGGCTGGGACAATATGGACTTAACTATATACAGATTTATTAATAAAAATAGACTGAAAGAGGTATAGTAGTAGACATATGTACAAATATACAACTTTGACATAAATCTAGACTCTGAGAGCAGAACCAGAGGGGAACTATACACTACCACTAGAGGTCCCACTCAGGAACAGGTAAGTAGTACATCAATACAGGTAAGCACAAGTCAAGAACAGGTGGGTGACAGGGAGGGGTCCCAGCAAGGATTTCAATGGGATCATATGTCAACGAATCAACTATTATCATTACACAGGAATGACAAAATATAAGGTGCTATTTTGCAAAATATGAGTTGCATAGCATCAGAAATAAAACTTAACTCTTTAAGGGTCCCCAAGGCCTTGCCAGTGCTCCAGGGACCAGTGAGGTAAAACCCTAATGCCCCTTGCCCCTTTGCCCCTTGGGCACCCCCAAGAGAGCCTCTAAACTCAAAGGCCCTCTCCCTTTGGCTTTCCTTCTAGAAGCCCCTTACTAGCCGGGAGGAATTACCCCTCCCCTATGGGAATCCTTTCTCTCGACAACTCATGACTCTGGGGCCCTGGATGGGTGGTCCTCGTCCCCCTCAGCTGAGTTGCTCCTCACATACGAGGTCTCCAAGGCCACTGGTTCCTCTTAGGCCACCGGCTGCTGGTGGCCCTGTACACCGTTGCGTGCACTGAGGGCTCTGCCTTCTGCTAGGGGTTGGAGACCTGGGCCGCCTCGTACGGCACCGAGGCTCGATCCACTCCCAAACCCTCCATGTAATGTTGTCTGCACCAAGCTGCTGGCCCTGTGCCAGTGGCTGTAGTTGGGAGTCACCCCGAGCTGCTCTCAGAGGTCCCGATCCCTTCTGGATCACTCTGTGCTGTGCCGTCAGCACCATGTCCTGGCCACTTGCCCGGGATTGGGGACTTGAGCTGCCTTGGGCAGCTCCCAGAGACCTGGCTCCATGTCCTATCCCATGCACTGACTGGAGATGCAGAACCCGAGCTGCCTCATGCAGCTCCAAGGGTCTGGCTCTGTGCACCAGCCCATGCATTGCGTTCCTGGCTCCATGTCAGGTGTTGTAGACCCAAGCTGCCTCGTGCAGCTCCCAGGGTCTCGCTCCACGCACCGATCCGTGCACCAACGCCGTGCTTCTCAGCAGCGGGGCTGTGGGCCACGGCCGTTCACTGCTCCCATCCGGCAAGGAGGGTCTTTGGGCACTTTGGGGCAACAGCTCCTGCCAGCTCTTCTTTTGCCCAGTCCTCTTCTTCATCCCTCAACGCAGCCACCCATGTACCTGGCTCTTTTATTCCCTCTGGGGGCTCTGCCCCCAGATTGCAAACGAACCAATCAGGTTGAAGCAAGGCACAGGCTTCAACCAGGTCCAGGTTCTCTGCCTCCCCGCCAGGAAGGGGTGGGGCAAGCCCCTCCCCAGCAACCACCTGATTGGTGGAAGTGTTCCACCAATCACAAGGAGGCTTCTTCTCCAAGCCTGGACGCGCCTGGCTGCTATAGGTAAGCCGACCACAATTCCTAGATAACTTTTAGCATACAACTCTATTTCTCTGTATGTTTAATATACAATGCCATATACAGCAAGCGTCTTGCGGGCAATATTCAGACTTCATGGCTCTGTTAACTCATAACTTAACTTGGCTCTTCTCCTCCTTGACATCCACATTGCACAAAGCCAACAGCCATATAATTTATTTGCCTGACAGCAATCACATGCCCCCCATTTTCTGGAAGTGGATAGATTTTGGCTAACATCCAATTTCACAGCATCTGCAGTATCGTCCTTACTAAAAACAAATGTTCTTTCTGGAGAAGGAAAGATCGTTACAGCTTTTGTTCTGTCTTGCTAAGAAGCTGTTAATGTGTGTCTCCTTGTCAAAGTATCTTGGAGCTTTTAGAAAAGAAGTCTTTAAAGACAAAACACCTTTTTCATGTGTTGACCTGTTTCTTTCTTCCAATTTATAATAGGAAACAAAGCACTGATTTGCCATACATTACAGAAAACTTTCGAGTCTGGAAGTGTTATATGAGAAATTCAATCCAAACCCATTATAATGCATTGTGGTTTCCAGAATATCCCAATCAGCAATCAGGACATAACTGTGTTCGAAGTACAAAATTATAGATTCAACCCAAGGTGACAGTCTAGGTAACTTGTCAAAGTTCCCCTGCTTTTGGTCTGGGGCAACTTCAAACCTTGTAGGACCTAATGTGTCTTTAGATTACTGTAGGTTGATTCAATGGTTTCACATTGCCACCCCTAATGGTATCAGAAAGTGTAATGGCATGATAGCAGTTGCTCATGACAAAATAGCAAAAAGTGATAAGGGTATGTCAGGATATGGCAATACCATTGATTTGCCTTTTTTTAATGGACAAGGAACAGAAAGTGGCAGTCTGAACTCCATTTCCCAATGCTAAATCTAGTGGGAATGACTACAGCCTTTTTTTTCTAGTTACAGGGCGGATTTCCTCCACAAGCTTATTTTAAACCATCTGAGATATGAAAATCACAACCAAGTATCTGAGGAAGCAGCCTTTATCATAGATTGTTAAGGCCTGAAAGGAACATTATCTTGTCTGACCTCAATAAAATAAGCCTATTATTTCTAGTCAAGCATATTTTCTTGGAAACAAGTCTTGACTGAAAGACTTCAAGTGACAGAAAATCCATCCTGTCCATAGAAAAGTTGTTCTGATGGCTAGTTGCCCTGTCTGTTTAAAAAAAAAATAAATCTTTTGTTCTGCACTGGATTTGTCTCTCTTCAAAGTCCAGCCATTTCACATACTTGCATCTTTGCTTGTGTTTAAAACGCCCACAATCAGAAATATTCTTCCTTCTAGATATTTTCGCACAACGATCAAGGCATTTCTTAGCCTTCTCTTAAATGAACCAAATACCCTAAGCTCTTTTGGTCTCTCATTACAAGCTGTGTTTTCCAGTCATAGGATCATTTTCTTCTTAAAATCTGGAATTTTAATCACCTTTTTTTACAGCTCGTGCAGTGGAACCGGACAAACCGCTCCACGGATGGCCATACACAGCGAACAAAAGTCTTCCCTATTTCAGCCCGATCGCCCACTGCTTCGACATATTCACAGCAGACTGCTGCAGTTTATTAGGATGAAGAAGAGCGGCAGTAAAGAGCAGAGATTTGAGAGTTAAGGAAATCCTCTGGAAAACAGAAAACATCTACAAGTGAGCAACTTGGTAGGAATATAGGCAAATTAGAGGTAGGTATCTAGTGCCCCCCAGGGGATCCAAAAAAGGATGCGATAGCAGTGGGACATCCCTATGCATGCAATTTTATATTGCAAAATTGTACAGCTGGGGTAAGGGCAGCTGACAAGTTTGAAGGCGGCGACAGACCACTGCTGCAACTTTGAACAGTTATACCAAGGAAACCGAGACCAGAATCGGTACCACGTCGAGAAGCTCACACACCTAAATTGCTTTAGCAGGTCAAAGCCTTAAGAGGCTTATGATGCCCTGTTCTCAGAAAAGCGTTGCCCACTCTGAAGCACTAATGCCATCACCGAAAACCTGTTGGCACCGGATGCGGTGGCTCCCTTGACAGCTGGCTGCTGAGAGAGGCTCAGCACAGACGAGAAGAGCAGAGGTGAAGGGGACAAACATGTCCTAAAACTTGAATACCTATGAACATGCCTGAATTTAGATATCCTAGATGCAAAATGAGGCAGGGGAGATGTATGCCAATGTAGGAAGCTAGTTTTGCACCTTGGATTGAGAAGTGGTATCTTGGGGGAATCCTTGAGTAAATGGTTGCCTGTGAATGCAACCATTCACTCAAGGAATTGACTAGGCCAGGGGCAGGCAACCCCCGACACGCGTGCCAGAGTGTGGCACATGGAGGCATTTTGCTTGACATGCGTGTCAGTGCAGGCAGTGGGGGAGCTGCGAGGGGCCTGATCCTTGTTGTGGCATGCAGCCCCAGTCCCATCTCCACCATCAGCGTACATGTACCCAGTGCTGGCAATGAGCTGGGCTGGGGCTCTGTGGACCCCGGTGCAGCTGCCGGCAGCCACCCCACCGTGTGCTGAGAGCAGCCTGGGCTTCATGGTGGGTAGTAGGGGCCTTCCTAAAGCCTGGACCAGCTGTGGCAGGGAGCCAGGAGGCTGCAAGTGGCTGCATTGGGGTCCACAGAGCCCCAGCCTAGCTTATTGCCAGCAGCGGGTGCATGCGTGCCTCAGGGTGGATAGCAGGGCAGAGGTCAGGGGTGCACTGCCACAACAAGGATTGGGCCCCTCCCAGCTCCACCACCATCCGTCCCTAGCACACTAGGCTATAGTCCAAGAATCCCATCCCAGTCCTATGCTTAATAACTGGTATATAGTTATACCAGGAGGGAAGACTTGGAGGGGTTAGGCTAGTGCCAGGAGTATGAGCTGCCCTGATTTAAAGATGAGCTTGTAGTATTCAGTGCCAATTATTCACTCAGCTCCAACAGGTTTATTCTGCCTATAGAAGAAAAAAATGAGCATTTTATGACATGCAGTGAATGAATCCCTCCTTTTGGGGGGTAAGAAAACTCCCCAGTTTGCAAACAAGGACATTTACCCAAAAAGGCAGAGTTCTGGATGCCCCATTTTCACACGGGTTTAGCTTCTGCCACGTTGCTTTAAAAACCAAGCAGCTAAAATGGAAGACTAAGAGTCAGTCCTTCAGAGACTGCTCAACTAGAAAGCATGGAGATGCCCCTGTCACAAGAAAGCATCTTATCCCCATAGGGGAAGCAAAAGGATGCCAGATGCCTGGCAGGAAGATACCGGGGCAGGAAGATACCGGGGCCCAGGCCCAGATCCTCAATTTGTGTACATTGTTTGGGATTATTCAGTCAAAGCAGCTCTGACAGTTTTATGGAGTATTTGGTAGCCCACAAAGCAAGCCCTAAATTTAGCAGCATAATAAAAAGGTCCTGGGTGCAGTGACAGCAGGGGTAGCAACAGGTGCCCCATCTAAATCATCGGCACTCAAGATCTGAGCTCTTGTTTCCCCAGCCATAGTTATGCTACTGCCTAAGTTACTTGGCGCAGGTAAAGTAAAAGTGAGTTAAAAACCACTAAAAGCTGCTCAAAGTGCTTGATACGTCAGCTTGGTAGTGCCAGTCCTTCAAGGCTTGCTGATGTTTTCCTGCCACATCTTCCTGCACTGAAGGGGTTCTGGCCTCAATGTCACTCGTCAAGGGGTATTTTCTGTTCCTGTCGGCTTGTGTGGGATTGTAACTCAGAGGCCACTGTGCCATTTCACAGGCTGATTTCAATGCTATTATACAAAGGTTCCTATGACTTTTCAGGATTCATTTTGACTTAAGTGTGTTAGATTTGACAAGACATGACTGCACTTCTCAGTCACCAAATTGCCTGTCTTTTTACTGACATACTGGAGAAGAGATGCAGATGGGAGATGTTTGAGATATTAAATAAGAGTCCAGGGTGGCTTGTAGCTTTTCTTAATGGGGGGGGTGGGAACCCACACCCACGATCCGGCAAACCAAAGGAGAAACATGGCATCACCCCAGGGGCAAAGGTGGGTGGGAGAAAGAAGGAAATAGGGGTGGGAGCCAGAATCATTTTATCTACATTTTTGATCCCTCAGAGTGAAGTTGGCATTTTTCATAATGAAATCATTTTATAGAAAACTGGATAATGTATTTTATTATTGAAAAAGACATTTTTATGTTGACAAATATTTGGCCAGCTCTACAATCTGCAGCCACTGTGCCCATCAGCAGTAATGCAAGACCCCACCTGCTCCCTCCAACCTCTTTGGAAACGAAGATATGCTTTTACCAATGTTTACCAAGTCAATGCAACAAATCAGCAGCTCTCTTGGATAAGGATCACCTTTCAGGTCAAGAGGAACTGTTTTGCCAGAGGGGTTGCAGGAAAGTCTATTAGTCACCGACTCCAAGAAATGACACATTGACCATTCATCCAAGCAAAAGCAAAGCCATACTTCCAGCTATGAGACAACCCACATAGACTGAAAACAGCCTGGACTAGAGGGCTTTTGCAAACCCTCCTGCCACGTGTCCACATTTCAATCCACGCTTTCCTTCTGAAACCTTAAACAACGCTGGTATAAATTCCCAGCCAGAAACCTGGGAAAAACCAAAATTACCTACCCAGAGCACCCTTCAGAAGCAATAATTCCCCACGAATAAGCACGGAGACTAACACTTTAAAAACAGAGGGAGCGTGGGAGAAGTGATGAAAGAAATTTAGACCCACAATAAAAATTGGGAAAGCCGGCTGTTATTCAATATCATCTGTTAGCTAGGACTCCCAGAACTTCAGCAAGTAGCTAATTAGCCCGTGCCTCCTAATATTAGCTAATGCCCTTCTCACAGGTGCCCTGCTCACAGTCTGTTCTCAGGGTTGGCAAGTCCAAACTCCAGGTAGGTCCATATGGCACCCATAGGGCAGCCCAAGCAGGACACCCCTTATCTATTCCAACAGAAGAGACTGCACCTGTAGGGCTGAGTAGGGAGCCCTCGAGTTAGGCTGCTATCCTCTGTGACCCCAGCACAAGCCACCTCAACACCATCGCAGCTCTGCCTGCCATCTGAGCACTGTCCCAATGGGGTTGAAACTTCGGAGAAGCACAAATATCATATAGATCCTTTCCAGAGTCTGCCGTCAAGGAGGCACTTCCAGCTAGAAACAAAAACCCGTTTCTGCTCAAACACAGTTTCTTAGCTTTGCCCAGGCTTCTTTGTCTACCCCCACAAGGCATTCATACTTGTCAGGGTTAATCTGCACCCCAAGCACCTTTTGGGTAATTCTCATGTCCTTTGTTATCTGGCCTAGCATTTCTTTATGCTTTAAAACATCACCGTAATTTAACCAAAATGTGTAAAACCATCCGATCAACCAAAATGCACGTGAAACCCAGCCCACTCGGGCATTTCTCCAGACCCATCATTGGCGATCCCTCATGGTTGAGGATGATCACTCCCCCGGGTCAAGTAAAGGGTTGCAGATGAGTCTGTTGATAGCTAAAAAGGCTGATCCTAGAGCTGCAAATGCTGCCAGATGCCACAGGTGGTGGCTAAAGGGAGGGTCGAACCACAGATTTCTTGGTCTCGTTTCATAGTATCATCGTTTCTTTTCCTTCCGTTTCTATTGTTTTTCTGCCCCCAGAGCAAGAGGTTTTCCCTCAAACCAAGATGCACCTTTTCTCACAAGGTAGCCCTGTCTCAGGCTAGTTTTCCCCAGTTTCTCCAGACCACCCCTTCTTCTCCACCTGGTGCGCTTGAGCATCTAGAGGGCTGGTCTTCTCCACGGGTGTAACTATGGTGGGGGGAAGCAGGGCACCTGCTGACTACGAGGAGGTCCCAGGATCCACCCCATGGGCTCTTTGCTGCAGCAGGGGAAGCTCTGCGATTCCTCTGCCTGGACGCAGGAGCTGTGCAAATGCGACACCACATCCATCACTGTATTTGGGGGCAGGGGTGAGAAGGATAACCCGAGCTGTGCTCCCCTTCCCCTCCCTGAGCCTCTGTACATCAGAGAAAGCTCTGCACGACCCCTGATTTTGAAAAGGGGGGGTGCAGATACTGGGATGCATCACCGCATATAACACAATTTTTTTTCCCCACCAGTTAGAAAGAAACTATGCAAATAAAAAAAATTCTCTCATGAATCTCAATGGTTGAACATGTCCGGCATTTTTATTAGCGCTGTTAAGAGGTTTAACTCTTTGAGGTTGAGCAGAGGATTGCATGCGGGGCTGACAAACCGGGAAAAAAAACAGTCAAGAGCAAAACGTGCCTGAAGCGGATGGCAATGATTGATAGCTTTTGTGAGCACAGAAGCCCTCGTTAGCTTACCATGAGTCTTGTCTGACAAACTTTGTCGATGGAGCATGATATTTCCTGAAGCTAAAGATGCAAGACTTTCCACCCCGTACCCAACCTGCTTTAACCATCCACACTGTCAAAGTGACATGCAGACTAGTTCCTGCAGTAAACATCAGGAACTAAGAGATAGTGATGCTGTGAAAAAAGAAAGAAGTTGGAAGTAAGAGAGGAAAAAGCTTGCTATGATTTTTGAAGTCAAAAAGAGAAGGAGGATCCAGGAAACTTGGAGATGCAAGAACTGAAATATGAATGGGAAAGTTGTTCATAGGGACATGCATTTCAGATTCTTGGGCTTAGACTGGAATATCAAATAGGAAAAGGCCGAGGGAGCGTTTCCAAAGCTAGCATTTCAGCTGTAGTGTCGTGTCTAATGTAATACATGCAGAAATGAACAGCTCTGCCTATTGTTTGGAACCTGGAACGGGCTGTGACCTGTGCTCGCTTGCTCATGCCAGGGAGACGCATGTTGAATGCCATTTGCTCCAATTTGCATATCCCCCAAAACATGATCAGAGCGTGGGCAATTATTTCCCTTTTTGTTTTATTTAATGCTGAAGCAGTTGTTAGCCGAACAGCATTTTCCAGCCTTTTGCATTCTGATTCCCTCCTGAACTCCTCCTCCTAGCGAGGGAGGACTCCCTCGACTTCCCACTTAGCCGTGTAGGAAGGGCAAGACGGTTGCAACACTTCCTCCAGGGACTTGTCCACTGCTTTCAGATTAAGCATCCTTGTGAAACAAGCCAGGGAGGGTTTTTTGGGGTTTTTTATGACTACATTAAACTGGGGTCCCACACTTCTGTGAGAAAACGAGCTCATTTAAAAAACAAACAAACAAAACTACTCATACTAGCTACTGGAGGACTAGAAAAGGAGTGGGGCTTGAAAGCATTAGGAGACGATGCAAAGAGCAGCATGGAGTTGGACAGTATTCAGCAGCAGGTTTGAGCAGGCAGTTACTAATTGCTGTCCAAGATGCCGGTCTGGTTTTTGCCTGGATGGATGGCTCCTGCAGATTCGGAGGAGCCCACCACCCCAAGTCTTGGTTCCCTCTCAGGCCTCGGAGATATTCTTACGGGGATCACAGCTTTACAATGGGAGCGCTTCCCTGCTTATGTTGCTTGCATAGGATCTTGCAGCAATACATTTCTAGCAACTCATTGTGAACACATGATCCTCAAACCATTGATCCCAGAGGGAGGAAACACCCTCTTCCCCACACACTGAAGGCTTCATCCAACCACCAGCATCACTTGAGTCTTATCAGCATTAAATTTCAGACCATTTGCCCTTATCCAGCTCCTGCCTTAGCAGGGCCTTGAGAAACAAAGGAGACTCCACCACACATGTCAGATTGCTAATAAGAGGTGTACGTCCGAGCCTCATCAGCAAATATATTTCTGATTTGCCCAACAGTATTACAGCCTGCCGCAGGGTCTGGGAAGACCCACTCTGACTACTGACCATTGCCAGGTCATTAGCCAACAATGCTAGTCTTCCTACCACCTCTGGGGTTATCTAAATGCAAACTGTCACCTTCCTTTCGACAAAATAATAGACATTTCATGGAGCAAACAACTGGCAACATGGTTTGCTGGGTTTTTTTTCTTTTTCTTTTTTTAATTTGCAAAGGGAGAGCACCAAGCCAGTTAGTCCTACAGCTTCTCACTCCCTCAGATCATCAACAATATGAGATTAACTTGATAAAAGATGGGAGGTGTTAGGAATCCACTGAGAATGATATTAAAGTGGGTTTCCTAGCAAGAAGCTTGATGAAAAGTAATCCTTATACTGGCAGATGATGAATCAAGGAAAGGAAGATCAAATTTTGATCTCATGCCATGTGCAATTCATTCCAGTTAAGAGAATAATTAAAAAAAAGCCATTTTCCAGGGTGCACAAAGAGGGAGGGGAGAACACCCCATTTTTCATAGCCAAAGAGCCTGGAGGGAGTGTACAAGTGCCCCACACCAGTTTCCTACCTGACTTTTAAAGCAGGCAGCCCCACCAGTTTCAGAAAAGAAAAGTTACATAAAAGATAGAGGAAGGAAAAAAAAATCAGTGGTTAGAAGCAAGACTGTAATACTTCCCATGAGTTCAATGGGTTCTGGAGCAGGCCCACATACATATTTTTAACTAAAGGGAACAAGAAAAGAGCTGGAGCATTGGGAGAAACCGTATGTTATAATATTTAGAGTAGGGCATGTGGCTCATTTATCTGCTGAATATCAATCGGATATTAAGCGTATTGAAGTACGTGGTAATCATTAGCTGCACACATTCTGCAACAGGGGTGGCCAACCTGTGGTACATATGCCTCAAGTGGCACAGGCATCCTCGGTGTGTGGCACACAGCAGATTGGGGAGGACACAGGCAACACAGTGGCAGACCGGGCGGGGCAGGGAGCAGAAAGCAATGCAGCCCAGTCAAGCAGGGAAAGGGCATGGGAGCGGCACTTAGGGAAGGTGTGGGGGTAATTTGTTGCAAGCCTGCCAAAAACATTGCTTCCCACCACTGTCCCTATTCATGGGCATTCAAATTTTGAACTAAAAAGTGTCAGGACCTGAAAGATGTACGTTGGTCTCAGGGAAACACATTAAGATCATCTGAACTTAGACTCCTGGGGCATATCTGCCCCCAAACTAATGAGTACTTGACTCATTATTTGCACTAGCCACTCAATTCTAACTCCTCTCCCATCAATACTATTAATAAAGCCCCAACTCTGTAGGGATTTGATCAAGTCCCTGATTCTAGGAGTCTAAAAAACAGACATGCAGAATGGGACCCGACTTCCCTGCCTTGTATTTCTTGGAGTTATTTATACCAGGGCAGAGCAGCAAAATCATAGGCTACTCAAAGGCAGTTCCCCACAAAGGGCTGTGACATCGGCTAATATAAATTAGTCTAGAGAAGAAGAGACCGAGAGAAGACTTAATAGTAGTCTTCAACTACCTGAAGGGGAGTTCGAAAGAGGATGGAGCTGGACTGTTCTCAGCAGTGGCAGATGACAGAACAAGGAGCAATGGGCTCAAGTTGCTGCAAGGAAAGTTTAGGTTGGATATTAGGAAGAATTTTCTTACTTGGAGGGCAGTAAAATACTGGAACAAGTTACCCACGGAGGTAGTGGAAAACCCATCCTTATGGGTTTTCACAACCCGGCTTGACAAAGCTTTGGCTGGGATGATGTAGTTGGGGCTGGTCCTGCTTTGAGCAGGGGGTTGGACTAGATGTGACCTCCTGAGGTCCCTTCCAACACTTTCTGTGATTCTATGATAGTCCTCCAGTCAAAATAATGGAGTAATGATGGAGTTCTACCTATATACCGCAGGTGAGAACTGGCATAGTATCCATTTACTGCCTGAGAACCACACACTCCACTCCTAAATTAGACAGCAAAAAAGAAAGAAAGAAGGGGAAAATGCTGAGAAACACAACAGGGAAGATCTTATGTCAGTCCGTTTAATACACTGCCACCACAAGCAAGCATGCTGTACAGTACAGCACCGCTGTTCAATCCTCAGTCCAGCTACCGCGGTGAAGCCAAGTAAGTTTTGGGGTTTATTTTTCTTTACCGCCACACAACTCAAACAGGAACTCTGTTTCTAATTATCACAGGAGTGAGGTTTGGAAAGTCCAGTCTGAATTTGTCCATGGCCAGTTTATATCCTTTCTTTTTCTGCCAACAGTGTCCTTTAGGTCAAATGGGTCTTTTCCCTCTCTAGTATTTATCCCTCCCAGGTATTATTAAAGCTATTATGTCCCCTTTCAACTTCCCTTTTGATAAGCTAAACATGTCAAGCTCTTTTGTTCCCTTTTTCCCGGATCATCCTTATATCTGCTGCTCTGTACTGGTTCCAGTTCGAATCCATCTTTCTTGAATATGGGTCACTGAGATCGGGCACAATATCCCAAACAAGTTCCAGTGGCATAAATGCTTCGATGAGTCTACTACTGCAAGGACATTTCTAGATCTATCTGTGGATTTCATTTGCCTTCTTCACTGCCACATTGCAGTGGTGGCTCATGGGAATCCTATGACTGACTAATACATGCAGGTGTTCCTCCTCCTCAATCAGCTTATGAGCTCCCCGTTTATTGCAAAAAATTCTTGTTATTAGCTCCTCAATGCATGACTGTGCACTCTATTATTGACTTTCATCTCATCTCTATTACTTTAGTCCTCAAGGTCATCCAATTCTTCCTGTATGATACTTCAGTCCTCCTGTATATTGATGATGCCTCCCAACTTTGCAGCATCAGCAAATTTCTTCACAAGATTCCACCATTGTGTGCCAAGTTTGTTAATGAAAATAGTAAAAAAGATTGATCCCAAGACCTATCCTCGAGAAACTCCAATGATAATCTTCCCTCAACTCAGCAAAACCCCTTTCAGCACAACCCATTGTCTGGCCTCCTTTAACCAACTCGCTTTACAGTTTCTTATATTAATTCCCAACCTCGCAAACATACTTAATGTCCCATGTGGTATTTTATAAAGCCATCTATTGAAATCACTGGTTCCTTTAATATTTGGGGGGAGTAGTAGATATGCTGGAGGGTAGGGTTAGGATTCAGAGTGACCTAGATGAATTGGAGGATTGGGCCAAAAGGAATCTCATGAGGTTGAACAAGGACAAGTGCTAAGTCCTGCACTGAGGACGGAAAAATCCTATGCACCAGTGCAAGCTGGGGGCTGATGGGTTGGGCAGCAGCTCTGCAGAAAAGGACCTGGGGGTTACAATGACCAATAAGCAGAATACAAGTCAGCAGTGTACTCTTGCTGCAAACAAGGCTAATGGCATCCTGGGCTGCATTGGTCGGTGTGTTGCCAGTCAAGGGAAGTGATTCTTCCCCTCTGTTCAGCACTGGTGAGGCCACATCTGGAGTCCTGTGTCCAGTTTTGGGCACGCCACTACAGAAAAGATGTGGACAAATTAGAGATAGTCAAGTGGAGGAGAGCAAAAATGGTTCAGGGGCTGGGGGGCATGACTTGTGAGGTGAGGCTGAGGGAACTGCACTTATTTAGTCTGGAGAAGAGAAGACCAAGTGGGGATTTAATAGCAGCCTTCAACTACCTGAAGGGTGATACACAAAAGGATGGAGCTGGACTGTTCTCAGTGGTGACAGATGACAGACCAAGGAGCAATGGGCTCAAGATGCAGCAAGGGAAGTTGAGGTTGGATATTAGGAAAAACTCTCTCAATAGGAGGGTGGTAAAGCAGGCTACCCAGAGAGGTGGTGGACTCTCCATCCTTGGAGGTTTTTAAGACCCAGCTAGACAAAGCCTTGGCTGGGATGATCTAGCTGGGGCTGGTCCTGCTTTGAGCAGGGGGTTGGACTAGATGTGACCTCCTGAGATCTCTTCCAACTTCATTTTCTATGAGTCTATGATTTTAATAGTTATCATCCATGGTAGTGGTGATGAAGATATTCTGGTAGAAAACTGAGGGTATTGTTCTTGTGCACCCATACTTGGACAAATATCCTACTATGGGTATAGCCTCCGGAATCAGCAGCTCCCAGGATGAAGCCTTCAATGACTATAAATGTGCAGATGATCCTCTACGGTTTCCCATAATGACACGATTCTAACGGGCTCAAAGGCCACTGTCCTTGTTTCAAAAGTGTGTGCATACAACGGAGGTAAACAGGGAAAAGACTAGTACTTTTTTCTTCCAAATGTGACAGATTGTGCTGATGGAAGTGAAAAATAAATATGTTCGGAGCTTAATAGAAACAAGGAAATAAGGTACCATATCCTGAGCTTGAGTGTATACTCCATGCTTGGAAACAACGCTCCAACTTGGTTGCCATTTGAGGATATTCTAGTTCCGCATTTATTACAGCGACCCCAAAAGACACTCTTCCTGCCAAATAAAGTCAGCACTCTGCTTGAAATAACAATTTCGTAATGATGTGGAGACAACACGGGAAAAACACATCGCTGGTTGTCAAGAGCTAAATTCAAACTGCACAAGCAACGTGGATCTAAAACCGTGCTTAGCTCAGTCCGGCACTCTGCCGACCCAGCTGAATATTTGGCAAGTCAAGCAGTGAAACACAAGATACAAACATTACACCCTCATCACTTTTAAACCAGACAGACTTACCTTGAAGGCAACTTAGTGTTACTTAGCAACGACGAGAGATTGTTGCTTAAGAAATGAACTTTTCCAAGGAGTGCCATTTAAAGTGAAGGCTCGCAACCCATTCTAGCTACCCTAGGTTGACATTAGCCTTTTTCTTCGGAAGTGCCCACTATTGCAATACCGCAAGTGCGGCACAATAGCGGAAACCCTAGGAAAGATCAGCTGCTTTGACTCCTTGGTTCAGCGCAGCGCTGGGTAGAGACAGACGAGCTGTCTCAGTACTGTGTTAGCACAGCACTCTGCCCGACTTTACCGGGAATAGTTCTTCTACACAAAGCACTGCTGACTTCAAAGGGCTGAGCACCATAGGAGGGCCCCGTTTGTGCAGATTGCATTACAGGATCAAGGACATAGACTCTTAATCAAAGCAGGAGGGTAAGGAACATATGCTGCTTTCTACCAAACCTTTACATTTCAATGTTACCCCATGACATCGCATTCGTGGCTCTCATGGTTGAACCCTAATGCTATTTTAATACATTTTTAATTGCTTTTTCTTCTTAACAGTAGGAGAATGGTAAGGTCTTATGCAGCACAAGAGAAGCCAAAGTAGAAATAACAGTTATTACAAAGCTGTGCAATCCAAAGCTCTTATTTTCCTCCTGGTGCCACAGCTGGATGCCTATCTCCCATCAAAGTCAGTCAGGATGTCCCCATGCTTGGAATAAGAAATATGCATTGCCATTTGCTGGCTGCAGTGCTAAGCCTCCACAGGCAGTAAGTCCTGTGTCTGCCCAAAGCCTCACTGAATCCAAGAGCATCTATGGTAAGACCAAGGCCTGGACCTAAAAGCATTTATGCCTAAATTTGCAGCTCTCTCAGGCCCTCTAGGACACATCTTGGCTCTTCATTTGCCTTTCCAGCAAGCCCCAAGGCGTTGCAGCACTACTTGGGGTAGACAATGGACTTTCAGGCCTGCCCAAGGCTACAAATCTCCTCATTACTGGGGAGCAGGGGACTACAATATTTATAATCTAGGACTACAGTATTTGTTGTCCTGGCGTGATAGGTGGGGGGGGCTTTTGGCCACCTATCCGGTGAGTCCCCAGCTGTGCCAGCTCTTGGTCATCCCACTTGAACTGACTGAGAAACGTGCTCAAGACGTTAGCTGAAAAATAATTTCTTTTTGTGATGAAAGATGTTTTGACAACTGGAAGGTAGGAACTATTCTAATATTTTTAAATCAATCATACAAGTTTTCCAACTAACCATCATTACACTATATTGTTATATAATTATATAATTACTATACTACATTATCATATCATCATTTTCTTTAAACTGAAGGAAAAATCAGATAGAAATTTCAGGCCTTCTATATATTCAGGTCTTCAGAGCTCTTCATTATAGCTGACTCTACTGATCCCCTGAGATTGGCAACATTTGCTCTTTTTGAATTTAATAGATTTCATAGACATCAGGGCTGGAAGGGACCTCGGAAGATCATTGAGTCCAGCCCCCTGCCCCAAGGGCAGGAAGTCAGCAGGGGTCAAAGGATCCCAGCAAGGTAGGCGTCGAAATGTTTCTTTCCAGGGTCATAATTTTAGACCTAATTTTATTTTTTCTCCCATTTAATTTAAACAAAATCAACTCACAGTGATTTGATCTGAAGTTATTTTCTATGACCAGCCCTTCTATAATCTGTCTACTACATAGCAAAAACCAAGTTGAAAATAGCATCCCATCTTTTTGGTTCAGTAATTATTTGATGGGAAAAATAATGGCCATTTATCCTTACACTCTGAACGTAGAGCAGTTTACAACTCTGAGGTTACAACTATTGACTTCGCCAAATGACCACCAATGATACCAGCTCACAAGTTGCATAAGCTACTCCTCCATCTTAAAGAAATGCAAAACTCTAAAGCTCTTGGTTCAGAGACGATACCTCTTATTAAACAAACTAAGAAGTTGCAACAACAACAACAAAACATTTTTTTTTTTGGTGATTTCCTAGTTGATCAAATAAAAGGTATCATCTCTGAACCACGAGTTTTAGAGTTTTGCATTTCTTTTTGTCTCAGACCAACATGGCTACGGAATACATCCTCCTCCATCTTAATGGAGATTCACCTGGGAGAATATAATGTGAAAGCCCCTAGAGGGTCCAATTGCAGACAGGGGGGGCCAATTCTGAAAGGTACTATACACACAACAGAAAGATGGCCCTTAGTTTCCAATCTCACTATGAGATGAATATAGCTCAATGATTATGATCAACACAAAAACAGAAGTCATAACACTGAGCTTCTGCCTGTAGCTCCCTGTGTGTGTATCCATCTCTTGTCCTTCATTTTATGCTTTAATTGTAAGATCTTTGGGATAAGGAATGTCTATTTGTTTTGCTGGTATGGAGAAAAGGCAAGAGTCCTTCAGGCTGAAGCAGGGAGGCTAGAAACTCTGCTTGCAATGCAGTACTGAAGAGGGAAAGAAAGTTTTCTGAACATCTGACTGTGGCACTCCTAGGAGGCAGCAAGCTACCGCAGCTGTGATGAAACCATTTGCATATTTCCTGTTCATCACCGTAAAGTAGCTCTTCAGGCTTTGTGTAATTTGAAGTGGAAGAGGGAAAACCAGTGTGAAAAAAAATCACCAGGCACCAATGTAGCATATAAAGGCCTGGGGATAAAGACAGCCTATCACATGTTAACGGTTCTCCTAGATTTATTCACCTTTTAGCTGCCAATTTTGGTACTTATTGTAAGGACAGGCAAATGCAACTAGTGGAGTCCTGTATTTGATAAGGAACACAGCAGGGGGGATCACGATTTACCATTCAGGCACTAAAACGGATACTGGGGTCAGATTTCTCATCTGAGCAGTGAGCGGTGTATATTTGTACTGTCGCATGCTCTGCAGGCACCTGCTGTGTGCACATGTAGCAAGCAGCAGCCTTTGTATGAAAAGCTTACAAGTGCGGTCCAACAAAGGGCTGCCTGAGAACCAAGGAGGTCTTAGATAGTATCAGAGCTAGGAGTAGCACCCCATCCTTGTAGGTCCGATGCAATGTTTTAGATCGGTGGGTTTTCAACCCGTGGTCCGCAGGCCCCTGGGGATCTGCAGACTATGTCTAAGGGGTCTGTGAAAGAGGACTAGTATGTGAATACCCACACTTACAGTTCAAAGGGGTCTGCACCTCCATTCAAAAATGTCCAAAGGGGTCCTCACTTCCATTCGAAATGTTTAGGGGTCTGCAAATGAAAAAAGGCTGGAAACCACTGTTTTAGATGCCAGACCTCACAGCCTCATGTCAGCCTGGATTTCTAGCTCCTGAAAACAGTTTCAATACCCAATAGCAGATATTCAAAATGTAACATTTACCAGGTCTCTTTGGAAAGCCCTTTGATCTCAGAGGGTTGCTTAGGTGAAGTGGGAACATGAATATTGCTCTAGTCTGGGTATCTCAGAGAACACAACACAGTACAGGCTGGATGGGTGTGTATTGTGCCTACCACTCGCTTCAAGGGTTTACAGGTGGGCAAGTCTTAGCACAAGAGACCTCAGCCTGACATGGGTCTCTGGGTACCACTGTGATGCCAATGTCAAATCATGATTAAATTTAAAAAATCCAGTCCGGTAATTACAGTAATCCTCATTAGGCAAATTCTGCCCAAACAGGACTTTCCTCTACTTTGCATTTTGTTTAGTGCAAGCTCTGATCCTGGCATTTGAAATCCATCCATTGTCTTACCCAGGGGTTGTTTGGCGTGGTTATGCTTTTCCCTGCTCCAGTTTGGCAGGACTTTACGTATTTTTACACAAGTTGTGAAGGTAAAGCAAGGGGATTTTCTTGCAGAGACAAGATGCTGATTTGGATGCATGCTGTGTAACTAGCAATTCCCAATCGACATGGCCTACAGTTTCCAATGTGTTAAAGATTTAGGTCAGGAAGGATCACTAGATTAGATCGGAGTGGACAAAATATGGCCTGCAGGCCACATCTGGCCTGCCAAAGGATTTTACCTGGCCCGTGATGGGTGCCTTAGCCCCACCCAGCCCATGGGGAGCAGCCCAGGTCATGGCATACGCAGCTGGTCATCACACCCAGGCAGACAGCATGGCTGGGGTGGCACGGCAGCCGGACTCTGCTTCCTGGCAGTGGCAGCTCCTTCTGGCTGTTGCTGCCAATGTCCCTCATACCCAGTCTCACTGCCCAGGCAACCCAGTCCGTCTGCCCTGCACCTACTATCAGGGGCACTGGACAGAGCAGGCAGGTGGGTAGGGTCTCCATGGAGACTGGCACAGGACCCCCACAGGGAGGGCATGCTCGGCCAGGTGGATGGGAGGCAGTTGCAGGCAAAAAGCAGCATCCAGGAGTGGGACAGGTAGGCAGGGATAGGGCAGAGCCCGAATCACAGGGTGGCTACAGCACAGGACCATGCTGGGAGCGGATCGCAGTTCTGCCCCTGCCCCAGCCGTGGTCCTGTCCACCCGTCCCACTCCCAGACACCTAGGGAGGCCGTCAAAGAGGACAGCTACTCTGTCCTCTATTGATACGAAACCTGAGAGAAACATAGAGGACATAAAGGCATCCGGTTTCGTATGAATAGAGGACAACCAGACTGTCCTCTACGATGGCCACCCTACAGACACCGCTCCCTACCCGCCCATGGTCTCATCCCATCCTCCCGGCTGAGCGCATCCTGCCCGCAGGATCCTAGGCTGGTCTACTAATATACCATTTGAGAAGTTTTGGTGCGCTGTTGCAGACTTGGTCCACCGCCGCTCACCAAAACTTCCTAAGTGGCCCTCCTGCCCAAATAACTGCTCACCCCTGGATTAGATAATCTGCCTTCTTGTATAAAGATCACCACGTGACCCCGTACTGAGTTTAGTAAAGCATTGCATTCTTTAGGGCACTAAACAGTTTGCAACCGGCAGAGACCAGGTGATAGGAACGCAGTGCCAGGGAATGGAGATATCAAGATGGCCACAAGCCATGCTACAGAGAAAAGCGAAAATCCCTGATACTCACGTTATGAGCAAGTCGAGGGCACTGCAGAACCATTTGTTCCCCTCAGGGCACACGGAGGAAAGGAGCAGGAAGGAGAAATCACAGACTCCAAAACTAGAAGGAACCTGATGAAGAGCAACCCTGAAAAACTGATGCGCAGAGTCAGTCCGTGCTGCTAAAAGGAGGAGCCCAGTGAGATGTACGTATGGTTTGATTTCGCAAAAATTTCCTCATGTGCTTTTCTGCTCATTAATTTTTTTAAATTGGATGAAGAGAGGACTGCTGAGCATCACCGAGGGGGGGATCAAAAAGGTTTAGCAATCCTTCTAGGAAGCGACTTGAGCTCTCAGGGGCAAGTAGAAAGGGAGAAGTCCCCGAGCTCCTTGCCCCTTCACATCAGCACCAGCCATTGGCCCTGCCCTGTATTTGTCCTCACACCGGAGCAAGGGAAAATACAATATATCCACTTTTTAGCAGCAGTCATCAGATCCTCAGCCTTGAAACTGCACACAGCACTTTTTTTTTTTCCCTTTAAACCTGGGATCATAATGAGGGAAAGCAAGAAGTGAACGGTCAGGTCAACTGTACAGCGTAATCCTTTGTTAATGGAGCATTTCTGGTGTATGCAGTTCTTGAGGTTGAAATGCCTAAGTTCCCTGGAATCGCATGGTTGAATCCTGGCAGGGTCAGTTCAGCCCTTCATCTTTAGGCAAGAGCCACAATGATTGATAGCAAAAAGAAGCTGGCATCACACGAAGCTTCACTGAGAAACAGTGATACTCAGCCCTTTCCAGCAGCACCAAGGAGGGAACCCAAGTATGTTTGCTCTAAAAGCACAGGCCTCCAGAACCATGAGCTAGGGGGAAATGACAATTAACCTTTAAGCCTCATATGACATGCAGTTGTGGGCAATTGTGTGAACATACCCGTGTACCCCTACACCCTCTCCCTCTACACCCTCCCCCTCTCACTGTGTGTGACCCTCAGTAATGTGTAAGCCCTTGTCAAATTTGTAGAAAACCCATAAAGAGATAAAAATATGTAACAAAAGTCACTGAAAAAGCTTCTGAACCCCTCGCACAAAAATCCAATGACCCCAACTATAACCCACCGAATAAAAATCTCTCATGAATCTCATAAATTGAGCTTGTTGACATTATAGGTCTTTCAGATAAAACCTCTGAAAACCCTAGGTCCTTGTTGCTCTGCCTGGTTCCACCATGTTTGGTAAGAAAAGTGCAACTCTCCACTGTTTCCTTCATCCAAGCTATTATTCCCCCCCACCCTGTGCACACCACATGCTGGCTCCCCTTTTCTGGTGGTTGGAGCAGTGCCTCTTAGACATAGGCTGTAAAGTGCTTTTGGCTGAAAGATGCCACATAAATCCAAGTTATTACTATTTCATCAGTGCAAGCTGCAAGAGGGAACTTTGGGTGTATTCATTTTTATTAATCATAACCTTTTGTTCCAGAGAGAAGCCAGCCAGACGATGATATTTATATGTTAACAACTTGTTAACAAGCTGAGAAGTTCTTAAGGAATCTCATTTCCTTGAAAAGGAGTGGGAAGGCAGCATTTGTGTATTGGAAGGAAGAATGCTATCTAGAAAACAACTCTTGTTTGAAGGGAGGCAATTAAAGGAGGCTTCCATCACCTGGGTAGATGGAGCAAGTGAGAAGTCTTTAAATTGAGTTAAAAACAATCTCTAATGAATCCCACCCCTACCCCGCTTCCCCAAGAGAGGAAAAATTCACGTAGAGTCCAAATTAATTGCAGTTACAAGCTTCTTAAACAATCCAGTCATTAGCACTCGGTAAAGCAGTTGCAAACCAGGATGAAGACCTACTGGTCCATTACCTTTGTACTATGTATATCAAGTGGAAGACAGCTCACAGCAGCTTTACTTTAAAAAAAACAACAACTCAGCAATTATGAGCCTGGTTCTTCACATCTACTGTAGTCTTTCGCCCTTTATTTTCATTTCCTTCCCCCTCTCCTGCCACACTTCAGCTTAATAATTGCTTCTTATTTTATCTAGGAACATCAGTAGAAAAGTCTGTCAGACGCTTCCATTGTGAATGTGCTAATCTAAAGAATAACGAGAGGAAAATGCGAGCCAGAGGCACACAAGGAGCGGCACCTCCTGGAAGTCCAGGGTTAGGGGAAGTAAGCCATGCACAGATGAAAAGAACTGGAATCGCCAGCCTGGGAGATTGTTTTATAGCTTGAAGGTGTTGTTGACTCGGGCCGCTTTCACATAAAGTGAGCGAGCTCCTTCAAGCACATATCTGACTCCCCTGGAGCAGTAACTTCAGATTGGTGGGTGCATTGAGGTGTCTTTAAAGCTTCCATGTCACTGAGGACTTGCAAAAGTGGCTTTGAAAAGCCTTTGCACTGATTAGCAAAGGAAATCATAACAACAGATTGATGAACAGAAAGCCAGGGAGACCTCTGCTAGCTGAAATTTTGGCAGGTTGAAGCAGCACAAGCTTTTGTTGCTTCCCATTACCATCGCTTAAAAAAATATGTTCAAGTTCCAAAATATCTTACGGGAATGGGGAAAGAAACATTTGCTTAAGCAGAATTGTGACAGACTCTTGCTAATCAATGGCAAGGAGACGCATACAAGTGGTTCATTTTCTTTATTGGACATGGCCAGATTTTTGTCAAATAAGTATTCAAATGCACATGCGAGTGCAAATGCACACCTAATTTACATCCTGCAGCAGCACCATGGCAGACTCCAGTGTATTCTTTTCATGATCCGATATCTCAAGTTCACGTGAAGCCGATTTAGAAATCTGGCTATTGGAAGAAGCAATTCCCCTGAGCAATTGGTGCTTGCAAAGTAAAGCATTTTCATTCTCAGACAATTTTTAGACTTTTCGTTATATAAAGTTGAGACCCAAATGCACATTTAAAGGAAACGCCTAACTGGGGAAAATAGTGATAGACTCTTAAAACTTGCCATTTTGAAAATCTTTCTGCAGGAAACTTAAGGTAGGTCCCTCAATGCAAATTCTGCTTCTTAAAAATGTATATGGAAGTATAAAAATAATATGTCAAACCTTGAATTTTCAAAAGTTTTGCCCCCAAATCTCACCGGCTCTTTTGAAAAGTTCAGCCTAAACAGTCTCCCTTGCATATAGTCCAGGTACAGACATTCAGAAAAGCCTGAAGCAGAAGTGAGCTAAGGGCACTGACAGACGTACAGCTCCCTGCTGTAACTCATGGTACTTTGCAGAAAGCACCATGAGTTTCAGCAACTTCCCTGACCCAACAGGCATTTGTCGTTTGATCGGGGTGGTGGGGATTCAGCTCCACCCTGGAGCTGATCCAGTGGAGGGAGGCTGCCTGCCTGCAGCCTCTGCCCCCTAGCCGCACCCCATCCCTCTCCCAGCTCCACTGCTATCTGCAGGATGGGAGGAGGGGAAGAGGAAGGTCTAGGCTGGGGTTTACTCAGCCCGAGATGGAGGGAAATGGAATGGATGAAGCTCCTTCAGGTGAGCTCCAATCCACCCATCCCTCCTCCATCTCAGTCTGGACAAACCCCAGCTCCCTCCCCTCCCATCCTGCAGACAGCACCAGGGGGCAGGGCTGGGCTGCATCAGCCCAGCCCCGATCATGTGCAGGGACAGACAGAAGTTAATGAAGGTGCTCCACTTTGGAGTGCCATCATCTGAACCCTCGTTATATGAGGGTTAATTTGTCACATGATTGGGCACTTTTAAAGCACTCAGCAGCCATGGACTTCAGTCAGGGCATGGCCATAGAATGCTTTCAAGGGGCCAATAGCACAACAAAAGTCACTTCTGTCAGTGCCCTAAGTTAGGTGCTTCAGCATCTACACATGCAGCCTTATTATGCCACAGTAAAGTAATAAGCTCCACGCTAGGATACTACTTGTCAACACAAGTACTATCCTTGGGTGGCATTATTTAGTGTGCTGCTCCGCATGTGTAGACACTGATTGGGCTGACTGCCGGCTAGCCCCACACCGAAGCACCCTCATGCCCCAGGCAGACCCTCCACAGCACACGGAGCTGGATCAGAGCAGCTTCAGGCATAGACAACTTCTACTTCATCAATCCTATGCAACAAAATTATCATGTTACATTTCTACCCTTTCCAGAAGTCCACATTGCTCGATTGATATCCTGTTGCAATTGGCTTCAACGGCTAATTATACTTCCTATGTACTATATAACCTGTGGACCCAAACAAACCAACTTGAACTGGGAATACTCACATTTCGATCAGATAGAAAGACAAAAATTCCATGTTTCAATCTCATGTTTCAGCGTTTGTTTTCATCCAAAGTTACAGTAAGAGCTTTAATTGCTTTATGAAACAGAATTTTTTAAAAATTCATTTAAAACATAGTTCTATCCAGGAAGAGCACACACACCAACTGCAGATGCTTCTTCAGTCCAACCAAGGGTATTTATACCCAAAAGCTTGCTAAGAAGTATTTTTCCAACTATCTGAGTTAGTCTAATGAAAGATACCAGATTTACCCAAGAACCTTGTCTGCTTATGTCCTTAGACCAACACGGCTACAACCTACACCCCTTTAAAAACATAAGATAGTTTCATTTTAGTTTATTGAACTGACTAGAAATGGGGTTTTTTTAAGTTAGTTCAATATTAAATTGCATTTTCTTTTTGGGGAGAAGAATTGATTAGATCATGGCGACTCAAAATATTTGAGTTCAATTTTCCTGGTAGAAAAAAAAGGCAAAAATAAAAATGTGGCTGAAAAATAACCCAAGAATAATTCATTAGGAAAATAACTCATTACGAACATTCACAAATATTGTCTTTACTGTCACTGTTCTTAATGGAAAATGTGATTTTTTCAAACTTGCAATTTTCCCTCGTAACGTTGGTATCTTGCAGAAACTGCATTTTTCATTGGAAAAATAATAGCAACAGAAGAGTTTTATTAACTCTATTTGCACTGAATCGCTCACAAAAAATCTCTAACCAAACAAAAGATACTATTCGATTAGTAACGTTGAACAACGTTTTATTTTGAGGACGTCCTGACCTGTTTTTGGAAAATCTGGCAAGAGACAAACAGGCAAAGCAAAATGAATGATAAATAATTTCTTTGAACTATATGCATCCTTCTCCAATCCATAATGCCACCATTGCCTCCTATCTGGGATGAACAAAACAGTCTTTATAGCTCTTATGAGCATGAATGTTCTGAATGAGCATGAACCTCTACAATCATAAGTCATTATACCTGTTAGATACGGGAGCCTGCACGGAGAGGGTGACATTATCTTCTGATCCCAAAGCTGTTAATGAATGTCTCCTCACTAACTGACACTCACAGGCAGCTCTTGAAGAGGCTGTTACAATCTGGTTTAGTAACCACAAAGAATATGCTGCACTAGAAACTGTTAAAAAAATCCTGAAACAATAGACAGGGGGAGGAGAGGGGGAGAAACGGGGCAGAAATATATCTTTATCAATAGCTATATCTATATCTATCTGTCTAGCTATTGATCTATCTATAGTTGTGTGTGTGTGTGTGTGTGTGTGTGTGCGCGCGCGCGCGCGCGTGTGTGTGTACACATACTGCATACCGTACTTGATTAAGGGAGCAACGACAGTTATTAATATCATCAGCCAGTCAGAAACATTACAGTTCAGCAGCAGAACAGAGCAGCAAAATGATGTTGGCAAAGTCTCAACGAAAAGAGCTGCGGGTCTCGACCAGGTGCTTTGAGGTCATTTCAAAAGGTGCTGTCTGGTGCCGTGCAAAGTGAGCACTGCTAGGTGTGCAAACATGATTTGCAGGATAAAAACAAAAACTTGGAATAGGAAGCCATAGTGTTAAAAACACTAGGAGCTGCTGGGCTCTTTCTGAGCTCTTTGCAACAGAAGATTTGCTCTATTACTTTTCAAGCGAAAAAGAAGAGCTGGCGTTTTCCCTCGAGTCCATTGTGGGGGGGCATTAAGTCTATTCAGGGCTGGCTCGAGTCCAAAAAGATAGAGAACCATTGGCTTAGACTGAGAGCTTGGAAGGTCTTTACATTTTTAAACATCATCTACATTTTAACGTAAAGCAGCAGGCCTGGGTCTACACAGAACAGCTGGACTCACCAGTGTAAATGCTATCAAGACCCATGGTCTCCCAGTGCTGTGGTATGGCGGTGAATCACATCCCCAGATTGTTTCCATCTTTTAGTGGAAAGTTGCGCAACCACCTGCTCCGAGCTACTGAATGATTTAGGATGTCATCTGCAAACCACACGGAAACACATTTCTTATTTTAGACCAATCACTCGTCTTTACTCATCACTTTATTTTATTGGGAAAGGAAATAACAGAAAGCTGTCATCCCACAAGACTCTGCGAATTAGTTCAAGCAGCTTCAAGTAACATGTTAGCTTGAATGCATTAAATAAAATCATTACCTCTTTTGTCCCATCACGCGCACAAGAGGGAGGAATGGGAGAGGTTGGAGAAGGGGATGCGATCACAGACCACACGTCCCAAATCATCAAATTTCATTTAATGAACTTTGTGATTGTTAAATGAGGAAAAGACCAAAGAATCATCATGGCTGAAACAGCCTCAATATGTTAAACCTCGGTCAACACTGAGTTGATCTACCTCAGTCAACACGGAGTTAACGGCCTGTGCAAGAGAGGATGGAACAGTACGACCGCGTTATAATGACCCCCCACGGGACCATGAGAAACGTTCATGGAAGAAGGTTTTTGAAGTTATAACGCTAGCCAGTTTGCTGCATCATCATAATGAAAAGATCAGCTCCTTCGGTTGGGGTTGTGAAAAGCAGTTTGTTATAAAGAAGTGACGCTGCTGTAACCAGTCAGACCTGGGTGAATTATTCTGGAGCAAGAGGAACCTTGCTGGTGAAGGAGAGAGGAAAAACTCCCAGGGTCAGTCCTGACCTGACCTGAACCTTGGGAATTTCTGCTGGTGCCCGTTATTCCCCACCCCCTCCCCCGGCTCCCCCAGCCCCCTGGCCCTGCTGGTGCCCCTCACTCCCCCCCCACAGCCCCCTGCCCCCTGCCCAGCAATGCCCGAGCCCCAGCTGCTGCAGCAGAACAGAGCACAGAGCCGGGCTCCCCCCTCCCTGCTGCCTCCCCACTGCGGGATCAAGTGGCGGTGGGGCCGGCTTCCCCCCCCCCTGCATGCACACCTGGGGGGGCAGGAGGACCTGTGCCCCCCAGATCTATGCACAGGGGGGGGGCGGGCACAGGCTGCCCACTAGGGGCTGCTCCCCTCCCCTGGGCCTCTGCAGCCCAGCGGGTGTGACCCGGAGCTGCAGGGCAGAGCAGGGCTGTGCAAAAAAGTTCATTGCCGCTGTGAGCTCTCTGCTGCCCTGGCAAGGTTTCCCTGGCCCACACTGCTGTTGGGCTGCAGAGGCCCCAGGAGTGGGCAGTAAGACAGGGAGCCCAAGCCCACAGCGGGCAGCCCACGCTCACCCCATGCACAGATGTGTGTGCAGTGGCAGGAACTTGGCCCCACACCCCTGCCCCCCGATGAGCCACCCGTGGCCTCATCCCACTCCCTGCCAGGGCCCTGCAGCTGGGCTCCAAGCCCCACATACCCCTGGCTGGGCAGCAGCCCCAGCCCTGCCCAAGTCACTCCCTCTCTCCCTATATGAGCCTTATTCCCCACCCCACCATTCCCCCATGACTTACCTGCAAGAGCTGCTCTGCAGGCTGCCTGGGGCCATGTGCATATACTTGCACATGGTGCCCCCTGCCTGACCGCCCTCCTCCCACTCCCCTCAGCTCCTTGCAGGCTGCAACTCTGCCAGCCTGCAGAGAGCTCTTTGCAAAACAACAGAATCTGAAGGTTCCTGCATTAACATTTTAAAAAATGCATTTTCCTCAGGTAAAGGGGGAAATCTGTGTTTTCTCCATTTCCCTATGGGGACCAGAAAACCTGGATCCCTGCTCATCGACCTCTAGAGGTAACCACAACCAACTGGAGGGGACAGACTATCTCAGTAAAAGGGTATGGACTAAAGGTGCCTTTTGTTCCTCCTTGAATTAACTAGTCTGAATCTTATCATGAATGTTTCAGCTGAAAGCTGCATCCTGGGCATATTGCATGGGTATTTGGGGAGAGAGGGGGAAGGTCTCCCGTTTTTTTCCAGCAGCCACTCTAGGCAACAGGAGGATGCTTTCCGAATGCCTTTAGTTAATGAGTCCAAGACCAATTAGGTGGGTTTATGGAATCCCACTGAAAACTTTTTTCCCCAGATCTGCTGGTACTTTTGTTGGCCAAAAGGCAGGTGTGGAGAATTGTGACGAATGGAAAGGCATGGGGCTCTGGCATGTACAAAGAGCTCAACGAGGGGGGTGGGAAATGTACCTTGATAATCAGCACAGTGTTACCTCTCAGTACATCCCTCTCTCGTCATCCGCCTTCCACTCCTGTCACAACGTGGCACCTCCGCCGGGGTGACTCTGCATACTGAACAGGCATCTGAGACTAACGGGAAGAGGCTGAGCCTCCATCCTAGCCTTTAACATTTTGACACAAATGCCTGCTGCCTTTGTTCCAGCTCACACGCGTCTGTCTGTTCTTCAGTTGCATTACCATGTACAAAGCCTTTTTTGTGCCACTGCTTCTTCTTCAAAAGCATCCTGCTCATCTGAGACAGCACGGTAGAAAACCCATACAGCACACACTGAATCTCAGCGCAGTATGAATTGGAGATTATTTTTACGGACACGAGAAAACAAGCAAGAGATCTCTGGCCAGACCCGTCAACATAAATCCTTGATCCGGCACCTAAATAGGATTGGTTTGAGTTTAGAACTGCTGGACAGTCGTAAACTGCACCGACACCAGTCAGGATAGGGGACAGGTCACACTTAAATATCTGCTTTGAAGTCTAAATCTAGAGGTAACCATTTCTGAACATTTTGAAGGCAAATAGCTTGGATTTTTTGTTTAATCACTGTAGCAGCAGGTTTGAAATAACTGTCTTATTTCTAGAACAAATACTTCAGTGCTATTTTAATCTCTGTTTTACCAATGAGATTAAGCGACGTTTCCGAGATCACACAGGAAGCTTGTGGCAGGGCAAGGACCTGATGCGAGATCTTTGTCATCGTGTGCGCTGCAGCACATGAAAGGCCTTAAAGGCTCCAGCTATGATCAAGCCTCTGTAATGCTAGACTCTGTACAAACACAGAAACAAAGATAGTGCCAGCTCCAAAGATCTCACCAAGGGGAGGCAAGAGACCGACAGAGAAAGAAGAAGTGCAGAGAAGTACAACATCCTGGCCATCATCATGGAGCTGATCAATGGCAGAGGGGGTCTAGACCAGCGGTTCCCGAACTGTGGGTCACAACCCCAAATGGGGTTGCAACATCAGCGGATGGGACCATGGGAGTGGGGGACTATGGGTTGGGCCATGCTGAGAAAAAGTTTAGGAAGCACTGGTTTAGACCCTCACAACCCAACCCAGTGGCTTAACCATATTTTCAAATTCATTCAGGATATATCTATGTGGCATGATGCCACCGCAGGCAGAAATAGCCCTGAACTACACACAACTTGCCATGTTCGGAGTGAAGAGTCGATATGAAACAAGGCCGTGCCGCACAGAGACCCTTCAGGTCAATCTCCATGAGCCACTAGAGCTGTATTGCCCAGGCATAGTGCCTTGCCAGGTAGGCTGAGCATCTCTGCACTGCACTGCCCCGTGCTGCGCTAGAGACATGCCCTTAAAACTGGAAAGACTATTTGGGGAACATTTTTTTTTTGCAGCATTCACCCAGCTCTGTGCCCAGCAACCTCCACTTGGGCTGCTACACAGACCAGAATGCTTGTTGCAGGCTAGCTGCTTTTGTGAACAAGGCCCCTCAACTTGTCACACGCTAAACACGGGAGACCATGTGTATAAGGAAGCCTTAAAATGAGGAACATGTGTTATTTTTCATAAGGGAAGCTCTTTACAGTAAATAACTCCACCACTCACCAGTCTGCCCATGTAGTGCGCTGCCATGGAAAGAGACTAGCTCAGATCCTAGAACTGATGTAGCCATGTCAGGGCAGCACTCCTGGGCTAATCGGCCTCCTTTCTCAGGGCTAATCAAGCCTGGCAAAGAGCTATGCTAATACAGCTACACTGTTTCCAGTTGCAGGGCTAGCACTGTGCTATGGAGCACACCAGGATAACATAACCTTTTGGACTGAAATGAGTCCAAAGCAAGGACAGTTGAGAGGTACACGCATAAAGTCATAGAAAATCAGAGGTCACCTAGTCCAACCCCCTGCTTAAAGAAGGACCGTCCCCAACTAGATCACATGGACCAGATGAATGGTGCAAGGCTGTTCTTCGGACCAGATCAGTGCCTGCATGCTGGGATCAGGCCCGAGGGCCCCAAGCCACCTCCACCTGGCTGGGTGATGGCCACGTAGAGACCTGGGACCTGATCCCAATGTGTGAGGCTGACACAGGGCCCCAGGGCCTGATCCTGCCCAGGTAGAGGCGGCACAGGGCTCCACATCGCCCCAACCCACCAGAACTGGAATCTGGGTGTCCTGTGTTGCCCCTGCCTGGCCCCCTTGTGCTGGGGTCAGGCCCCTTACCACACTGCAGGCCTATAGTGCCCAACCTAGCTATGGCCTGCAGAGCTCTTCACAGGTCAACTCTGGGAGCCGGATCTGGGTTGTGGGTTGAACACCTCTGCTGTCAATTCTCCCATCATCATCCTGGATGGAAAAGCTCTGAACAAATGAGCATATAATTGCTGTTTCAATCAAGAAAGAGAGAAGCTGAAACTTCTTGCTAATCAGCTGTAACTATGGGACATGAGAAGGAGGGAGGAAGAAGCTGTTGCAACTATGATGGTGGAAGCTAGACATGTTCCTGACCCATTGAGCAGAAAAATGTAATAAGGCTTGATCCCGATTAGATGATTTGGAATTACCACTCTCTAGTGGGGCCCAAGGGCAAAATAATTCTTTTAACCAGCAACAAAGTAGCAGAGCTTATCAGGATTCAAAAAGAGATTTATGAAACTAATAAGAACATCCATGGCCACCCAAGTCAGGATAAGTATAATTAGGGATATAAGCCCTCATACTTCAGGGCAAAGGCCTCACACAGAGAGAACTAGGAGATTATATATATAATCCCCTTGAGGCAAGATGTTCCATAAAGACCAGGGATGAAATCTTGGTCCCATTAAGGTTAACTGTAGTTCTGCAGTCAAGATCTTTCCTGTCTGTTCTTGTTCAGTTGTGCAATTTCCATCACCTTCAACAGAAACAGGATCAGGCCCATCACTTCCCATTCCTTCCTCTGTAGCATCTGCGAGCAGCCAATGTGGAAGGCAAGCAATGGGAGTGGACTGACTTCCAATCTGAGCTGGAGTGGCAAGTCCTGTGTTTTCCTTCCATTATGTTCATTTTTAAGAGCTGAAATTATATATTGCCTTCTGCAAGTAATTGACTGGCCCGACGTAGTTTGTCTTTTTCATACAACTATTAAAATCCTTGAAATAAAAGCTGAGCACAGTACAATATGTTCTGCATCATAATAAATAACTGAATTGTTCCATTTCTTGAGATCAGCAATGGGCAGGTCTTGATTAATTTCTGGAGAAATTCAAGCAGGCTTTAGCACTGGTTTCATCAAGTTGCTGTTCCTTGTTTTGCCTTGAATTGCTTCACATCCTCCTCATCATAGCCTCATCCTCAAATATCCCCAAATATTGGCTTGTGGCTCAATACTTGCCATTAGACCCAATGGACATAATGGAAATACAGGTTTCCCGACTACGGTGTCTCTTGGCCATCTGTCACGCTTTCTGCTAGGACCAGACAAGCATCAAATCCTGTAGACACCCTCCCTATATCATCTCGGCGTTCTTCCTCCCTACCCCTCTCCCTCACAAAGACAGACACGTTTCCCTGCCATTTCCTCCACGGGGTCTGTAACATCTGTCACCAAATGTCATCTCAAAATGCTTTTCCTCCTGTGCCTCCGCGGTAGTCGCATTAAGTTCCCAGGGCTCCAACAGCAAGAATGAATTGTTCTCATACCGGCCTCTCCATTGTGCCTCAATCTAATGGGAAAGACAGCATGTCTTTGGCTGTCTTTGCACCGGCACAGATGCTGAATTGTGTTCACTTCCCTTGGTGCCCTGCCCAGCTGTTTGAAGTATGTAATCTCTAGCAGGCTGTATAACTCACCCCGATTGCCTGCTGGGTTCATTTGCTCCCCAAGAGATTTGGGATTACATTTTTTTTCCCCATGCAGAGACTAGGGTTGCATTTACTCCTCTCACTAAGGGAAATGGCTAGCTGGTGGCAAGGTTTCAGATGGGCTTGATGGGGTGTGAGGAAGTCTTTTTGAAAGCTTTTGTTCACTGATGTAGTGGCGTTCCTATCATGGGTATGAATATGGCCTGAGAAAAGCTCGTGGGTGAGGGAGCTGAAGGGGCCAAACTGCCAGAACAGACGGAGAAAGCAGCAGCACAAATAACCCTTCCCCTTGCACTCTGAATCGAGCCCTGTCTCTGCTCAGGAGAGGAGAGCTGGTGCTTTGCCCACAAAACAGAGTGCTCGACTGAAGTGCACCACAGAGATATTGCAAAAATGGATATTACATTTATAAAGAAACATAACTTTATAAGAAACACTAGTGTTCAATGTTGGCGGCGGGGAGGGAGCAGGCAAGCTCCCAGGAGTTGTTGGCAAACCACAGCTGTGCTCCAAGTCCTCACCAGACTCATTTTTTCTTAACCCACTCAGTGATTTGAAATGACCTGCCCTGGAGTGAATTAAATACATACCTTTCCTTTCATTTGGGAGATGAAGGCATTATAGTTCATCAGATGTTTTTGTCCACAATTGGTAATTCTCTAATAAGGACTCCGGCAGTGAACTACATTGCTTTCTGCTTTAGCTCTGTAGCAGAGTTGGATATAAGCAGAGAAAAGAAAAATTACTTTGTAGCCTATCTGCTGTATTGTTGCCAGAAGGCATGGTACATTCTGTGACTGGCCTTCAGCCCATCTACCTACACTTCCAGCTCTGCTTCCTTCCAGGGTCAGCTGGGGCAAACACTAAAATGCAATGGAAGTGCATTTCTTCTTCATCGTCATCTTCTTTTTTTTAATGCCTGTAGCATGAGATTGAATAGCTAGGTAACTAAACCACAGTTTAGATAGTTTAATAGCTATAGACTCTTATTGCTGGGATTTAAAAGTACACACACACACACACACACACACACACACACACACACACACACACACACACGAGTCAAAAACCAAATAAAACTGTAGGCTCTCATTACTAGAATTTACAGTACATACACACCCATGCACATACACACCCACGCACAGAGTCAAAAAATAAATGCAAATTCCTAAATGAGCGATGCATTTGAGCAGACCGATTCAGGTCTCAATTGAGCTTGGCATTTAGACTTATTCAAAATTCAGGGGTGCCTCTGCTTTTACTTTGGCCCCACTTTTAAAGAGTCAAATCAATGGCATCTCTAAGGTCTAACTGAGAGCTAGAATCCATATTTTCTGCTATTCTTTCACAGCACCCCTTGGATACTTTCTATTCTACCCATAACTTTCTTTCTTGCCATCTTCACGGCAAGAAATTAAATTTCAGTCTTTCCTAGATGTTACCTATAGATTTAGGAAGATTTCCCCCATGTTCTTCCCTGCTTCTGCATCTGGTGATGCTCCATGACTCATGCGGTGGCTACAGGACGTGGCCAGAAGCCCAGCTGGCTGCTGAATATCTTGCAGCGCTATAAGGAATAATCCTCCAGGCACGTTGCCATTATTTCCTGTGCTTTACAAATCAGACCTGTGTAACAGATTACCTGACACAGCTTTTTATACAGTTACTTGCAGCGTATTATTTGGCTACCAGCCATCCCTGACACACGGCGCTTCAGACAGGATACGGTAAACGCGGAAAACAAAGTGAGAAGGCAAGAGGTGTATAAGCTTGTTTGTGTATAGCTCTACTTCTTTCCTTTACTAAAATAACTTTGCTCTTAAAATGGAAAGGTTCCACAAATCATGATAGTCGGCCCCTCCACCCCCCTCCCGTACATATATATATATATCCAAGTTTCTCTCTTGGGTAATGACAGCCTTTAATTTTTGCTTTGGAACTGAATGGCCATTTATCCTCAAGCGGAAAATGGAGAGCTGAAAAGCAGAGATTGATTCAGAACCTGACTGAATCAGGTCTAATAACATCTGTACAACACACACACCCCACTACCAACCAAGAACTAAATCAATTTTAGCATACCAATCGGTAATGGTGGATGAATCCAGCAGATGCAATCGCAAAGGACATGCATCAGAAGACTGCTGCATTTCCTAGCTATGCTTATAAAATGTTCTTTCACCGTTAGCTTTGCTGGGCCAGAGCCCTTCATTTCACTTTTTAGCATTTCCCCTAACTCTTTGGTTTCTGGCACCTTGAAAGACTATCAAAACTATTAAGACTGAAGTATGATCTTAAATGAGGACACTTATTAGCATTTATAACATGTACAAATGCAGCGCTGCAGTTGCTTACAAATCAGCTCTAGCAGGAGTAGTCTCTGACCTTTCGTTAATTAATTTATATTGCTTTTGAATTTCAAGGAATAAGAGGGACGGCTCTTAAAAAATACCTGCTGAATGTTTAAAGGAACAGCAAATGACATTAAGGTCATCCACTTAATGGACTAGTATTTGCATATTCTTCCAGGAACCCAAACTGAATCCTTCATATAGCGCCACTGCTCAGAGGCCAGCAATACACACATCCTCACAGCCAAACTGAGTAATTTTTCATTACAAAAGCAGAAAAGTATCATGATAAAAACTTTAATTGATAAATAGGGAATGAAGTCAAGATAGTTCTGGTTACAACCCCATGCAATCCCATTGACTTCACTGCAGTCAATCCAAGAGGAGGTCAGAGCAGAACTTTTCAGAGTACACGTACTGAAAATTTAATAGCATATCTTGCCTGCTATCCTGCCTCTGGCAGTGGCCTCTCTCCTTAATGCCTGTCTACAGATAAAAGATTGGTCGAGCAAAACTATGCCTGACTTCAAAGACTGTCCCTCCTCTCACAGTATATAGTGCTTTTTTTCAGGGGACGGCAACAATGAGATGACCTGCTTTCCGCCAACCACTGATACCAGTTGCTATCACTGCATGCCCACTTTTAAATATGTGTGAATAGTACTGCTTTTACTTCCGTAGAGCTATGCTGATCACTACTGGCTGCTGGTCCGTGCCAACATTTGGATTTCACATAGGTGGAGTTTGCAAAGTGAGGTTGGCATCCAGGAGTCCTAGTCTTGAACGAGAACCTCACTGTAGAGGCTGAATGGCTAAGTCATCCCCTTGCTTGTGGTCAGTCTCCAATTAAAACTAATCTTATCTTTTCAAGAGGGCTTTGCTTTTCTTCACGAGTACTTATAAGTACGAGATGTGGACCTTTCGCCCTCCCTTGCCCCCACCCAATGTGCTTATAAACAAGGAGCGAACTTTTGGGAAAACCCTTTGGCAACAAGGCGAAATGGCCTGGCCTCTTAGTTCTACCAGTTTTGATTCAGTGGAGACGCTTGTAGTGTATACCGGTCTAGATGAGAGGGGGATAGGGCCTGAAGCCTAATGGTAAAAGCTGCTAGACGGCATTTACCTATGTGTCTGAGCAGATCAGACAATTGAATGAAGAATAAACCTTTCAATTAAAGAAAAAGATTCAGGAGTTTCCACAAGGATTTCCCGGTGCCCCTGATAATATTATGCAACCTAATAGATGGCTTTGACTGCCCTTGCTTTTGCATTGGCTGATTTTGTTCACCAGGCTAATGCAAAACAGAAACGGAAGAGCAGCGTTCAGACTTTCTGTACTAGGTTTGCAAAGTACAGAAAGGTTTCCAAACTTTCCTAGGAAAAAAGACCTGCATCCATTTTGCAAATAGTTTTGTTCAAGACATAACTATGATACATTGATGTACCTCCATGTTTAACGGACCCAATTCAATGTCCACTGAAGTCAGCAGCCCCTTTCTCTAGATTTTAATAGGCCGGGGTGTATAGAGATTGTGTGTTGTGTGTGTTCAACAACCATAGAAGCCTGCAACTGCTCATCTTTGCATTGACAGTGAAATAGCAGCTACACTGTGTGAATCTAAAGGACCCCCTGACACAAAGGATGACAGAGTATATTCAATAATACATACGAAGTGTACAGTGCCAGAACTCAACCTAGATTAGTGATGAGAAGCAAACAAACCAACCAGGGAAAGGCATTTTGCAAGAAAACACTGCAGCGCCAAAGTTCAAAGCTGCATAACGGATTTGAATGCACATTTCAAATTAAAACTAATCCCCTTGGTAGCTTTCAAATCTCAACCTATGGGGCTGGTGCAAAGGCCAGCAGAAACAGTGCAAAGTCTCCCACTGACTTCAGCAGGGATTTGATCAGGCCATAGACGGGATAATACAGGTCTGGTTTTGGCCAGCGCTCTGTGTATTTGGATGACGCTTGTTCAACCAGCAGTATATACGACTGAAAGGCAAGATGCTAGAGGAAATGCCCTCTTTATTTGCAGCTGCACTGCTTACTACGCATTTCTCTGGAGTAAAGCCTGGTGTTTCAAATACAGTTGTTTATACAGAGCCCTAATTGAATTATTGATTTTTCATGAAGGTTGTGTTTGTTTTTTTCTTAATTGCATTTGTAGGAACGGATCAAACTATCCCCAGGATTTCTATAGGCGAAGCACTAACTAATTCTGAACAGTTTGTATGAATTTATGAGAGCAAGCTATTTAGAGCCGAGGACTAAGATTCAGGACTTCTTGTACCGATTTAAAGCTTGGCCTGCAATTTGCTAAATGACAATGGACAATGCCCCTAGGGCTTGCCTACTCGATTTTTGCACCGCTTAAAAAGATCACGGTTGGCCTAAATGAACAGGTACAGCCCTTTAGTGTGGGTGCAGTTGTGCCAATAGAGGCATTAAGCATCACCGGGTTGCGGGCAAAGGTATATTTGGAGCCGTTTCAAAAAGGGAACTGCTGATTGCAAGTGGGGAGCAGTTATTAGGCTCTAACAACTGCATAGGCACAAGCTGGGAGTGATAACAAAACTGCTTCATATTTAACTCTGGGAGAAGCAATGTTAAAAGTTGGAGCTGTTTTGTTTGGAACAAGGAGTCCCTTCCCTCCTCTCTTGCCCGTACCCATAAATGTGCCACATACGAAATTATTAGTTGAGATGTTTATTATTTTTTTTTTTAAAGAAAAAAAATTGAGAGAGAGATAGAGAACTGGCTAAAAAGGAGAGGACAGCAGTATTAAGTTAAAAGGGGAAGAAAGGCCTGGCTGGAGGGATGCTACTAGTGAAAGTATGGCTGTTAGGACCAATCTCATTTTCATTACTGCTTTTGGCATCAAAAGTAGGAGCATGGAAAGGGAATTTTTGATGGTACAAAGTTGGAAGTCTTTGCTTGTATTGTCACAGGCATGACCTGCATGTCTAGAGGAGGGAGGAGTGGGGGTGAGGGCAGGTCAGAGCTCAGTGGTTACTAGCCAGGAGGCACAAGCCTGGAGCCCAAGAGCTGGGGACCCAAAAGTTTGGCAAGAGGTCCAAGCAGGAACCAGACTTGGATGTCAGAAGTGAGGCAATCAGGAGCCCTGAGGTGAAGGCAGAGGAGCCATATGCCTTTAGTGCCCACAGAGCACTGCAAAGGCTACTGCTTATATGCCAGCAGCCACATCAATTCAGTTTAACTGGGACCAGGTGAGGGGACTCAACCAGTCTAAACCAAGCAGTCAGCGGGCTTGTCGGTCTGCCTGCTGCCCCACACAGAAGAGGACTGGAATATCATTCAAGAGAACTAGATAACCTTGAGGACTAGAGTAACAGAAATCAGATGAAAATTAGTCATATGCATTGCAAGAACACATACTTAGGGACCTTCCAATGATGACCAGGGAACTCACCAGTTGCACATAACAGGGGAGGAGAGCAATGCAGCTGACCTCAAGAGGACAAGTCACCGGATGTCCTGCAGCTACAAAACACAACAAATACCATCCTAAGATGCAGCCCGTAAGGCATTTCCAGAAAGCAGAGAAGTGTACATCATTGGACAAGGCACTGGAGAGATCTCACCTGGAATCCTGAGCACAGTTCTGGTCACCCATGTTCAAGAAAATGAACCCAAGCTGGAATAGTTGGGACAATCTTATCAGAGGAGACTAAGGCCTTGTCTATGCCGCAATAATAGCAAGGTGCAGCCAAGACAGTCCTGAGCTTGCTCCACCCACTAAACCTGCAGGCACTGCCAAATGTGGAAGTTCAGTGTTGACGCTCCTCCAGGCTCCTCTCCAGAGGCGCTCAAGCGTGTTGGAGACCAAGGATCAAAGACAGCCACAAGCGACGTGCCATTAAACAGCCTCGCCAGGGTTTGGAGCATGGCTGGTTGAACTGCCCATGTTTGGTTCCTTCAAGGTGGGAGGGTACAATATTATTTTGATGTCAAGTGATGCTGCCATAATTAAATCTTCCCCGCTGACATCGTTAGAGATGAAAGTTTGTGCACGCGCATAGAGGCTCATTTTAGCACGCAGCATGGCCTCCCAGGGGAGAAGTGTCCCAGGCCAACCTCTGCTAGCACCTTCCTGAAGACAAATGAACTCACCCCTGCACCTTGATTACCCTTGCTCTGCATGAAGAATATTTTTCAACTAACTTGGAAAAAAAATCCCATCTTATCAAAACCAAAGCTATTTATGGGAAAGTTGTTTAGTTATTAATTCATTCTGGTTTAAAAAAAAAAATGGGAGAGGGGAGAAAGGTGACAAAGCTGTTGAAACACCCTGCTTTAATTTAAAAATGTGGCTTTTCAGTTCACAATTTTGTTTAGAAATCATCCAACTGATAAAAATTTAAAAGGTCAAAATGAAGCATTCGTTTCATTTAGCTCAAATCTAATCCGTTTTCAAATTGTTTACTTGCACACCCTTGAGAACGCAACTTTTCATACCAATTTGGAATGAGAAAGTATTTCCACTCCAGAGAGTTATTAAACTGCTGGTTATACTCACTAGTATTTGATTATTAGGTTAATTAATGGCTTCCAACATATTGTATGTCTTCTCATTTTCAAAACCATTTTCTTCTTAAGCTAAGAATAACTAAAGAACTTTTTAAACATTTTATTAAAGAATAAAAATCATTTCCTTAGGAGGGAGGGGGGAAAAAAAGGAAACAAAACCCAAATTCAACCCACAAGGAAGTTTAGGAACGTAAGAAATAAATGCTAATTAGGAAATCTGTTATTTCAAGTTCTAATTTAAAAAAAAAAATAAAAAAAAAGCATCAAACCAAACAGAGTTCTCCATCTTGGCTTGATTACATGGTAGTTAACTGCCATATTGATGCTGGAAAGCAATTTGTTACTTAGTGCAATGCTCCTAAACGTTATCACTGGAGACATCATGTGGATCAAACAGGAAGTTTTCTGGAAATGTGGTTACAAAGCTGAGGATCTAAAATAATCTTCAGCTCCAGGATTGCTTTTGCCACCATGTCACTCATAATGACTTAATTAATTTATGTGATCCGCTTAGCCCTCAGAAGAGCACACCTTAGAAATTCTTCTGTACACTTACTCGTATTTATTTAGCCAAAGAGCTCATTATGGGTAGAAATGCCGCTGTGGTTTACAGGGAAGCCTGCAATTAAAAAAAAAAAAAATTTTTTTAAAGATAACAAAGTAGATCTGCAGCAAGCTCAGGCTATACTTCTTATGAATTCTAGCCTTTGTCCAGTGTTTTAAGAATACAAATGACCATAAATCTGCATGTAATAGGCCAAGTGATTATTCCCTGGTTTGAAAAGCTCTTGGCTGGTGTGTGGGCATGGTGACCCAGATCCTGCATGCCAGTCTGACATTAGGGGGGATGTCCAAGAGGGAAACTAGAAGAGGGTGGAGGTGGCGGGGGGGGGAAATGAGTGACAGGAAGGATGTAGGGTAAACGGTCTGAACCATATGTTCTGATCTAGCATGAAATCCTATGGACATAATCACTCACTAGTACATACCTTCATTCAGTATAAGTTATGAGCAGCATAGGGGTTGCCCAAGTCAAGGAGTGGTAACTGGTGTTCTGACAACCCCTTCAATTTCCTGTTGGCCATTGTTTCCAGTCCACCCCAAATACAGCTACTAAAACCATTATTTCCTTCCATTCCTTCCTTTCCATTCCAATATCATATAATTACCTTTCCCCATATTTTGAACCAGCTTCCTCTCCTAATCGTTTTCTCATCAGACCCCGAGCATGCCCATGTCAGGTGCCTGGCAGGCGAACAAAAGGGAATCTTTCTCTGAAGGTTGTGCAGGGGGTTGGGAAAACTTGCAGCCCAATGGCTGGAGAAGTCCTTGGCACATTTAGACATCACTTTGCAAGGAGGTAGGGAAGCACAGGCAGAGGTCACAGATCCAACGTTTTCTTGATCAGTGGAGCCTCTCTCTTCCTATGCTAGCCTCCTCTAAAATCAGCCTCATTTTTGCACAAAGAATGTGCACCTGTTCCACTGCAAAGTGAGCCCTTTATATGTGGAGCTGGATTTCCTCTGAGAGCCCAGTTACCCAAGTGTTCATGAAATATTTGAATGCTACATGTGGAGAATCTATAGGACTTTGCACCAAACCCTTCCATGACTTATTCTAAGGAACTTCTAAAACTCTTACTTGCCTTTGAAGGCTTCCATGTCTAAGAAGGCAGGCCACTCCATTGCAATTATAGAGTTGGAGATCAGTTGTGTTAATGACACCAAAAAGAGTTCCCACAATTTTTTGCATTCACAAAACTGAAGGTGCAAAAAGGAAAAAAAAATGGTGGAAGATGAGCCAATAATCGGGCTCATATTCAGGTCTTCATAGTGGGAGTGGAGGACTTTCCACTGCAGTAAAATGTTATGAATCAACCTTCTCTCCTTTCCATTAGAGGCAAATTCAAAACGAGTTACTTGATCCTTTCTGCAAATCACTAAAATCATTTTTGCCACTTAGCCATCCTCTGCCAAGATCCTTTAAGGCAACTGTCCCCTCCACATAGTTGCTGAACTTCCACACCATCCAGAGAGCTATTCCTACCCCTGCCTGGGAGTCCCGTCTGCTGCCACTGATCAAGGTTCACGGGCTCCAAACATGCAGAGGTTTTTGCTTTATACAGCACGGTGATACCAGAGAGTAAAGCATGTCCCTGATGTCAGTGGATGTTTTTTACAGGCTGAATTTGACATACTGTGGGTGCATCTACATGTGCAATTAATGAATAAACTCTGGTGCAATTTGAGCTGGAGTAAATTAATCCCGATATCCCCATCTACACATGCATTTAAGTGCATTAATTTACTCCACAGTCAGATAGTACCCGTGTCTGACAGGACTATCCGAAGGTGCAGTAAATTAGCCTACGCTGGCCCAATTGCCGTGCACGTGTAGAAAATGATGCTTTACTGTGCAGTAAATCAGTATACTGCGCAGTAAAGCACACGTGCTCATGTGCCCAGTTTGGCACAAGAGCCATCTCTAACTTTTTCACACTGAGGTACATTTAAGGTGCGGGTTTTGCTGTCCTGTACAAAGCCCAGATGCCTTGCTAGAGAGGGGTGTTAGCAAAATAAACATGTAATTCTTATTCAGTGTCAGAAGAACGCGAGAGTCTGTTACTAAAGGGATCAACAAAGCACAAAGAAATGGAGGCACTTGCCAGGAGTCAGGGGCAAGTGACTGTTGTTGTCTTTAGGTTCAAAGTGTGCCCTCTGCCACCCTCCTGACCCTGCCATATTACAGGCCAAGACACAAGAAATATGATTTAAAAGAAGGCCAGCTGCAGCTGCCCCAATTCACATGCTCTCTCCATTAACCTAGATCAGACAACAAGAATCTTAAGTAGGCTCAGGATATAAACCTATTTTTTAAACAGCGAAGACAGGGGTGTTTCCTTCTTTTTGCTCATCTGTAAAAAGCAGGGACATTTCCTAACAAAGGAAGTTATGCAGCCTCTGGAATTGCTACATTAGAAAGAAAACAAGGGACAAAAAATTCACTGGGTATGCTTAGTGTAGTTCTGTTTTGCAAGGGGAAGCAGGAGTTGGGCTTAAAAAACATAAACACCTTGTCCTTCATTTGGTTGGCTATTATTTTGACATTACCCATCTCCCCTGGCCTACAGCAGGGTATTTAAAGGTATTTCGATAGCTAAAAGAGAAAGATTAGAAGTCTACTGGGATTTTCCCCAAGGATTCTTGGCATTTTTGAGAATCTCACATCGGTCTCTTTCTGGATCATTAGGTGTTCAAGTACCTTTAAATAACTTTCCCTTGCTTCTTTTTCCTACCAACCATTTATGTCTCAAATTACCACCCTGGCTCTTCTCCAGTGAAGGCCCAGGCTTGCAATTCATTGTTAATCCAAACCAAATATTTCCCAGAAAGGCCACAAAGTCCAAAATCTACTTTGGGCCCAAATAGAGCATAGCGCCCAGTCAAGCACTTTCACCAGTAAAGCAGGTTCTCTCTGAAAGCCAGACTACTAGACCAAAAAGGATAAATGAAATACAGAATAAGCCAAAGCCAATGGGATTGAGGAGTTTTGGGCTCCTATAGTACCCAAAAACAGATATTCTTGAAAGAACTGGACTTCCTTGTGCCTTCAATTCTCCAGCATTAACAAGGCAAGAAGTGTCTCGGACGGCCAGGGCCGACTCGAGTTACGCTCGTACGTCAGGGCGGGCTGGTGAATGGAGAGGCAGACACAACTTATTGGTTGCAAAAACTTTACTCACGCCCCTTGCAATCACGACGCAGGTGGTCCGGTCGTCGGAACAACCACACGAGTTGTTCCAGCTGGCGGGGCCCAAGCCAGTTAATCCGTCTGCAATTCGAAGCCGGCGGGGAAAGGGGTACGTCGGGGTTGCGCTCGGTGACGGGAAGAAAGATCGATAGGTGATCAGTCTATCGATCGGCAGCTGCAAGTCAGATAACTTCAGAGGCACTCTGCAGCGTGCTCAAAGCTCTTCGACTTGGGCGGAAGTCGCACGGAATTTTAAACAGCCAGCGAGCCAATTACTAGCCGCCACGTGTGAATAATTTAGCACTGGCCAACAGCGGGGCACAAATTTGCATCCGACTAGCGGGAACTCTTTGCACCGTGCATTTCTGTGCTGCAAAGAAGAAATGCATCCTGCAAAGGAAACTGCAAATTGGCGGGAACTCTCTCCTACACGCGGGTTCTCAATTGCAGCAGAACACTCTGCCGTGCAAAGGAGCTCTCACGTGGCCAGGAAATTCCATAGTGCCGAGGCACAAAAATCACTGGGTTGTGACAAGAAGAATACCAACTACAGCATGGCGAGTGAGCTGGGAGAATAATGGGTTGGTTGGGTCAGCAGGCAGAGACAGAAACCTGCTAAAGACTTCAGTTTGGGCCAAAAGGAAGACAAAACTTTTCAACAAAGCAGGCACTTTTCTACTTAAGATCATAAGAATTGCCATTTGCTGGGCCCAACCATCTTGTCCGGTACCCTGATGTGTCACAGTGGCAGAGAGTAGATGCTGAAAGGGAGAGTGAACTGGTATGACCAGGGTTTTTTGTTTTTCCTGCCCACTGTTCCTCTCTCACTTGCAGCCTCCAGCATTTCAGGCTTAGGAAGTACTAATTCAGAGGATATATCCCTAACTCCTGTGCTCAATAGCTACCGATGCCCTTTCCTCCAAGAATGTGTCCAATCTCTTTTTGAATCTAGCTAAACTGTCAGCTTCCACAACCTGTAGTGGCAAAGAGCTCCAAACTTTAATTACACTTCCTTGTGTTTGTTTGAAACTTGCTACCTACTAGTTTCATTTATGATCAACTTTGGATCAGCCCAAAATGTATTATTTCAACCCCAAAAGGTCAAGGTCTATTTGCAGATTATTTAATCTTTCCAAGACCTCTTTAAAAAAAATTTCCATTGTGAAACCAAAGGTAGAAAAGTTTCATTTTGAAAACAAAGTATATTTTCAAAAACTTTCCTTCTTTGATTACTTTGGCTGAATTTCAGAAGTCATTCTGGTCTCTCTGAAGCTCAGATTTTTGGCAGATCTACTACTTGTTGGGGGAAAAAAAGCTTACCTCAACAATGACCACCATCCAAAAACCTACTCCTGAAACACTTCTTAACTCATAAAAGATCAGACTTGCTCGTTTCTCTTATTCAAATTGGAGGAACCGATATAGGCATATCCATCCAAGCCTTGGTAGCTAAACATTATGCTTGTTGGCCCGAGTGCTTTTTGGTACTTCATTTCCTTTGCTAATAGTTGGCATTACATCCTTAACGACTAGCACACATGGTGGTATCGCATGCAAATAAAAATATCAACATCTTGGTGGGCGGTGGAAAGGAACAAGTCCAGACTACAAGGTACTCTGAATTAAATGAAGTAGAGAACATATGTGGGATGAATGCTGAAATTAAACATAAAGGCAGAATGCTTTAATAGGATGTGAAATGAGATGCTGAAGCAAGTTCAGTCTTGCAGCTGATTTTCCAAATCAAACTTGGTCAGATTTTTATTCTTCTCTAGCCAGTGATACTTATGCAAATCTCTGCCAACAGACATAGGCACAATTTCCAGCACATGCACCTTTTAAACCAGTTGTTCTCAATGTGTTTTGCAGCAGGACCCACTGGTAACCATTGATGGCCAGTCCTGACCCACTGCCCCTCACTCCTGACCCTCTACTCCCCACCCCCAGGCCTCATTCCCCACTCCCGACCCTCTACTCCCCACCCCAGTGTGTGGGGTGGGCAGGAGGCATTGGGGGCCTCAAGCAGCTCCTTTCAGGCTGGAACTCTGCCCGTTTTAAAGTTTGCCGATCCATTTCTAAAGTTTGTTCGTGACCCTTTCATATATTCTTCTGATCCACTTTTGGGTGGTGACCCACGGGTTGAGAAACACTGTTTTAAACCATGTAACATGCCAGTATCTTCATCAGCTGTTTGCACCTACAAATTACAGATGCATCAGTGTGTCCATATCAAAACACAGACATTTGTATGTGAATGGGAACCTGCCTGAACCATACCTGGCATTTATAGAATACAAAAAAAAAAAAAAATTGATATAGCTTCTGTTAAAAAGTTTATTATGGCCCCGATTCTGGACACAGGAACATAGGAAGGTAGGGCTGGAAGGGACCTCATAAGGTCATCTAGTCCAACCTCCTCCTCAAGGCAAATTATCCATGACTAAGCCATCCCATCCAAGTGTCTGTCCAACCTGGTCTTGAAAACTTCCAGGGATGGAAGATCCACCACTTCTCTAGGTAGCCTGTTCCAATGCTTGACTAACCTCATAGTCAGAAAGTTCCTCCTAATTTCCAACCTAAATTTTCCCTGCTGCAGCCTGAAGCCATTGCTCCTAGTCCCATCTCCTACAGCCACACAGACAAGCTCATCTCCATCCTGTCTCTAATCAGTCTTCAGCTGCCTGAAGGGTGTTATCAACCCCCACCCTCCCGCTCACCAGTCTTCTTTAACCCAATTTTTTTCAACCTTTTCTCATAAGTTTTGCCTTCCAAGTCCCTAATCATTTTTGTTGTTCTGCTTAAAAGTTTAGTACTCTTTCCAAACTTTCCACACATCTCTTGAAGTATGGGCAGCAGTCCAGGTGAGGCCTTACCAGTGCCAAAAAGATCAGAAGAATCACTTCCCTCAATTTGTAAGCAAGTGACACTCCAGTTGATACAATCTAAGATGCTTCTGGCTTTCAGGGGGGGGGGGGGGGGGGGTGATAAG
>NW_005842046.1:1190312-1216375 GCF_000455745.1 Alligator sinensis
GGGGGGGTGTTTGCAATAAGAGCACATTTTTGGTCCATCATAACCCCCAGGTCTTCTGCACTCCTGCAGCGTAGACAGTCGTTCCCCAGTCTGTTGTACAAGTGATTATTCTGTCCAAGCGCAGGACTTCACCTCATTCTTGTTAAATCTCATCTGGTTGATTGCAGACCATTGCTTCCACCTATTTAGGTCAATCTGGATCCTAGCCCTACTCGCTGTAGCATCTGCAACTTGGTGTCATCTGCCAATTTGCTAAGCATGCTTAGGTCCTTTGCTGAATGGGGTTTAAGTTTGCCCCAAAGTGCCTAAATGCACAGATGTTTGACTTCCCCAGCCATTTCTGACAGAGTAATTGCTATAGTTTCCATCCTGCATTTGAAGCCTGAAAGAGGTTGTTGAGGCACTGAAGAAAATAAGGTGCTGTTGGAGGAGACCTGATCCCTGACCTTTCCTCCAGAAAGTCTATTAAGCCAGTGAAAGGCCAAGGGTATTGGGGATATTTGCCAAATTGAGGGTGCGTGCATGCACACTCCACCCTGCACAAGATGGTTTCATTTGGTTTTCCAGTCCATGTGAAAAAAAAAAAAGGGGGGAAATCAGCAAGAGATGTGTGCTAGAGCCAGGCACCAAATACTGATGGGTGTTACCGTCTTACCTTCTTCTTTCACCTCCATCACCTGCTGACTCCAGGACTCCACTGGCCAGGCATTAGAGACAGGGATACAGTTTGCTCATGGTGTAACAATGGTCTTTGCAGCACTGCCCAAGACATCACGTGGTCAAGAGGCAGATACTTTTCTGCCCTGCTGCATTTTTGCAAACTGTGTTGGGTCCATTGTGCAAAGCAGGACAAGATTATCCCTGGTGGCAGGTGGTCACACCTCAGGCTAATGTGCATGGCTCACTCCCGAGCACTCCTGACAGGTCATGACTTAACAGAAGTCAAGCTGGAAGTAACCACTTTACTGAGGCAGCATGAATTGCCAATGCTATTATTGATTTGAGTAGGAACCATTCTTCCTCCATCAAATTCAAGTCACCTATTCCTCCCATGTCATTTCTCTTAAGCATCATCCCTTAGTAGAGGTCACTTGTGAACCATTCAGTTTTAAAAGGTGAGTGACTGAAGAGGTGAGAATAAGAAATAAAGCAATAAACATCCTCCTATACATTTGTGCAAAAAAGCACAGTGCCTTGCCTCTTCCCAGTGAAGGTGCAGAGAAAAAACAGGGAGACTGTGGGGGAGGGAAGCGACAACCTCTGGAGAATACGTTGTTTGCAAGAAAATGTAGAGCGCTGGATCTGCTGGTAATTACAGGTGCCCTCATTATGCCAATATTCGTGCCAAGTGGGAATGAATCCAGGAGAGGGGTCTGTCTTTCCAGAATTCAATATTTCTTCTGAGTGTGATATTATGGCAGAAATATGCTGCTGAATTGAGCATTTGTGAATATGCATTAAATCTCACACCAGTAAACATAACAGGCTGTTTAAAAGTACTAGGGATGGGGGAGAAGGGGATCTTGTTTAATCCAAACCCTGGAGAAAAAAAGAAATGTATGCCCAGCCCACCCAATTAGAAATGCCTCCAAAATAAGCTATTGTTTTACCATTCTTTAATTTTTTTAAATAAAAGTTGAACACCAGAAGAAAAATGAAAGATAGGCAAATGATTCCATTGTGGGACCCTCTGCCGACATATCACTGTGTAGCCAAAAGATTCATTTTGCACCAACTAAGCAGTAGTTTTCAAACTTTTTGTTCATTTGCAGATGCCTAAAAGAAAATTCTGAATGGAGGTGCAGTGCGGACCCCTTTGAACTGTAAGTGTGGGCATTCACATACTTTTGATTGATCCTAGTCCTCTTTCGTGGACCCCTTAGACACAATCTGAGAGCCCCCAGGGGTCCACAGACCACAGGTTGACAACCACTGGATTAAAGCATGAAAATAAAAAAAGCCACCTTCAGATAAGTCTTGGGAGCTCCTAAAAGACCTCAAGCAGTGATGGCAGTAGTAAGTAGTGATGCATGCTACACGCAGCAGGTCTAGAGCTGCAATTGCAACCAGCTTGCCATGAACTCCTTCCAGCTGGCTCGTTTCAAATCCTGCTCAGAAGGTGAATGAGGGCCTTCTGTCTCCCTCCTAAATGACACCCATGTTGCTTTGATCCACAGTAGATACTTAACTTAGTTTTAGCAGGGGTTTGTTACCATTACCAGCAGACTAAAAACGTAGTCCAGTGTATACAGAGAGATGAAACTCCTCATAATTACCAGTAATGCACTAAAAGTGACTAGTAATACTACTAATGAGAAACATTGTACACCCATTTACTTATCCTAGGGCCCTAATTTGCTGGGTACACTGCCTCTCTGCTTCAGAAAAAAAAAACACCAAACCCCCCCGCCTCCCCCCCCAAAACAGAAAAAACCCCAAACTCAAGGAATCAGTTTTCAAAAGTCATAAGGGTTTGGGGTACCTCTATTTTTGGAGATGCCTGGTTTGAAGGCCTGGGTGCCCTCAAACTGGAGTTCATTGCAGTTTCTGATTTTTAACATCTTCTAATTTAGTGCCCCAGAACAGGTGAAGAAAAGCATCCAAAAAAGTTTTGCTGAACTGAACATCCAAATCAGCACTTTACAAAGCTGGACTGCGACTCAAGCAGCCGCATTTCTGAGGCTTATATTGACTAAATAAATAAAAAAAAAAAAAATGTGCTGGCATCATCTGTTGTCATAAACCAGAACTGCAGGTTATTTCCAAAAAGTTCTGAGATCCTGCAGCAGTCCTATCGTGCTACTCCCGCCCTAAAAACCACCCTCCCTCTTTATTTTTTAAAACTGATTTATCTTGTATGGTAGCTCATAATCAGACAGACCTGCCGTGAAAGCTAAGCAAGCCGAGCTTTTAGTGAATACAATGCAGAAGTCTCGTTCTGGACGGAAGGGAAATTGCAGTGATGAGAGACTGCCTTGTAAAAAAAATAAATAAGTGCCGTAGCAAGAAAAAAAAAATAAATAAAAAAGAATGGATGGGAGCAAAAAAGCAAACCAGATCCAGAGGGACCCATTTCAGAAAATACAGTGAGTGCAGAAATAAGTATCTATAACAACAAAATGTACAGGGCTGAGGAGATGATGCGGTTTTTTTCCTTTCCTGGTACTAGCTATTTTCTCTAATTATATTTTCATTTATATGTACAGTATGTTACCTCAGTAGGTCTTCCATTGGCATTTACAAATAGCTCTGATAAAAAGGTCAGTGAATTTTCTAGTCTGGCTTTTCCATGACTGCAATCCATTTAATGGGCAGGCAACATCTCGTCACCTATGAATTAAAGAATGCAGTTCCTGATGAACAAAAAAGTCACATTTTCTCTGTCAAGGAGTTTGCAAGTTTAAGATAAGGATAAAAATGGGAGATTTGACTAGAAGAACCTAAAAACCTAACCCTATTCTGACTTTATAGTGGTGGGGAAGATGCAGATCTCTTTCCGAGCCACATCTGGGATGTTCGGTTTGCCCCAAAGGAAAATAACTCGCTCCCTATTTGCCAGGCTGAGCAGAAGGGAAGAACCACAAAGAGGTCCTTGAACTGAGGTGAAGCTAGTTCAGAGATATAGAGAGAAGCACGTGCATCTCAATCCATCTCTGAATGAAACTGTTCTGCTTAGATTAGCTACATGAGTTCCCTGTGTTGTTATAGGAGTAAAAAAAAGAGGAAATAGGCCTATCAAGGCATCATAGAGCACCTCCTTGAAATTGCAACTGAAAAAGGGTGCTCTTGCTATTTTAATCCTTGCATGGCGCCGGTCTCCATGGAATTGCAGCATCACCTTCCGAAGGCAAAAATATCCACGTCTCTCAGCATGGGCTCAAATCTGAACCTTTTGGTTAAGACCAGGGCAGGTTGGTCCATCACACCACAGAGATGTGCCTTTCTTTCACCCTCTCCAGAAGGTCTCCTGAGTGCTGCTAATCAGAGTTTTAGTTTAGTTTAATTTCTTTGGTTATGGGCCAAAGATGCTTTTGTGCTGCCACTCAGCTTTCATTACAATACACATACGAAGGCCTGAAAGAGCCAAAGAAAATCTGAATGCCACTAGGAGTTTCGGATATCACCCAAAGGTATGCTCAGACTTTGAGTAATGGCTACAATCCTGCCCAGGAAAAGCCATGCCATCCATTTCCAAAGTTGACTTTTTTTTTTTTAACTCTCGGTTCCATGAGCATATAGTAATTCTTTGCAGACTATGGAGAAACAAGCTTTAGTGCTAGTTGACTGAAAGAGCATCTGTGTCCAAGTACAAGCCATCAGAAACATTTTTCTTCAGCAAGAGTATATTTGCATGACATTGTTTTCCAAGTCAGGTTCACAACAGCTGTGGGAGTCATTAGACTAGATTCATGTTGAATATTCAGATGACTTGCTAGTCAGCTGGAAGGCCTCTTCAGAGTGAAAAACACCCACAAGCCAATATGAAGAAGGCCAAGAAACATATCTCCCTGCTGAGTCTCAAGAAGAAATGCACTTTCTGGAAGTCAGCTACAAGTGTGCATTTATTTCTGTATGTGAGAATAGGACAATCTTCTCAGGTAGGAGACAAAAGTTCTCAACTTGTTCCCTAAATGGACCCGCATCTTGGTTCGTTATAGCATGCATTTTTCCCTCCCATTTGTAACAGCCCCAGCCACTTCATCTCCCATTCATAAATGAGAAACATCTTCTGCAAACACTACAAAATAAATCAGAATATATATTTGACATAACCCTTGGCTGCTCCACTCCCATTTCAAGAGAGTGCCCCAACCACTGGGTTACAGCTGTAGACTCCCTCTTACTTTCTTTCATTCTGCCCATGACTCACTCCTGCCCCAGCTTTGGCATGAAAGTTGGGAGTGCTCTCACCTACCCTACTCTATAGCTTGGTAGTTTGGGCATCCTCTTGAGAAGTAGAGTGCCTAAAAATACTTTGAATCAAGCATCTAAGCTTCTGGGAAACAAGGGGTTTAGGGAAGAGCTTGGAGATGCCCTTTGCCTTTTGGTTACTTCTCAGCATCACTGGGCTTTCTGAATTGTCCTTTGAGGCACCTAAGGCTCTTCACTCTGCCTAAGGGACTTAACAAATAACAATGAATGCCTCCTAAGCTTCTTCAAAGTATTTTCATTGGCTGCATGAAGGGATCTTAGGCTCCTAAGCGGGTCATGCTGAGCTGACGTCCTGGGGGACCTGCTCAATAGTTAGTCAGGGTGATACCTCCATCAAGGCACCTACTGATTCCCTTTGAATCCTGGGAAAGAGGAGTTCCCAAATTGCAACGAAGATCCAGTTAGATTTGTGCCTGCATGCATATTCATATCTGTTTACTGGCTTCCAAAGGCAGGCCTTCAAAGGAGTTACCTCCTAACGAACAGAAATAAGAATATAGAGGGTCAGAAGGTAGTACCTTAATCTGACGCATCAGACTCATCCTCCAGAGAGATCAGATAGAGATGATTTTCTATGGTTCCCATCAAGAGACCCTATGGAGAGAACTTTAGGGGAGAAGGAGCTGCTGGGAAAGTCTGAGATAAGAGACTGGCAGGGCCCCAAAAAAGAAGGAGACTCAGCTGAAAAGAATCAGGAATGACTGGGGGTAGAGAGCAGAGAGAGAGAGAGTCTGCAAAGACTCTAGCCTAGAGAATTGCAGAGGAGGACTTTAAATGCCCTGTTCAGGACTGATAGGACTGCTGAGCTTTGGGAAGTGTTGAAAAACTGGTGAGCTTGGAAAATTTTGGATTGGAGAATAGTAGGGGCACCAGCTGTGAAGGACTGACTGACTGAGGAAGGAGACATGCTGAGCTGGTGGAAGTTCAAGCCCTAACGGAAGACTTGACACCCAATTTACATAGGTTCATAGATTTGTGAGGCTGGAAGGGACCTCGGTAGATCGGGTCCAGCCCCCTGAACCTGGCAAGAAAGACAAATGGGAGTCAGGTGACTCCCAGCAAGGTGATCATAAGTCTCCTCTTGAAGATTTCCAGGGTAGGCGATTGCCCCACCTCTGGAGGAAGCCTATTCCACAATCTGCACACCCTAACTGTGGAGTAGCCCCTTAACTACTCAGTATTTTATCTGTAGCAGTTAAATAGCCCCTTAACTACTCAGTATTATGTCTGTAGCAGTGGCAATGGAATAAGCCAGGCCAACAAACAAACAAACCTGAACATGGAACAGCATGGAGATTGCAAATGCATCAACCTTTGCTAAGACATAACCAAATATTGTATCCTTTCTCCAAGGAAAACGGAGGACTCTTCTGCCTGGTCTGTATCAGGATAGCCGATTGATCCGACCCACCGTTAAGCAGGCTGCACCAGTTCTGCATCCACAAATCAATTCACTTCTTGACCACCATTTTTAAATGCTTCTCCTCACCCTCCTTAAGGTGTGGAGGTGAGACCACTTAGTCTTTCCTGCTGTCTCTACTCCCACTGGCTCACTCTTCATAGTTTCTCACAACCCTGGGAACTTGGAATACAGAAGATTATGGTTTCAGCCAAGACTGGAGCTCTCGTGGGTCAGCACCAAGATCCTAAACGCTTCTCGAATTCCTTGGAAGGCGTGCCATCCATGCTGCCATGTAGTTCAGTGGAAAGAACGACAGTGGCACCAGTCTTTCAAGTGAACAAAACACACCCATTTCACTGGCTGCTGCTAGTTGTAAAAGGATTCTCTAGCCTCTTTCAACGTGGAAAGCGTCCCTTAAGAGGCAAGTATAGCCCAAATGGTCTCCATTTCTCTATGGAGGCGTTATTGCCGAAAGGCAAAGGCAAAAAGGGCTAGGTATCAGGGACTGTTTTATGATCGGTTCACCAAGTAGAACGGCTGCTTTACTAAGAGAGAAGGTTGTCTGCAGTACAGATAATCCCACAAATGTTTGGTCATACCTGCTACTTCATTTTAGTGTCACCTGTCACTAAGTAGGACACTTTCCAAAACTTTCAGAGAGAGGAGGTTAGCCTTCTAAGTCTGAAGTGCACTCTAACAGGCTCTTGCATCGGGTACCTGAATCCAAGACGGGCTTCATGGCTGTGTTTTCCATTCATAACCACATTAATGCATCAAGAAAAATAGTACAGGCTTCCTACAACTGCCAGGAAAACGATACAAATATGTTAACGTGTCAGTCCTGTCAATCTGCCCCCAGGAATAATAATTGTGGTTTAAGTAAATGTAAGAGGCAGGTATCCAGGTTGTAGCCGTATTGGTCTAGAGGAGAAAGCAATCAGGGCTTATAGTAGAGATGATCTCTTTTATTAGACCAACAAGATTTTTTGCAAAAGCACAAAATTTAACCAACAAACAAAACAGGAAAAGCCACATGTAATTTTTTTACCTGGAAAAGTAATGCCATTCATGTTCCCCACTGGAGTTTATTATAAGTAATAATTCCAGTCCATTTTGCAGCAAAATTAATAAGCCTGCCTGTACCACAAAGAAGATTGTTTTCCCAGTACAACAGAAACTGCAGAAGCATCACTGAAGACAAACATCGATTACAGTAGGTCTACAGAAGGCATTATTTTTGCTTTAGTTGGGAGCTGGAGGGAGAAAATAGGAGAGTGGAGCTATTTTCCAGCAAACTATAACGTCTTTGGCAGTATTATGGGTTGTAAACAGGTGCATTAAGAAACAGAAGTTTAAATATGTATGCATAAACCTCTCTGAGTTCTTTAGAGCTACTGAACCAGCTTGGAAATAAATAAAAATCACAGCCAAAATGGCCATCCTCAAAAAGATCTCATTACAACTTCCACAATGAGATGGGACAATCTTGTGGTTCTGACTAAAACATCAGAAAATATCTAGGGCTAATTCTGAGCTTTTCCAAAGACTCCTTGTGTAACCCTACCCGAATCGCATAGAGCCAGATTGTTAAAAGGTACTGGGGTGCCTAGGTCCTAGTCATTTCACCAGGGGTTAAAAAGCTTAAGAGACCTTACATTTCTGACAGTGTTTCTCATCTGTAAAATGGGGATAAGATCACCTTTCCCCTGGCCTTGATCCTCTCTTGCAATTTACATTGTAATTCCCTCAAAATGGAGATTATCCATTATTATGTATTTGTAAACTACTTGGCATAACGGGACTCCCGACCACGCTATACTGATGACCAATAATAATGGAGGCTAGGGATAAAAGAAGGGGGGAAATGTCTGCCATACTCCAACTATTATCCTGAGTAAAGCTTCCAGGGCCAGGGCCCCCAGGGCAGCCCCAAGACTGCTTTACACGACAAAACCAACTGATTTAGGACTTCTTTTTGCTCCTTTTCCATAGCGCTCATCAGTTATGGGGCACAATGGGAACTCTGACCCCTGCCCCACATAGTTCTTTAAACCTTCGATTCTCCTCAACTACTTACTTTTGTTTTATAATCTTTAAACTGTCAAGAAGCTTATGACCCTTATGTTTAATTCAGTAATATATTTTAATAATGGCTCCTTTCTAGACAGAAGCCTTGAAACACCCAGTCCAATAGATCTTAATTCAGTATAAACTCTCTCTTGATACATTCATGAATATCTGAATACCATGGAGGGGGTCCAATTAGCATAAATTGCTGGAGAATACTCAGATGCCAGCTCTTCAGAGTAATCCGGACTTTTAAAGTGTAATGAGATGGGGCAATGCAAAGCCTTGGGGTGGAAGCATGTTTGGAAACAAAATATCTGCAAATGAAATGAGCTATTCAATCCACAAAAAGGGGAGGGAGGAGGAGAAGACGACATCACTTTTCAGTCCTTTTAGTCCAATTAACACAAAGACTTCCCCGATTTTGCTTTCAATCAAGGACATGAAATTCAGTTCTGGGTATTATCTGTGTTCTTAACTAGTCTCGATGAACGTGCCCTTAGATTCCAGTTAGCATGGAATCCCCATGTATTTGGTGCCATGAAACCAAACTGGCTAAAGCACTGGAACATGCAGTTATGCAAAATGAGTTTCCTTTAGCAGGGATGTCAGATTAAGTGATCTAATAGCCATAGGGGAGGAGAATCCAACTCACTACAATCCTAGTTTCTGCAAAACATGTTTCATATAAAAATATAAATACACAATGATGTGGTAACAAGATATTATTGGAACTCATTTGAGATAAACTCAGTCAGGCCTTCTCCATCCTGAACAATGCAACTATACCAAATGCCCGATGACAGAACTGTTATACCGCAGTATTGTGCATGTTCCCTATATTTCAATCATGAAGACATTAATAAAAATTATTGAAATCGTAGCTAATCCTTTATTTTACTCCTTATATATAGATTCATAGATTGTAGAGTCGGAAGGGACCACAATGGATCATTGTGTCCGACCCTCTGCCCCTGGCAGGAAAGAGGACTGAGGTCAGATGACCCCAGCCAGCTGACTATCTAACCTCCTCTTGAAGACCTCCACATTGTAGTTGAGCTGCTCAAACGTTGATCGGTCTTAGTGCTAGCTTGACTGTGGAGCAGACACACCTTAAGGCTAAAAACCTTCTCTGACTTTCCCCCAACTGCACAGTTGTGACTTGCCACTAGAGGGCTGGTGAGCAGGGGCCGGACTAGGAGCTACAGCTGTGACTTGCCATGAGAGGGCTGGTGAGCCCGGACAGGCTTCTGCCCCTGCTCCAGGTGGGGGTGTGAAAGATTGGTTGGAGAAGTGGGGAGCAGAAACATGAAGCTAGAGAGACAGAGAGTTAATGGAATGGGGTAAGTAATGAAATGAGAGGTAAAAAGGAAATGGGAGCGGTGGGGGAGTGAAATAAAGGAAATCAGCCACTAAAGGATAAAATAAGGAGTACAAAAGGAAATAATTTAAAATAAAAAGAGGAAGTCAACAACTAACAAGATCTTATGTCTTAATAAATTGGGATTGGAGTATGGGGGATGCTGGTAGTACTTCTCAGGGTGGCTAGGACATGGGAGTGGTGAGGGAAGGTGCTTTTGGGGGAGCTACTACCCCTGCCCCAGGAAGAAATCCCCAGCTCATAGTGACTTGATCCAACCCCCTACTTTGTTTCCCCCTGCACTCCCCATAAACCCTACTGCTGGACCCATCCATGCCTTGAGACCTGGCTAGCTGGTATGTGCTCTACAGGCTATTTGCATGGGGTTGCACCCTTGCAGGTGGGAAAAATTCACCACCCTCAGGATGGGAGGAGTTGTCCTGGTGCCAGACCCACTCCCTGGGCAGTAGAGTTCAGGGGGCAGAAAGTCTGTCCACACAGAACAGGAGGGGAGGGGAACACTGCATCCTGGGATGCTGGAGGACTGCAACTTGGGAGGCTCATATATGGGGAGCGGCCACACATTAATGGAACACGAGATAGGTAACACGGAACAAAAATAAATGTGTCTGGAGTGGCATAAACTTTAAAGTACCTAAAGTGTGATTAAAACTAGTTTCAGGTGTTTCTGCATGATCAACCCAAGAGTTAAGAGCTCCAGAAGCTTCCTAAAAATTAACGTGCAACAAGACCCTTATGTAAAAGACAAAAATGCTACAACCTGAATAATTAGAACAAGCCCCTGAAAGAGAACATTAAAATCCTTGCTTTTCTAAAATAAAATGATACTTCAGTAGATGTACCACTACTACAAATAATAGGGAGAACAGGAAAAAAATAGTCTGCAAAATGTAATGGAACAATCTAAAGTACTTGGTTAGGCAGCATGGTTAAAAAACCAATTTTCAGTCTAGCAGGCCACAAATGTGAAATAAATTCCCAATACAAAAATCTTTCAGATGGAAATTGCATGAAATGAGTGATACTTATTCATGGCCACAGCAAGTTGAAGGAAACAATAATAATTTATAAAAGTTTTTATATTATTTCCACACAACCCAAAAACATCTGATTTCTAAATACATGATCAATAGCTGTCTCTAGCCAACCTGAAGTGCTTGTACAGCTTCAGACAGGTAATTACTTATAGTGACTGGATGCTGAACAGATGCATCCAGGAACACTAATGTCAATGTCTTTATTTTATTCCACCCCTTTTGGTTATTTCAGAGCTTGGCATTAGAAAGCTGCTTTTTTCCCCTTGGTAGACACAATTCAGACAAGAATTTGCAAGCCAGTTATACATTTTGGATGCCTAGTTTATTCAAGTTGTCATGGTGATAGGTGAAGGGGAAAATGTACTGAGTGGAAGTGTAAATGTGGTGAGGTTTAAGATTATGTTTTGGAGCCCAAGTAGCACAAACAGAAGACAGGTCCCAGCTTTTCCCATCATTGAAAAGAAAAGGACGAAGAACTTTTAAAAGAGTATTTGGGGCCAGGAGAAAATAGAAGGGGAGTTCTTTCTATATGGATGACAATAAATGAACATCCTTAATCCACTTGTTCTCTTCTACTCCCTAGCTGATCTAATTGTCACTTCTTACTTCTCCTTGCATCTAAAAAGCTGCAGTTGAAGTAGTTTTCCTTTTTTACACTTATTCTTGAAATTCTTTTCCTGATCTCTCTTTCTCTCTGCTCCACTACAGCTTATTTTGGAGTCCATGCTTCAGGCTCCTCCTAACTTAGGTTTCAGTTGGCCATCTTGCCTGACTGACATCTTTGTTTTCTTCCTGAATTTAAGCAGTGCATAAATGTCTGTTATCCCTCTAGGCTACAGGCAGACATTCAAAAAGCCTGCGCCTGAATTAATTCAATCTTTGCAGGTTAGTCTAACCTGGCTAGGCTAAACTAGTTTGTAACTGGAGAGACATCCCAGAAATGCAGGTATATGTTTGCACTGGCTCAGGCTAGAAGCTGGGGGGTGCTAGAGCAGCCCTCCCTTCCCCTTCACAGTGCTGAGCTAAGCGGGGTGTGGCCAGGCCCCAGCCAGTGCTCTGATTAGGGAGGGGTTCCCCCACTCCTGAGCAGCACAGCAGGGAATTGTTAACAGTGTTTATCACCCCATCAGAAAACAAAGCATTAGTTCAAGCTCTTCTTAAACAGCTTTTCCAAGGAAGGAACCAGTCTTCCGCAGTACGAACCACGGCCAGCATGTGGTATGCTAGGGGGAAGTCAGGCAGATGCCTGCACCCTCTGCTGGAGCTTCAGCCAGGGGTCAGAGGGGAGGGGCCGGGCCAGCCCTGCTGTGGCACAGAGAGCCCTGTCCAGCCCAGAGAGCATGCCAGGATGCTGGGGGAGTCTGGTTTAACTGAAACCAGCAAAGGGCCTGGGACAGACATTGCATAAGCCAGTTTGAGCCAAATCAGTTAAGTCTTGATACTCCATTCAACCAGGTTTATCTCAAACCAGTTTCAGCCATTTTCAAACTGGTTTATGCGCACTGAACTTCTGTTCTGTTACAGGTTTAAACCAGTTTCTGACCACTTAAACTGGTTTGTGTGTAATGTCTGTCCCTAGCCCTGGTGGTAGGATTTAAAGGCCAGCTTAAATTCCTACCACACTCCAGTTAAGGGAAACCGTGTGCAAGTGGGACTTACCTTAATTGTAAAGTTAACCCATATCTTAAACTCAAGTTGGCAAAGCCTTAGCCCTTGATCCCTTCACCCAAGAATAATAATTACATGTAGACTGCATTGCCTCTCCTACTGTTACCTCCATTAGGAAGAATGAGTGATAGGAAAGCAAGGAGGCCCGTGCTCCTTGCCCATACTTGTAATAAAGGCCATTATTTGGCCTCATATAATAAATCCATTAATTTGCTAAGTGACCAGTTACTACAGGGCAGTGCCTTGTGCACTCCTGCTGTAAAGACCCAATCTATCTTTAGGGCACGGTAAGACTCATCAAAAATTTTCTATGGACTTAATGAGAGAATATCAAGGTTTTGACCAAATCAAATTTTGTAAAAAACTACCACTTAACTTTCCCTTAGAAAAGATGACATTTTCAATATTGGGACTGAAAACATTCCATTTTTTACTGCTTAAAAATCAGTTTCTTTGAACTTTCCAATTTTAACTCCCAACTTTTCTAGATTAAGTGGGGGGGAAAGTTTTCAGTTTCTAGATCATGAGTTTTAGGCATGATATCAGATTTCTTTATCATCTCTAAATTTAAACTTCACTACTGACAGGGCACCCTATAATCAGGTTTTTTGTACCAAGAAGAATAATGATGAAGTAGTAGTCAAACTCTGGGATAATTACTGCGAAGAACAAATGCATTTCTGAATATGTAGGAAATGTGCAGATTTTTAAAGGGGTCTCTTGCATTTGACTCACATTTTTCCTGTGTGGAGCTAAAAAAGTCAGATACTCGTGGCAAATCATTCTTCACGGACAGTGAACTCAGATATACGGCACTCCCGAGAGAATGGTGCTTTTCATTAAAAGGAAGGTACATTTTAATGAATTGGATAGATTCAGTTGTCTCTGTTGTTTTTTTCCTGGAGCTCAGTCATCCCAGGTGATGAATCAAAATTTGCATTTAAACAGAGGCTGAGTACTCCATTGAAAAGGCATCATGCTCAAAAGCAGGTTTTTCCTATTATTTAGTCTGATTGAAACTTATTACAGCTGTTACAATCTCTTGTTTAAGGGATGGGGAGGTTGTTAATTGACCTAAACTGACAGCTATATTTTTGCACTTGCCGGTAGTGGCTATATTGAAAACTAATCCCAATGCCTGAATTCTGTGGATTGATTCCTGGGCCCTGCTCTACCTGTTTTACACCCTTCCCTTAGTGCAAAGCAGGTGGAAAGCTGCTTCACCTAACTGGTTAGAGGCACAGCAGAAATTCAACTGGAGAGAGAGAAAAAAAGAAAAGAAAAACAAAAAGAAAGAAAGATACAGCTGGACTTTGGCAGCTTCTTTCAACAAGACAAAAATAAAACAATTCAGAGCAGCCTCTGGGTTGCTTTAAACTAACAAAAGTGGCCTAGGGCCAGCCCCAGAATGGGGATATAAAATAGAGCATGGTCAGTACGTGCCATCTACGTGCTAATCAGTCTACTATAGTCATAGAAAAGTACAGAAGATCCTCTAATCCACCCCCGCCCCCACCAGAGGCAAGATCATCCCTATCCAAAACATCTGATACAAATCCCTTATCTAACTAATTAGTAAAACTACACAGTCAGCCTTGACACAGCTGCAAGGCATAACACCCTAACCTGCCACAGGTAAGGCAGGCGAAGAGTGGTAACCAACGTTTTGTTGCTCTGAGGGGTGTTAAAAATATGCTTGAGAGATCCAAGGAAGAGGGTTCCCCCCTCCAAACACAGTCTGTACCAATCTGACCATGGGGTAAAATTCCTTCCTGACCCCAAATGTGGGGATCAGTCTGAGCCTCAGCAGAGGGGCAAGACCCTACAACCAGTGACCTCCTGGTTTAAGTCACAGCAGCAGCAGCGGCACACTCGAGTCAAATTCTCCAGGCTGCAGCCAACATCCAGTGCTTCCAGGGAAGGTGACTCCCCACCATCTCCCGACATGTGTAGCAACAGGAGGGGGGGAAAAATCCTTCCCAACCGCACATGGCAACCAGTAGAGGCCAGAAGCATGGGAAATACCCAGCATAGAGCATAGGCATAGCTTTGCCTAGATCATCCCTGTCCACTGCTTGTCCAACGTCTTCTCAGACATTTCCAAAAATGGTGGTTCCACAACTTCCCTAGGCATCTAATTTCACCACCTCCCTATTTTAACAGTGAAGAAATTTTTTCCTGATAGCTAATCTAAACCTACTTTGCTGCACCTTCAAGCCTGCAGAGTGCAGGTCCACATCCTGCACTCTGCAGCAAGAAAACAAAAGATACCTTTCCCTCTTCTTTATGGCAGCCTTACAGGTATTTCAAGACTGCCATCACATCTCCTCTTAAGCGCCTTTTCCTCAAGTTGAACATGCATATTTCCTTCAACCTCTCTTTGGACAGCTTGCCTTCCGAGACCTGTATTATTTGTCATCTGCCTCTGGACCTGCTCTATGGGACAAATCCTTCAGGATTTTATTCTGGCAAAATTCCCAGTGAAATGAATGGCCATGTCTTTTTGACAACATCTATGCAAAAGAACAAGACAGGAATTCAAGATGCATTGCAGTGTTTATATTCCTTCACAAGCTGTACTTCTGCAGTACAGAGTCTCAAAGTCAGGTTCTTTCCTGCAATTGTGTTTTTCAAATGAGATCCAAAACCTAGGTTCTGAATAATTGCATACGTTACCCAAAGTTAACCAAGGTTATTTTTTAAAGCATAATGGTCTTAACGCATGTCCTTGCCAAACATCAGCTCCGGCAGTTCCATTTTGTCTGCCTAAAATTTCTTCCTTTGTATCAAGTACATTCTCCTTCCTATAAATATATATAGTAGTTGGGATAAAGTTAGATAAACTTCCAAACATAAAGGCCTCTTTCATGCTGACAAAGAATCCCTTGCATTCAAAAGCTTGTCTAACTTTATCCCAGCTACACAGTTGGTACAATAAAAATAAATCACCCTAGGAAATCTGTGCCTTAGAAAAGGTGCCCAGGACAAACAGCAGAGGGATGACCAAGTTATTCAATAGGAAACAATCATGCTCTAGGTCTACAGGGCGATGCCAGAATCCTCTCCTTATAGTAAGTGCCACAACACTGCCATCACCCGATTGTTTAATAACCCGGTGCTCTGGAACAGATTGTTTAAGCATTTTTGCCAGTGAGGCCCCCTCTACATGTTACACTTCAGGCATGATTAACCAGGAAATCATGCCTTAAATTGTGACCCAGCTACACATTCAACCAAGTAACGGCGTGATGAAACAAGCAATAAGCTACAAAGTTATTCCACAAAAAAAAGTGCTATAACTTTGTACCTTGTTCTAATCACATCATCATCATCATCAACTGAGGGGCTCCCACCCACAGGGGTGTACCACCTGCTATCAGTAGCGAGCTCGCAGTGTTGGCAGTGTTGCCAGATGTGGGCCTTGTGGCAGAATGCCATCTCGGTCTCTCCCCAAAACTCTGCTATCTGGCAATTTGGTTACCATGGTCATTGCAGAGGGCAGACACCTCTGACCCCGAGTTTTACCTGAGCTGGATACATTCCTGAGGGAGAAGGGAAACCTGCTTCCTCTGCCTAGGTAACTGGCATCACATACCTGGGTGGGGGCTTAAGCTCCCTATTGTTCTAAGCACTGCAGGGGGGGGGTGCTAGAGCCCCTGCCAGTCTTCCCAGCAACCAGTGATGCATTTCAAATTGGTTGGCTGGCAACCAACAGTTGCTGGGCTTCATTGGATCAGGTAAATGAGGTGACTTAAATGAGATATATAAGTCAAGGACTGCCCAAGAGGAGGAGCAGTAGCCATGATGAAAACTCACAAAGTGGAGCTGGACCATCTGAAACCCACTCTCTCTTGAAACTCATGGTCAATTAACTGCCTTCCTCCAGAGGGAATCTCCACCTGCCTCTGGATGATACTTGTGAGTAAGCTACCTGAGACCTAACTAGATATATAGCTTGCAGTACCTCAGATGCGTGACCAAAGGCTACCATGCCACTTTGCTCTAAGGGATTTCTCTGATATGGCTCTACCCTGTACCCTATTTCAAACCTACTCCTTGTAATCAGTAAAGTTCTCCTTTGTACCGAGCATGGGAGACTTATTGGGAGAGGAGCTAGATTATGCCTTGGGGTCCCCTTGGTTCGGCTGACTAAGGGAGACCACTATTTGTGCTTCAGACTGAAGGAAGCACCACAAATCCTTGAAGTGGGTCAAGTACCCTCAAGGGCTATTAGGCTTGTGTTTCCCAGAGGATCAGTCCAGACTCTAGGTGGTTGCGACATTACCCCCAGGCTAGTGGGTGTGATCCAGAAAGGGGGTCAGCCAGACATGAGGTGCCCCTAGGAAGGCACTTGGAGCCTGGAAGGTGGTCAGGTGCAGTGAGGTGTAGTGGCTCAGTACAGGAGCACCCCCTACTGGCCCACTATACGGCTTGCAGTGGGGAGCATACTGACATTACTGCGAGCCATGAGTGGCAGCAGCCTTGGCCAAGCTGCTGCCTTTGCAAGCTCCCCACCTCACAAGCCTCGGTGCGGGGGGCAGTCTTCTCCCTGCTGGCCCTGCTATGAGCCCCACTGGGAACAGTGACCCCACTGAGCCCTGCTGAGCCCCATCAGCTCTGGGGTTGGCAGCTGTGGGAGCTGAAGCAGGTGAAGCCCAGGATCATGATCCTGGGCTTCCCCTGCAACAGCAAGAAGGCTTTCTGGGATCTATTGCCAAATGCCACAATTATGCTTCCTGCCATGCAAGTGTTACATGGCAGGAGGCACAATTGTGTGGATCATGCATCAGATCCCATTGTCCTTTTACCTGCACATGGAGAGGGGCACTGAGTGTTTCATGTAATCTACTGAAAGAGCTCAGGGACCAAAACCAGAACCCTTCTCGTTGATGCCATAACCACTAAGCTACAGAGAAACACACCTCTTTGTGCTTATTCTCTATCCGAAAAAAAATCTTCCTCCTCCCCCTGTCCTCTGCCAAAGAGATGAATAGTGCCCCTAACCAGTAGAGCCTCTGGGATGATATGGGCACTCTTAGGGAAGTTGGGAGCTACAGTTTTGAACCCTCTCAGGCTAAGGACAGATTTGAAGTCAGGTTGCTCACTTCCCATGTGCTCTAACCACTAGGGGTGTCTATACACATGCTCTGGGGTGGGGAGAGGGGCTTTTAAGTAGAGTTGCTCCCAGGCAGCCACTCCAATTAAAAAGCCACATTGTCACATGTATTCAGCACCCTGCGTTTCAAAATGGCTGCAGGGGCACTTTAACTAAAACTTTTCAAATGAGCAATCAAGTGCCCCTCCAGCCATTTTGAAATGCAGGGTGCTGAATACACATGATGCTGCAGCACGCTAGAATGTTCTAATTAGAATACTCCAGCAGACTCAGTTAATTAATTAATTGAGTCAATGAATTGCATCTGCTCTGACACGTTCCAATTAGAACATGATTGAACACACGTATAGACACACTAGGTTATTGCATAAAAGGCAGCCTCTCCGGTGTCATCTCCACCCTCTCCTCCTCCTGTTGCCCCCACATTTTAAAAACAAGCACCCACAGCACCACTTCACGTGACACTCCGTCCTGTCAGTACTTGTAAAGTGTGCTCCGAATAGGACAACTGGATTGGGCTGCTCGGCGGGGACTTAGGCAGAAAAATGCCTAATTCTGGGATCCTGCTCAGGTTTCAGTTGGAAAGAGGTGCTGAGCACAGGTAGAAGCCAAACCTTGAGGTTCCTGAGAAACTGTCAAGCCAGACAAGGGGGTGTCTGGTAAATGTAAGAGGTCTCTGGTGCAGGTAGCAGCTGAGCTGGGATATTTTGGATTGCAATGTTTGTCTTAGGTGCCTCACTTCCACTTAAGTTCTTTATTGCAGTATCATAAATGTTTAGGGTTGGAAGGGACCTCAGGAGGTCATCTAACCCAGCCCCCAAGCCAGTAGTAGGCACGGTAGTAGTAGGCACTGCTATGGCCACCTGAGCCCACCTGAGCAGGGAAGCCCCAAGATCCTGAGTAGAGGGATGTTGTGTAAGATCTCAGGGTAGCACCATGACCTACTGCTCCAGGGAGGGAGTGAGAGTCTCCTGTGAGACCCTGGAATACCAGTCATGGTGCGAGTCACCCCATCTCCCCACATCCAGGAAGGGGGACCTGGAGAGAGTGTGAGGCTAGTGAGGCCAGAGGTAGAGTGCCCCCTTGACTGGTCCATGGTGGCGCCAGGACCAAGAAGGTCAAAAGGGCCATGTGCCCACCGTGAGGGGCACCCAGAGTTGTGGGCCTGGGACCCCACCTGGCCTTGGAGGAGAGGCCAGGGCCTGTGTGTGGCCGAAGGTCCCGAGTGGGGACCATGCCCAAGAGGGGAGCCAGCTACAAGGAGCTTGGCAGCCCGAATGAAGGCAGCATAGGCCACTTGAGTGGAGAGATCAAAGGAAGGTCCTGCCAGGAAGATTCTGGAGCCTAGTGTGGGGCTGGTGTGACTGATAACATCTGGATGCCACCTGTAAGGCTTGGGCCATGGTGTAGGGGTGGTACAGAGCTGCAGACACTCCCCTGATATCAGGGTGCAAAGAAAATGGGCAGCCTCCCACCTTATTTAACAACTTATTTATTCCAACAAGGCATGGCAGGCAAGGCAGGTGGGCACCATGCCCAGAGGCAGGGGGGAGGCCAGCGACGACTAGCCTGAGTGAAGCCCACCTCACCACAGACCCTTCCAGTCTTGTGGTTCACTCAGAGGACCCTGAAACCCACCGGTTAGAACCACTCCTTTCTGGCACCTGGCCTTATGTAATGAGGTGCTTACTGGTCCAGGTTTAAAGTGATTTGCTGTGGTATGTGGCAAAAACCACAGGATGTTCACACTTAGACTATCAGCAAACCATTTCCATCTTCCAAGGGCAAAAAAAAAAATTCTTCAAGTTCTATTTTTCACTGCTGAAGTCAGAGGGAACTCCAAACAAATCAAAAAAGACTGAATAAGGGCATTGGCATTGGAAGCAGTTGGTGGAATTTTTTTCAGAGGAACCTCACTGCATAGCACCGCGTAGCTCAGAAGTCCAAAAGAAACATAGGCCTTCTGGATATGTTCCCACATAGGCTATAATTTAACAGTCAGGGAGACGTGCTGCTGTTGTAGGTAATTTTAACACACAGGAGTTCATGCTGATTTTTGTTACAGGAAGTCACAGAAAAAGACATTGATGATAAAAGAAACAGTGATATCATATGAGCAGGGATCCTGGTTTTCTCCGATTTAAAAAAAATCCTCAATTTTTGGTTTAAAAACAAAAATAACCCCACATCCACATTTTTCCATGATTAAAATGAAACACCACTATATATGTATCTATGTATTAGTGGTGTTTCATTTTAAATCATGAAAAAATGTGGATGTGGAGTTACTTTTTTAAAACCAAAAATTGGGCATTTTTTTAAAAAATCGGGGGGAAAAAAAAAAAATCAGGATCCCTGCATATGAGGGTACATATAAGAAATGGCAGGATCCAAGTCCTTAAAAACCCAAGACCAGTTCTGAACACACTTAGGCTGCTAGAAAACTCAAGAGTGTATTGGAAATATGCTGAGGGAAGTGGCGAATCTATTTCTAGGTGTGCCAGCATATTGTATTCATTACACATTTAACAGGTTGATATGCTAAGAGCTAATGAGACTTTGATTAATAGCTGACACAGCATTAATGAACAGCAGTCTTCTCCCTAGTGTTACGCTGTCAAGTTAATAAACAAAATGCAAGACTCTTTGGGGTAATTTGAAGTACACGTCAGCTACTACAAAAATTGCCTCCCAACGCTTTGCTGAGTGGGGAACATTTTTCCAAACAGACACATGTTGCCCAGTAAACAGGAAATACTCCAGTGGGCCTGTTAATATATGCATCATTTCCAGGGACCAGTGCGTAAGCCTCAGCAAAAACACGCTGTACTTGTTAAGACAGTCCATTAACAATTAGCACCTTGCCTTACTTTCAAAGTCTTCCAAATCTACTGATGTATTTCTCTACGTGAGGGTTTTGTATAAAGGCATTAAAAAAAATAAAAAAAAAACCTGCATGATGTAGACATCATCATGGTAACCACTTGTCATTTAAAACTCACTGGAGACTGAGGAGCCTATTAGCACCTAGGCAAGAAGCTGGCCAAGGAAGCAATTGGCTCAGGCAGTTCTGTGCACTGTGGTTCACGTTGGCGGCCACCATGTCATAATAGATGCTGCTAATCGAGTCGGTAAAGGAGGTAGAGATGCTGAAAGGCCCTTACGCTTCTGAATGAAAGAGCAATTAGAGGGAGGTAAAAGGGGTATTTTCTCCCCTGACATCTCTGAGTGGGGGACAGCTCTCTTAGGACTCCAGAGCTCGGGAGTACAGATGCAATACTTAAAAAAAAAAAACCAACAAAAAAAAAGAAAAAACAAAAAACCCCACTCTCCCTACCTAGGGTATATTAGCAGAGAATCTTTGCTTCCTAGGGTCTTTCCCATTGTCAGAAAGCAAGCCAAATATACACTGAATTCCTTTCCACCACTCATCATGGCTAGTTGAAAGGACAGCCCTTCCCTACCTTACCTCCAAAGCAACTGTTTACATGCCCAAAAGACAAAAAACAAAAAAACAAAAAACCCCCCCAAAAAAACACGTAGCTTGCAATTTTTACAGATGCCAGCCAGAACCCTAGAGCCACCATTGCTGTCTCGCTCCATCATCCCCTAGATCCGTGAACTTCTCACATACCGTCTACTCCATTTCAGTTGCACAGATTTGGAAAGACAAGCACTTAGGAAAGTGCAGGCACTATTGCCTGTCCTCACTCGGGTTGAATAAAGAGTTATAAGCAACCAATGAGTTTATGAACAGTGGGGTTATTTTCATACACTCAGCTACGGCACATGTACAAAGTGGGGAGAAAACTGGGCCCCTTAACTTTGAAGAAGAGAGACCCACCATGTCAGTCAGTGCAGCCATTTAATTGCCTTCAGTTCCTCTCTTCTTATATACAGGATAGTACTCATGACCCAAGATCACTGCATATATCCATCACCTGCAGCTTCCTTCACCTCCCTCTCCCCTTCCCACTCCCAATTCTTGGGGGCTTAATTTGCAGACTGCTTCCTATGGTGCGTGTTTCTGAAGTCAGCACATGCCCGGGTGCTCCATCTCTGGCCGGTGGAGCCATGGCATCCACACTGCAGGGCTCCTGATGGGTTCAGAAATGTGGTGGCAGGGGAGAGGTGGCAATGTTAATTGCCATTCCTCTCCTGTCAAATTTGAATGTGCAGGATTGGCCCAGTACACAGCCAGATTTGGGAGCAGGGGGTCACCCCCATGGACCTGAACTTACCCACTTAGGATTCAGCCCCTGGATTGACTCAGTGCCACTCATCTGGCCCATAGGGACAGATGGGTGGCGCACCACTGGCATATCTCATTCTCCAATACCTACCAAGGGAGAGAAGACGTCTTTGCACTTGTAGACTGTCCACCTTCTTCATTTCCAGAGATTGCATTATTCAAGGCTAATATCTACAGACAAGCCACTTTCCAGGTCACCCAGTCTAATCACTTTGTTTCAGGTAAAAGAAAAAAAATGTAATAGTAAAGATTATTTTCTTTTTTTAAATATTTTACAGACTGGGGTGGAGGGAAGAATTTGTTCACCCAGTACATTTCCCAAAAGTTTAATTGTAAAGGTTTACATGATATCATTGACGTCCCAATACTTAATATGCTTTTCCCTGACATCCCAAGTGAGACTCATTACAGAGTTCACACCGATGTACACTCCCTATAGACAATGTATTGAATGAGGGGCAGCCAGATACATGCAGCTTTTCATGGTTAAGTTTTTTTTAATGCAGGTCATCTCTTGCAAGTACTGTCTTATGAAACCCAAGTCAATTAATGAATATTACGTACAGTCTAAATAACAGTTATTCCATATCAGTTAATTAACAAGAAAGGTTTCTTCCTCCAATGTTGCTTGTTGAATTAGATCATGCTTTACTGCCAAATTCTTCCATGGTACAAAGCCTACTGAACCAAGATGTTATAATTATATTTGCCGATTGCTTTAGCAGGTCTCCTGTGCTAGATTTTAAGCTGCTCATTGGACTCCAACCGACTCTGCCTAGGTTCTGTAAAATTAAATATTATATATACATACATACATACATATGTATAGATGCATGCATCTAAAATCCTATGACACTTATGCACTGACATCTTTTGCATTTAGGGCCCAATCTGATTGTAGCATAGTACTATGAAATTATGAAAGTCAGGGGTCAGAAGGGACCTAAATAGATCATCTAGTCTGACCCTCTGCCACTGGCCGGAGCAAACGCTGGGATCACATGACCCCAGACAGGTGTTCATCCAACTTCTTTTTGAATTTACCCAAGGTAGGAGTGAGGACCACTTCCCTAGGAAGTTGGTTCCAGATCGTAGCCACCCTAACAGTGAAATAGTGCCTCCTAATCTCTGACCTGAACCTATTCTCCAGCAGCTTCTGGCCATTGTTCCTCGTCACCCCAGGTGCTGCTGGGGGGAATAGGGTCTTTCCTATTTGCTGTTGATCTCCCCTAATGAGTTTGTAGGCAGCCACCAAATCCCCCCTCAGCCTCCGTTTCCTGAGGCTGAACAGGTTCAGGTCCCTCAGCCTCTCCTCATAGGGCCTGCCCTGTTGCCCTCCAACCAAGAGGGTGGCCCTCCTCTGAACCCTCTCAAGGCAGGCCACATCCTTCTTAAAGTGTGGTGCCCAGAACTGGACGCAGTACTCCAGTTGAGGCCGGACCAATGTCGCGTAGAGGGGGAGTATCACCTCTCTGGACCGGCTTGAGATGCATCTTTGGATGCACGACAAGGTGCAGTTCAAGATCCCTTTCCGCCTCTGTGCTCACAAGGGGGGAGCTCCCCAGCTTGTATGTATGCTGTGGATTCCTTCTCCCAAGGTGCATTTATCTACATTGAAGCCCATCCTATTGCCATCCGCCTACTTCTGTAGTCTGTCTAAATCTAATTGAAGCCTCTCTCTCCCTTTGAGCATGCCTACCTCTCCCCACATCTTGGTGTCATCGGCAAATGGCCAGAAGGTTTTACTATCTTTAGCAATGATTGCCGGCTTCAGTATACTGAGAACTTTCACTTCTCTATAGGACCAGAAGGTTATTTCAGGAATGGGACTCCTTTCTCACTTCCACTTCAGCTGCTTGTGGCTAGTGGGCATGCTGTATACTGGGCAGGCAAAGCTCTTTGGGTAGATGCGATATCTTTTATTAGACCAACTAGATAGCTGGAAAAAATGTCTTTGCAAGCTTTGGGGCACAAACACCCTTCTTCAGGCATTGGGAGACTCTGCTGTGGTTATGAGTTCTCCAAGGAAGACATTCAGCTTCTTTTCTACCTTGGAGAACTCATAGCAGGAGCAGTCTGTATCTATAACAGATGGCCCAAAAGGCAGCTGGGAAGCAATGTTATAATAAGCTACCCCAGCAGAGAACTTCTTGGTCATGAGGACGGTACTATCCTCTTAGCTCTAGAATCAACTCCTCTAAATCACTCACACCGCAATATAGAAGCTAGCCCCATTGCCAAATCCATCCTGTAGACAAAGGGGTTAAGAGCTAAAAGTTGCAACTTTCCCCAAATTCAGCAACATTCATGAGCCTTAGATCTACTTTCTCTCCATGAACTTCTCTCATGTTTCTGCAGCTAAAGATGATAGCAGAAGCAATATGTCATAGTCATTCATCCAGGGAAAACAAGATAAAAGAATGTGAAGCTAGGACACTCCAAATATACAACATGGCAGTTTGCTGGCAAAGTAGCTGCTAATTCCTGGGTATTTTAATAGTTTGGATGTAATGCTTACTGTTGAAGTCAATAGCAAGATCATATTGAGGTAAAAATTTATTTATTGTGCCTCCTAGAAGCTTTGGTTGATATGGATCACTTTTTCACTCACTCCTCTCTCCCCCCCCCCCCCCCCCCCCGCTCCCCAACCTAGTACACAATGCTAGGGTCCCAATTAGTTGTTATGACTTAAGAAAGAAGTATAGACATTAGGGCTGGAAGGGACCTCATAAGATCATTGAGGGACTTCCCAAAAGGGCAGGAAGTCAGCTGGGGTCAAAGGATCCCAGCAAGATAGGCATCCAAATGTTTCTTTAAAAGTGTGCAGAGTAGGTGCTCGCCCTACTCCTGTCTATTCCAGGCTTTGGGGGCTCGGACAGCGAAGAAGTTTTTCCTGATGTCTTTGAGTAGATGGTAGTAGTTACAGATAGTTTTCAAGAAAACTTCAGCTCAATGTGCAGTGTGACCAACAAAGTCAATAAAATGTAAGAAGGGAATTGAAAATAAAATGGACAACAACATGCCACTATACAAACCCATGGTGCACCCATACCTTGAATAGTATGTGCAGTTCTGGTCTCTGCACCTCAAAAAGGATGTGGTAGAATTATAAAAAGGTACAGAGAAGGGATGTGGGGAAGCTGTTATACCAGATGAAACTAAAAGGACTAGGACTTTTCAGGGTGGAAAGGAGAAGTTGTGGGGGTGCATGCTAGAGGCCTACAGAATCATGAAGTGCTTGGACAAAGACAATAGGGAACTGTTGTTCACCAGCTCCCAGAGCACTAGAACCAGGGGGCACTCACTGAAGTTAGGAAGAGGCAGGTTTAAAATTAATGGGTAAAAGTACCTTGGAACAAAACAAAAATACATGCACATCACATAGTTAACTTGCGGAAATCATTACCCCAGGAAGTTGTAAAGGCAGATAGTATTGCCAGGTTCAAACAGGGACTAAACAAATTCATGGTTGGCAGATCTATAAATAGCTATTAAACAGCCTAAGTTGGAGATGTGTTCTCTGGTATCTCTCAACCAATGACGGTGGGATGCCAGGGAGGGGATAGACCCCTCTAGATGGACTCTCTGAATAGGAGATAGGCCTATCTAGACAGACCCAGCTCAATGCTCTCCCTCTAAAGCATCTGCTTCTGCCACAGTCAGAAGCAGGCTACTGGGGTAGATGGACTATTGATGAGCTGACCCAATATGGCACATCTTACGTTTTTATATTCATACTTCATGCCCCTCTTCCCTCCCAAGCCATAAGACCAGGGGTGGGCAAAATGCAACCCAGGGGGCCAGGTGCGTCCTGCCAGGCCATTCTATCCAGCCTGCGGGGCCCCTAAAACATTTAGAAAATTAATATTAATCTGCCCTGGGCTGCCTGTCATGTAGCCCTCGATGGCTTGCCAAAACCCAGTAAGTGGCCCTCTGCCCAAAATAATTGCCCGCCCCTGCATAAGACTGTCCAAGGTATTCAATAAAAGGCATGGGGAAGCATTATTATTATTAGTATTAATTATAAGGAATCCTTCCAACAATTAGAAGTGTTTTAATTTCTCATCACTGAATAGCTGCTCCACACAGGGTCAACACCAGCAAATGTTTGTGCGTTTGTTTACTGCTACCAGACGGGGAAATTAGCATTTAGCAGCTGCCAGTTAATTCCAGAAGGATACGAGATCTGTCATCTGGCTCTCAGCAGG
>NW_005842046.1:1216406-1229114 GCF_000455745.1 Alligator sinensis
ATTTTCAAACAGTAGAAACCTATAGAGGACAAAATATGGCCCATGTTGCAGCCAAGGCTGCTTACAGCATTCAGACTGTACACCACTAGGTTGATATTTTTCCTCTTGTTGCTTTTCTGTTCCATGTTATACCCAAGTGAGAAGCAGACTCCTTGGTTACCTGAGAACTTCTTGTTACAATTAATTTTGTTTACTGAGTAAATGCAATGCTATCAAATACAAGGGGCAATAACCCCATGAATGGGGGAGAAGGGGGGAGGGTGTCTCCAAAATGCTACATTTTTTCCTGTTACCTAGGTCAAGTCATTTGAGCTCTGTATCCATTTCCCTCTTTAAGCTAGGGTGGGATTCCTTTACCTGCCTTGCCTATTTGGATTGTAAATCCCTAATGGCAGGATCAGCTACTGATCTTAGAAGGGCCCCCTATGCAGTGAACTTCACAGTGCTCAGCACTTAGGATCAATAGAGATTGTGACTAAAGTTTGCTTATCTGGTTAGTTCAGACAAGATCCTGACAATGTTACTAGTCTGCAGAGCTGGGTTAGAAGTTGTAGGAGATCAGGCTTTCTTGTGAAGTTTCCAGTGTTTCTTGCTTCTGATGGGCTGAAGCGGCAAAAAGCTGGCCTCTTCTGGTGTCCAGTAAAGGCCATTAGACATGGCTTTATATATTAGGGCTGTATGAAATTTCACCAGTTGTTTCATTTTGACATTGTTTCAACCCATTTCAAGCTCGAAACAGTGACATCGAAATGAAACAAAAGGGCTTCAAAACAGCCCTAAAACAAAATGAGGCTAGTCTAAACGTTTCAAAAGTTTTGAAATATTTCAAGTTTCAAAGCAGCCAGGTGATGGGAGAGAGGGCAGAACCAGGGCTTAGCAGCTCCACAGCCCCATGGGGCTCAGCCAGGTGGGGAATGTAGCCCTGGCTTTCCCAGCTTCCTGTGCAGCTGCAGAAAGCCGATCACAGCACAGGGGAAGGGAACTGAGCAATCAGGCTTCGGAGGCAGCAGTACCTGGCTTCCCTCCTTCATCTGGCAAGCAGACCAGGGACCTGCAACCCTGGGAGGACTGGCACAGCCCCCTAGCCATTCCAGAGTTGCAGGCCCCTGATCTGCCTGCCAGATGAGAGAGGCCATTTCGAGTTTCCCCATGATAACCTACGGGCGAAACATCAAAACAGCTTCACTGTTTCGCTGGTTTCAAGTAGAAACGAAATTCAAAACGAAACGCTGTTCCATCAAAACCGTGAAATGCAAGTCGAAAGCGAACAGTACTGTTTCACACAGCCCTATTACACACACACACACACACACACACACACCATGCCCAAGTGGGACAGCAGGCTTTTCCACAGTGGTCACCTCAAATTAAGCCTACACAACAGAGTTCTACTAACATACCTTTCTTGAACTGGGGCATGAAGTGATGCGACCTCAGGCTGATCTCACCGTATCAACAGAAGTCATAGCAAAGACACCATTAGGCCAGAAAAGTTGAGCTTTTACTGTTCTCTCTCATTTCCCTTCATCGAAGATGACTTTAGTAGGCTGGTACATACTAGTACATCTCTGATTTTATAGTCGCATCCACCAGAGGACCATTTTCCCAGTGCTGGTATTCCCAGTGTAGCCACAGAGATCAGAAGCAACCTGAAGATCCCTCTTTTAAAAGAAGTGTCTTCTTCATATTGGGAAACTTTCAACATTACTTTATCATTGCTATCTTTCAAATATTTTTCTGAAAATAGGGTTATTTAAAACCTAGTGGGACAGATCTGTAAAAAGATTTAATACCTTTTTGATTTAGTTGAAATTTTTATGCCAGATCTTGCTTATTTACTGGGGTAATAGAATTTGCCTCAAACACAAAAGTAGCAAATGCTTCCCCATTTGTCTATCAAACTAGCTATTTTGCATTCTAAATGGTTAATATGTCAATTTTATAAAATCCTTAATAATAATAAAAAAGCCTTGTTGCCATTAAGGCCATAAATATGGCATGTTAGTGCACTGCAGAATTTGCTACATACCCACAGCAAAAGCAAATGTACTAATCTTAATACAAAATGACAACCTACAATGTGAGAATATGTGCTACAGGCTACAACACAATTTATATAATGGCAATGCTTAGGCAGTGACCTTGTCATAAATTGTATTATTAAAACCACCTGGCAGGAAACAAATGCATGCTCTGCAACTGGTTGGCTTCAGTCACTGCTTTGACTCCTAGATGGTTACAGAAAAAGCTACTAACAGGCCAAGCAAAACAAAGCCTCGTGCTCAACTCGCTGCCATTTCTCCACACATCTCGTCATAAAGGTAACTAGCTTTTGACTACCTTACTTGATTAATACCAATATTTTAAGGAGGGTTTGAGGCAATAGGCAGACTATGCTACAGTACTTCGGTGGAAATCAGAAAATACCTTTACTGTTTAAGTTTCCTCCTTATTTTCCCAGCTGATTCCTACCTATCAGATAGCTATAGTGCACATCTTAGTCTAGTAGTCAGCTTAAGTCCCATACAAAAAAAAAAAGAGAGAAATTTTAAAAAGTCCTTGAGACAATTTAGGCCTGGCCTACAGTTCAGATCCTCTCTCATATTCATATTTTAGAACCACATTTCAGTAGTCCTTAAAAAAAAGAAGTGGTGTAAGCAGAACTGATCTCCAGCACTCCTCTGCTAAGTCTTTACTCTTCTCTCCCAGTCTTATAACACCATCATGACAAGGAAAACCCACTGCATTTTTAACACAAATTTCAAATTCAGCATGCAGCTAGGAGACAAATATCCATCCAGTAAATGACAAAAAAAAAATCCTTTCTTCCACTGACAGTTTAGTCCAGCTCTCATGCTTTGTGCGCAGTGGGAACAGGGCCGTCTTGGGCTAGTTTAGGAACATGGCCTAGCATGTGTGAGATCAAAGAGTGGATGTTTGATATTCACAGTGTAAATAAAGGTCAGAAAGCCAGAGAAATTATAGTATTTTGGCTTCTTTTTCTAGCTCTGCAATATTAGCCATGGGGGAAGGGGAAGACACCAGCTACTGTAATTCGGGCTTTGCTATCAAAGATAATACTAATGTGTTTCAAGCATCAAAAATACACAAAACAGAAGGTTCAACAATGTGATGCGGCTCATTTACACAAATCAAAGAGTACTGGAACACCGAACGTAACGACTCCAGCAGGCAGGCAGGACTCGACTCCTGATCAGAAGCAATTTACTGACAAGATGAAAATGTTTGAGGTAAGTGGAAAATTTCCAACAAAACAAAAGTTTTATTGAGAAATGCCAGGTTGCTGATCTGAAATGTTTCACTCAAAACATGCTGGGGTTGATTGATTTTCACTGAATCCAGGGTGGGTCTGTAAGAGAGCCCGGCCTGGATTCTTGGTGGATCTGCCTCAGGGCTAGGGACCTTAAATTTGGGGAGCCGCGAGACCCATAGGAGTTCCAGCTAGAAGACTGTAATCCTATCTATCTTCCCAGACACTTCCTGCCCCATTCCAGTTTGGCACCATCTTCCTGTTCATGCCATCCATTTCATCAACTAGGTCCATTAAAGGAGCTGTTGAGCAGAACTAGGGAGATCCCTGTGGCAGTTTACTTGGTATATCCTCCCAATTTGACAGCAAGTTATTGACAACTATTCTTTGAGCATGGTTACATGTAGACAAGTACTCTTTGAGCATGGTTATATCTAACTTCTAAGTCAATTTTAAAAAAATCCAACCACGTGGGACATCAAATCCTTACCAAAGTTCTCTCATAATCAACAGCTTCCCTCTCTGACAAGATAAATGGATCAGAACAGTGGTGCCCAACCTTATGGCCTTGTGTAGGCCACAGCAGGCCCCATGCAAGATCATGCCTGTAGTCCAGCCTCACACACAGGGCCATATTATCTGGCCCACACGGCTTAGAAATTTGGTGAGAATGTCAATTGCCACTATTCCTCCAACACTAAATGATCAAACCCATGAAGAGCCCCATGGGCCAAAGGTTGAGCACCATTTGATTAGTGGATGAGGAAAAGTAGATTGGTTAGACAATATTTGGTTCCTGAGAAATACACATTGGCTTCTTCTTGCTGCGTTACTCTTCTTTAGATGCTTATAAATACATCACTTAACAACTTGTATCAGTATCTCTCCAAGCAACAAATTCATAGCCTGACTGGTCTGTATTCCCAGATTATTTTCTTTCGGTTATCATCATTTTTTTTTAAAAGGACAGCTATAATGTTGGCTGTCTCCTAGAATCCTACCCACCCTCTACAAGCTGTGAAGATCATTACTAATGGCTTACCATCATTGGCAATCCCTCAATACAAGGATACTCTCTCCATGACTCATTGATAGATCTTGAGATGAATTGTGCGTCCAATCCTTGGGCCACAGACCTACCTGCAGAAGTTGCAGGTCTTTCTGCAGGAGAGAGAAGGCCATGGACGAGGGTTTCTCTCCTTTTCCTTCCTCTATTCTCTCTTCTCCTTCAAAAAAAACAAACTAACTACCATTTGGTTGAGGTTGTGGCACCATTGGAGTCAGTCAGCATCCAGTTCTTCCCAGCTCTTGATGTTGGCATCTGTTTTCTTGAGGTATGCCTTCAGCGTGTCCTTGTATTTCCTCTGGCCACTAAAAGATCTCAGGCCCATACTAAGCTGGGGAGTAGAGAACTTATTTTGGGAGTCAAGAGTCAGGCCTACACACAATATTAAGTCCAACAAAGCTGGTGCTTGAGGATCACCAACTCAATACTGGTAACACTGGCTTTAGCAAGAATTTGTGTGGGGATCTTCCCATTTGGTGTAAAGGATTTTCCAGAGGCATCATTGCTGATACTTTCTCCAAACTATTAAGATGACAGTGGTAGGTCACCCACATTTCACATCTGTAGAGGAGAGTGGGGATGATGACTGCATTGTAAACCTGGACTTTGGTGTCTTTCTGGAGATCATGATCAATACAGACCTGTTGCGGCAGTTTCCCAAAGAAAGGATTTGTTCCTTGGATCCTGTACCGCATTTCCTCCTCAATGTTCACTCTCAGAGAGACAGCTACTGAGGCAGGGGAAATGCTTGACTATTTTAAGGGTCTTTCTGTCAGATAGTAATTTAGGAGGGAGGGGGGTAACATTCATGGCGTAGGGCAGGCTGATAGAGCACCTCAATCTTCTCTATGTTGAGAGAGATGCCCAAAGTGTAGTAGGCTTTTCCAAAAAGATCCAGTGCAGTGTGGAGGTTTTCCTCACCGTGCGCAAGGATGACACAATCATTGACATATGGAAGGTCAAGGTAGGTTGTTTTTGACCAAAAATGTCCCAGATTGACAAGCCCTCTGTCCATACAGTATTCTATGTCAGTTCCAGAAGGAAAGTGGTCCTTTATGTGAACCAATATTACTGTTAAAAAATAAAATAAATGGAGAACAGAGGTGGGCAATGTCACATCCTCACTGGACCCCAGTTCGGATGACAAACGGATTTGTCTCCAATCCGTTACATCGGATGTTTGAAGTCATCTGGTCATGAATAAGCCTCAGGACCTTGATGTACTTTTCTGGACATCTAAATCTGGCCAGTACTTTCCGCAAGACTTTGCAAGTCAAAAGCCTTAGTGAGGTCAGTGAAGGCTATATATAAGCCCAACACCTTTTTTAGACCTGTCAGGTGATGAAGAAGATAGTGTCAGCTGCCCCACAGGATGGTCTGAAATCACACTGAGGCTCTGGCAGAACTTCCTTGGCAAGAGGTAGAAGATGGTTCAGGAGGATACGGACAAGGATTTTCTCTGCTGTGAAAAGGAGGGCAATAGCTCGATAGTTCCCAGAGTTATCTTCCATCTTGAAGATAGGTGTGATTGTTGGCACTCCTCAGGGATCTCTTCATTGCTTCAAATTCATAAGGTAAATTTGCGGAGTCTCAGTACCAGTTCCTCAGCACCAGCCTTGTAGATGTCTGCAACTATGCCATCTGGTCCAGTAGCCTTGTTGTTCTTGGATTCGTCGTCTTTGAGGAGCATCTACTTTCCTGTGATCACAGGATGGCTCAAACTATGGGAAATTCAGCCATAGATGGCTTAGTTGCCTGGAAAAAGCTACACATGTCAAGTTTGCCAGCATACAGCTGGATCTCTTTGGCTTTATCTTGCCAAATACAAAGCCAAAGATAAAGCTAATAGATCAAAGTGCTTTGTTTAATTCTGCATGAATTACTTTTGGTACTTGCTAACTTGAATACAGCTGAGTGTTATTTCCTGATCTGGCCCACGTTCATAGGATGGTTCCTTCTGTTCTTATAATGTGCCCACAGTATTTCAAATTTCTTCTTTTTTCACCATTTGCATTAAATTCAAACCTGGTTCCAAGCTTATCAAGGATCCATTTGTCAAGTTTTTTTTACTGGGTTTAGGAACCATTCACCACCCCGCTGTAGCACATCATTTCAACAGCTTGCCCTTTTTTCTCCAGCTACTTCATAAGTTCCAACTTTCACAGCTGTGTATTGGTACGGGCCCCAATGTCTTGAATAGTCTTGTCTTTGTTTTGCTAAGAATCCACCTACTCACCTATATCGCATCCAAATTCTTTAACATGACACAAGCTTCTCCTACCTTGTCTCGCCTTCAAGCATGCTTAGATTTCTACTTCACATTTGCAACTGCATCTCATCTGGTTCATAGAGTTAGACAATACATTACCTTTCCTCATCAACAGGAAGAGCTTCATTACCTGTCAAGTGGTTTAATAATCTGACTTGTTACCCAGAATCCTCTTACATCTTGCCAAAAGCAGGACTGCCAGTTCCAGATTTAGCTCGCTCAAGCCATCTCCTGGCCGGAGTAATACTGAGAAAGCCTTAACACAGTGCATGTCAGGATGCCTACCTCTGCCCCTTCCTGGGTTGCTATTCCTCTAGGCACGTCAAAAGGGCACTTCCCCCTCGCAGCAGTCATGTAAGCATTTGTGAGAATCGTACTCCTCACCAGGAAGCTGCTGGTTAAAAACCTTTGGTATCATCGGCCAAACACCCAGAGAGATGCTGTGCTGTTCATTGGCCCAAAGAGCATCAGGTACTCCATTCCAGTCTTTTCTACACTAAAATTTACTTGCATCATCTCAGGCAAAAATGAAGCCGCTGCCATCAGGTGTAATACTCACTTATATGAAAAAAGGGTTTTTTAATTGTTTCAAATTAAAGCACAGCAAGTAATTCCAGCTTGCAGACAGGTAGGTACTTAACTTTCTCCTCACCTCTCCAAAGAGAAACCACACACACACACACACACACACCCCCAACACAACACTAAGATAAGGTACAGCATGATCTATTTATGGAGGTGCTGCGCACCCTGATCATCACTAGAATTATTTATTTCAGCTAGAAAACAAAGGCAATACATTATCTCAGCCAACTGCTGAACTTCCAACTTCATCTTACTAATTATCACAATATTTGACAATACTTAGGGTTTTTAATTTAAAAAATTCTAGCTCCTTTGAGTTGAAAGGAGTTGAAAGACTTTAATTATAAGCGGTTATCTATAGCCCTGCTTTTGAAAGAGAAGTTTGCACTATGGATGACTTTTGAATCCAAGAGATTTGGGTAGAAAGCAAAGGGGCAGACTTAAAAAAAAAGTTGGATGTTGTCACGATACTAGTGACCATGAAGAGACACGGTCCGTTTTGAAAAGGAGGACAAATTTCACCCTCCCTGACTTGGAAGTAAGTTGTGCTCTCAAACCCTTCTCTGCTTTAGTGGACATTGTGTAGCCAGTCTCATCCTACACAGCTGAACCTGCAAAGACCAGGCAGAGCTGCCCAAAACTGTTCACACTTTATGTAATCTCAATGGTCTCCCCTTTCCTCCCCCCAAATCCCCACATTACCTCCCCCAGACATTTATATGAAACTGAAAGGAAGACATAGCCGCAATTTAAAAGAAGCTAGGAAGGTTACCTGGCAGCACAATGCATTATAGGCCTTTCAAACTCAATTACTTTGCTGAGAAAAGTGAAAAGACGAAAAATTACAGAAAAACTTGTAGGGTCAAGCTGTCTGTGAGGACGGTGCATGAAAAAACTACTAGATTAAGAAGGGTTTGACAGCTATAGTAATTAGAAGAGGCCAGCTGTTTCTAGACAAGGATAAATCTGAATTTAAGGTGACCAGAGCTGAGATTTATTTATTTTGATATAATACATAAAAACACTCAGAAGTACTTGCGAATCACATGAAATACATGACAGTAGCCACATTGTAGCCGTTTACTAAATGTTGTCACCAAAATCACTGGTACCAGATTCGGGTCCATTGTCATTGTACATTCAGAGAGCATAAAAGGGATTTCTGGTCTACAGCCAGTGCTGCTGGAATGCCTCATTTTTCTTAGGTAGGCATGCAAGCAAAAGAATAATATAAATATTAAGCAATAATAAAATAAGTTATATATCAAAGAAGCACTTGCAGGCCCTAAATCATTACACTGCCTACAGCCATTGGGCCCCGATTAGACAAATAGCAGAACACAGAGCTTTCAATCTGGCTTTAAAACAAGATGAAGAAAGGCAGTGATGAGACTGTCAGGTTATAAGTCTATTTGGTTCAGTCTGTTAAATCTGACAGCGCTTTAAGATCCAAAGGTCTCAAACCATCTGCTTTGCAGCAGTAATATCCCTACCACCTTACAGAGACCGTCAATAAGGACCCCAGTGGTTAACTGACCCAACTTCACATGAAAACCAAAGTTTCTTGCACAGTGTGGAACAAGAATGAGACATCCCAATAACCAGCCACATTCACAAGTCACTAAACCACAGATACCAACTTGTTCCGACTAGGAACAAGAGCTGGATTTTGAACATCCAGGAGTTCATTACCCTCAGACAACTCACTCGCCACTACTGAAATCAAGGCTCTAGATTGAACGAAAACACAAAACTTCTGAAAAACTGTCCAAACAAGAATTAAGACAAGGAAGTCCTGCGATCTGCATTACATTGGAAGTCAACTTAGATGACCACAGTGATCCCCTCTGGTTTTACTGCCTGTGAATCTTCCAACCAACTTTCAGCAGATGCCTCTGTGGGATGTGTTGCATGATGAGAGCCTTTCTTCTGTCTCCTGATTGTTCAGCTTTGGGGCGAGAGGAGATGAAGGGCACGAATCAATGTCCCGTTGCCTGCCCATTTGAGCTGACTGCAGAAAGCTTAAGAAGATTTCCCTTCCAAGAAATGCACCTCCTTTTTTCTCAGTTATGCAGAGCACTTTGTTACTGTCCATGCTGTAAAAACCGCTTTCCACTGACATTTAACGTGGTGTGTCAGGAAGGGGAATATAATTTTACAGGCAGCCAAAAAAAAAAAATCTGAATGAAGAACCTGAATCTGAATGAAGTGGTTTCTCTTTCTTCATCAGTCTTTCTGTCATTGCACAAGCCATTTTCCATTGGCACTGCTTCAATAATATGGAATTCCTTCCATGCTTTGCAAAGAATATTCATCACTTGCTATATAACCTTTCAGTTGTTTCTCTTGGTCTCAGTTACTAACAAGATTCCCTTCAAATCCCCATTCATCATGAGACTTATGAGACTTTCCCCTTGTTCTCTCCTGTTCAAAGCTATATCATTTAATTTTTCGGGGGAAAACAGCACATATTAATGAGCATTCCTCCTGAAATGAGATTCCCCAACGCCACAGCCATGGTCTTTTAACTTTGAGGCTCATTAACCATGAAACATTTCAGAGCATCAAACAGTTTGGTTGTCTATGGAGCTGAGAGAGGCCATTTATTTCCCGAGGGGCACTTCTACAGAAGATTTCCTATTCAGACATTTCTTCTGAAACAGTACATTAACCAGTTTTAATTGCACTCTCATTTCCATGTCTTCCTTCTCAGCCTCCCATACCTTCAGTCTTGCTCATTAACAAAAGGGAAGTGAAAGTGTTGGCCCACATTTATCTTCATAGCTTGCAAATCTTGCACTTTTGAGTGCCATCTACTATTCCAAGCCAGGAAATTGGAATTCATAGCTCATTGCAAGAGATGCCATTTTTTTTAATTTTTTTTTTTTAAACATGGAGAAGTCATGTGGCATGGAAGGGAACTAACTCAAGGGTCCCTTGCATCTAGTCTAGTGAGGGCCACCTTTTTGGCAAGCATGCTATAAATAAGCCTTGCAGCCTCCCCAAATGCCACTCTGATCTTTCACCTACCTGCTCTGCTTTCTGCTTCCTTCCCTGTGCTTCCCTATCCAATTTTCTCCTTCCTGCTCTATCTGCTACAGTACTGCCTATCCCCATCCTGATCTGCGGTATGCCACACATACAAACCACCCAGGCCACATGTTGGCCCTCCCTGACCTAGTCCAAACTCCTGCACAAATGCAGGATTTGCAATTCCTAAGTCATCCCAAAACAGATGCCTGTCCTGCTTCTTCAAGACTGCCAATGAAGGAGATTATGCAGCTTCCCTTGGCAACTTGTTCCATAGTCCTCTAATAAAGACAAGTATAAGCCTGGCTCCTTTTGTGGATAATAGTTGCAGGCACTTACTCTCCAGTATAGATTCTGGACTCCGCATCCCTAACGGATGCATGTAGCTGCATGCAACTCAGGCAGAGAGAGGAAAAATTTTGAAAATACCTCTGTGCTTAGGGTACGGCTAGCTGTAGGCTGCTCCAGATCATATAGTTGCAGGCCACATCTACACAAGACACTGACTGTGCAGTTATTGTGCAGTCATTTAGTACTTGCATACCCAATTACTGAATGACTGCGCAGTAACCAGAGCTACTGCACAGTAGCATCCCAGACGGATAACTGGTGGTGCTGACTGCACCAAGCTCATTACTACTGCACAGTAGCATCTTGTTGTAGCATAACCCCCAGTTTCTTTTTTAATTTAAAAATACACTCCCTCCCCTTCCTCTAACCATTTCTGACTTTCTCTCTGCCCTCTCTATCCCTTATAAGTGGTTAGAAGTAGTACTAGGTAAGCTAAGTTCCTGTATACTATTATCATAATAAGCCCCTTTTTATGTTGAAAATAGTGTTCTATGTTTGTATTGATTTTTACTGTTTTATATTGTATTTCTATCACTTCTGCATTGATTTTTATTGTTTTATTGTTTCATGATTTAGGCCTGCAGTGTGGGTTAGCATGAGTGATGTCAAGTATCCATTCTGTGCATCAGGTTCCCATCTCATTCCCATCTTGTCCCCATGCCCTGTTGTGCAAGTATGTTGCAATTATGACTCACGTTTAAGTCCGTAACCTCTCCCATATAAATTGGTTTTCCTTGAATGCAAAGGAGTGAATGGATGAGTGAAACACAATGATAGTGGGACCCCCTACTAAATCATCCCACCACCAAAACCAATACCTGGACCACTGACCCAGCCATTGGAACCACCTCAGCATTCAAGAAACAAAGGACGAGGCAACCCACCATTGTTCCAAAGCTGCACGTGCTCAGTAAGAACACCTGGAACGGACGACCTTGCCTGGACATACCCTCCCCATAGGAGATCAGAGGTAGTCTGCCCCATAAAAAGGGGTAGTGAAGACTGACTTCTTGGGACGCCATCTTCACCTGGACCTGCTCCACATCATGCTGCCTACCAACCCATGGGCCCTGCTGGCAACCCGCCTCTGGATAACACCTGCTGGAGAAAGACCCCCAAATGGCCATCGAGGACCCCCTCCCAACCTGGATAGGTAGCTGGGAGGTAGGGGACCTGGGAGGTAGGGGACCCCCACCCCACCCTCTCTTCAACCAAGGACTTGGACTCTGTTTCTCTTCCCTACCTGGACTCCATCCATTCCACTGAGTCTCTTTGTCCTGCTGCCATTGTGGGAGTGTGTGTGGGAACCAAGCTGTACAGTACAGTGTTCATTTAATAAAACTGTTATTTGGGACCCTGAGTTGAGTTTTGCTTTACTACGGTTCCAGCCCTTCTCCAATCTCTGCTCCTCGCCCCTCCAACTGCTGTCTCATTTCTCCCTCTCCTGCTTCTGGCTCACCACCACCTCCAACACCTGTTCCATGCTCCTGTGGCTCCAGCCGTCCTGAGCTCCTTTCTGCCTGCAAACCCCTGTTTCTTTGTTATTGCTTTGTCCCCACTGCCTTTTCCCCTGATCTCTGCCACTGGCTCTTTAGTTACCAAGCACCCCAAGCATAGGTACCACAGGCACCAGCACATGCACACACATACTGTCCCAGGTCCCCTACCTCCCAGCTACCTATCCAGGTATCCCCAAGAAAGAGACAATCAGTTGCACAAGTACCCATGTCATGAATTTTGCCTGTCAGCAGCTAGAGGTGCAGGGCCCAAGAAGCCCTGCACCTATCTCCTTGACAGCTGGCAGGCTTTATGGCCTCAGCGGGGGCCATCATCCCTGCAGCTTTCACCCTGCTGCATCTTAACACACACAGTGTCACCCATGTCACAAATTTTGCTTGTCATAGTTTCATAGTTTCTAGGGTCGGAAGGGACCTGGGCAGATCATCTAGTCCGACCCCCTGCCATGGCAGGAGAGAGTACTGGGGGTCAAACGACCCCAGCAAGATGGTCATCTAACCTCCTCTTAAAAACCCCCAGGGTGGGAGCCTGCACCACCTCACTTGGAAGTTGGTTCCAGACCCTAGCCGCCCTGACCGTGAAGTAGCGCCTCCTGATGTCCAACTTAAACCTTCCCTC